>NC_083774.1:20927387-21527387 GCF_963514075.1 Conger conger
TTTGTGTTTTACCATGGTGTTCTACCACGGTAAAACAGTGTAAAACACATGGTGTTTTACCATGGTGAGGACTGGATGGAAATTCAATATTGCCTTGAAATATTCAGATATTTGCATATATGCTACAGTAATTGTATCCAAGTGGATTCTATGACATGTTTCTGATGTGCAGATCTTAGAAATGTGTCCTAATAAGTGCTTAGCTGTGCATAAAACAAGCTCTGTTAGTGATGTAATGGCCTAATTGTGTTTTATGAGTAGGCTGACTTATATATTTATAGATGTTTAAAACGCTTAAAAATGATGTCATTGTGGAGCATGTGTAAAAATGTTGATGAAAGTAGATTGTAGATGTAGAGTAAAAAGCCTTATGTGTTTTACGGTGTGTCTTTCTTTGAGATTTTAAAGGTACAATAGGTAAGAATTTTGTGTTAAAACATTGTTACAAGACCATTGTAAATCCCTTCCTATCATTGAAAAAGGCTCACTGACATCTTGACTCTGCCTGTGTTTATAGTCCTTAAATTCTGGTTTCAAAATTTACAGTTGACGGACCAACACTCTGGACTAAAACATTGTATGGCTGTACAATAATTCAAGCTCATTGGTTGAAAATTGGTTCAAATTGCCGCAGTCAATGGCGTTCAATGTCAGCATGTTCACAGAGAAGGGGGAGGGATAAACAGTGTTGCGGTTCGAGGGTGTTTGTTGCTGCAATTCCTCTCTTGACCGTCAGAAGTCCACAATTACCTATTGTACCTTTAATAAACTTTAGTAAACTTTTCCTTTTATATTCCCAGATTATCCAAAATTCCAGAGAAGCAAACGAAAGTCTTCTCTGCTCCCGATATTAATAAACATATGATGTAAATACATGTGTTTTCTGTGTAATATGTGACGGTGGCACTTGTCCACTGTGTTCTGTGTGATTCGGGTGGGTGTGCTAGCTGTGTGATGCCGGTCTGTTGTGCCTGTGCTTGCGTGCTGTGCTGTATGGTGCTGTGCATAGCTCGGCCCTGTCCGCAGGCTAACCGCGCCCGTGTCTTGGTTCTGGCCGCGCAGAGAGAACCACAGCGAGATCGAGCGGCGCCGCAGGAACAAGATGACCCTGTACATCACGGAGCTGTCGGACATGGTGCCCACCTGCAGCGCCCTGGCCCGCAAGCCTGACAAGCTGACCATCCTGCGCATGGCCGTGTCGCACATGAAGAGCCTGAGGGGCACGGGGAACACCTCCACCGACGGGGCCTACAAGCCCTCCTTCCTCACCGAGCAGGTGGGGGACCCGTAAACCTTAGGGTTTCAGTGCACTTGTCCCTGGTTATGGTTTGTCTGTACTGTACATCACTCTGGATAAGAGCATCTGCAAAATGACTGTAATGTAATGTAATATGGCACATCACACCTCCTCTGATTATTCAACCCTGTTTGTATCCTCCCCCTCCCAAATGAGCGGGATTGTGACCTGCGTCATCCTGGTTCTGTTTGGTAATAATGTGGTTGGGTGTGTGTTTAGACCTTCTAATACACGTCCAGGTCTTCACAATTTCAGCTTGTCAGGGGCTTGCCTTGCATTATCAGGGAGGTATGCGATGTCGTTATAAAACCTTGTGAAACCTACTGAAAGCTCCTAAACTGTGATTCTGAGTAGACCTGAGCCCGGTTGTGGGTGAAGCTCTACAGCGTGATACCTGAACGTCAACAGCGCCTAACACTGACACCTGATTGTTTTTTGGCAGGAGTTGAAGCACCTGATTCTGGAGGCGGCTGACGGCTTCCTCTTTGTGGTTGCCACGGAAACGGGCCGTGTGATCTACGTGTCGGACTCGGTGACGCCCGTGCTGAACCAGCTGCAGGCGGACTGGTTCGGGAGCACGCTGTACGAGCAGGTCCACCCCGACGACGTGGACAAACTGCGGGAGCAGCTCAGCACCTCTGAGAGCTCCATGACAGGTACAGGAGAGGGGTCTGGGTACAGGGGCGGGGTCTGGGTACAGGAGAGGGGTCTGGAGAGGGAGAGGGGTCTGGAGAGGGAGAGGGAGAGGGGTCTGGGTACAGGGGCGGGGTCTGGAGAGGGAGAGGGGTCTGGTACAGGGGCGGGGTCTGGGTACAGGAGCAGGGTCTGGGTACAGGAGAGGGGTCTGGAGAGGGAGAGGGAGAGGGGTCTGGGTACAGGAGAGGGGTCTGGGTACAGGGTCTGGGTACAGGAGAGGGGTCTGGGTACAGGGGCGGGGTCTGGAGAGGGAGAGGGGTCTGGGTACAGGAGAGGGTCTGGGTACAGGAGAGGGGTCTGGGTACAGGAGAGGGGTCTGGAGAGGGAGATCTGTGGGTAGTGAGCAATTGGCAGTAATGGTGAAGTGAACATGCACCCCAGCCTGGGCAGAGTTAGGGTGAGCTCTCTGTTTTACAGGCTCATCTGCTATATATATATATATATATATATGTATGTATGTATATATATATATATATATATATATATATATATATATATATATATATATATATATATATATATATATATATATATATATAATAAAATCTCGGGTGCCTAAGACTTCTGCACAGTACATAAAAACAATACAAATACATAGAACTTATAAAACATCCATTAAAAAGATAAATCCTTCATCGTGCAAGGCATTTACATGTTTCAGTTTTGTATGTTGACTTTAGAATCTGCCATGAATATTAAACTGTTTAATTTGAGCTCTTTTTGTAAATTGTTGCAAGACCATGGTGCATAATGACAGCAGGTTGGCTTAGGGCTGAAATAGAAATGTTCATTATTTTACTATTCGGGGTTTTCTAGCTGCCAACTATGGTTTTGCTCCTTGGACAGTTATCTGATTATTCTGCAAGGGTTACATTTTTTATCTGTGTAATGACTCTAGGACTTGGAACCGTACTTCCCTCTAAGGTTTTCACTGCACTTGTCCCTGGTTCTGATTTGCACTTTTTTATACATTGCTTTGGATAAGAGCATCTGCTGAATGACTAATGTAATATAATATAATGTAATGTATAAACCATGAAAAGCAACCAATTTTATGATGATAGGTGATAGAACCGAGGGCTCTTGCATAAGACGCACTCGGATAGACAGGGAGTTTGCCTTCATCCTTTCTAAGGTTCACAAGCCTCACACTCTTATCACTCTTTTATCAACCTTTTATCTACCATTTATATGCCTTTTTTTCCCAACCAGTGTTGCTGGGTTACACTCACTCTTGATTTATCTGCCATGGTGGAAGTCACAGTGTTGACCTAGATATTTTACAGTGTAAATTACTTGGTTTCTGGATTTCTTCCAAACCACACATATCTGTCTCTTAATGAGCTATAATATCAATAATATATTGTGAGTCCAATAATTACAAATTAAGTGGCTTCAGTAAATAAACTCATGGGGAAATATTATCAGTGGTCACTAGAGGGCACTATATTAATGCTCAAAGAAGAAATTATGGCCACTGTAGGGATCGCACACTACCTCACACAAATACTGTATTATTGCTCAGAAAATTGTTATGTGCTTTTGAAATGAAATTGCACATCGTTCACAAGCACTTTAAGCTTCTTCTCCACTGGAGATGCCCCCCCACCCACCCACTACATTGTAGAAATTTGACTTTAGCATGGTGCTGGAATTTACTGTAAGAAGAAAACATTACAAGTAGCATAACATTTATGGGAATATAAATAATGAAGCCATCTTTATTTGGAAGAGCTTTCTCGCCTGGGTAGCTGTGCTTTTAAATCTACAGCAAGTGCTGAAGTTCTGATGGCTCTTTATGATTTAATATTGCTGTAATAAACCAATTGACTCTGCATAACTCATTTGTGTTTTTTTGACATCTGATATTCAGCACGGTCCAGTAAAAAGGTGCGTCAATCCTGGCAGGATACCTGCCAGCACCGCTGAACCTAGCTGTGACCCCCTCATTACTATGTTTATAAGATTAATTATGCATAGCTATGGGCTTACTCATCTGTTTTTAGTAGCCAAGATGAAGAAAGCTCAATTTTTCTTCATGAAATGGACGCATTCCACAAGGATGAATTTGAATGAATTTGAAAGAATTTGGAGGACTTTTTGAGGTCAATGTAGTTGAAAACAGGAAATGAAGGCAAGGCATGAAAAATTTACTGAATGATTTCATCCATTTCTATTATTTATTTTTAGAATAAAATGTGCTGCAATATTGTATCTGGCCCATCTGGTTAAAATAAAATATTTGTATACGAATAATGAACTTTTGATTGCCTTTGCAAAACAAAGAAAAAATGAATCAAACACAGTCACAGCATTGGGCAGGGCAGGTGACATGACTGTAGGAGCTACTTGTGTACATTGTGCCATAACAATCAGCTTGCTGCCACACATTCTAAAATAGCAACCATTCCATAGCTACTGTACTATACTTTGTGGCAGCACAACCCTCAGGTAACAAAGACTCATTCTGATATAGCAACCATCAGCTTCCAAGCATTCTAACAGCACCATCAGCTGGCTACCACCCATAACACCAGGGACTTCAGTTAACAAAGCAAACATTCTAAATTCACATCACAACTGTCCACTGCAACACGTTCTACGATCGCAAATGTCAGCTGCCACACTCTCAAAACAAAATAACAAGTTACTCATCCAGACTTTAAAAAGCATGGTAGACATCTGTTTTTGAAATATAGCTGATCGCCAGGATTTTTCAAAGGGGCTCATTCCTAACGGCATACAAACAAATCTAAACTTCTGCTGTTTTTGGGTCTTTTTGTCCTGCTAACAGTTGCCTTATTTTTGTACATTTTTGTACGTTTATTTAATCTGACTCTTGGGAATAGTATCCTCGGAAGTGGCCAGATATATAACACTTGCTTTTGTTCGGTAAATGTCGTTTTCTCAATGTCATTTTCTGAGAAGCTCTTGCTTGATAACTACATTAGCTGCAATAGAATTCTTCCATCAGGCAATTTAGTAAAATTATTTTTTTATTTATAATACTATTAGTGCTCATGCACCCTGGTTTAGTGATTCTCCTGTCCTGGTTGGGGACTTGAAATTAGAGCCTGTTCTTCATTTGTGTGAAAAGGACAAATAAAGTATTAGTCAAATGTATATCAAATACCAAATATGCTTACTCTATGGAAGTTCTCACATACAGTATGGACATTGATTGGACAGTTCTTATAATGCGGAAACCAGATTTTAATAAAGAAGGTGGAGGTGGCAATATAGGGGGGTGCATTGTTGGAGTTGCGACTGGAAAGGCTATTTGAGTTCCTGAATGGCAGTTTCACTCATGACCCAGTGTTGTAGATTTATTAGGTGAAATAAATATTCTCTGAACTTCTAGAATATCTTATGTGTCATGAGGAATGTGAGTATCCTACCATTCTCATCCTCAGCTTGATGAGGTGAACTGGATTGTCTGCAGTTCTTTAATGTCCTTTTGAACCCTGGACTCCTGCTCAGTCCTCCAAGGCCTGTCAGAGTTCTGAGATTCCAGCAGAAGGTCTGTCTGCAGAACACTCGGTCCATGTTGTTCTGGAGGTGACTTTGGGCTCATGAACTCATTTGGTGGGGGGTGGGGGGGGGAGGGAGTTGGATGCTGGAATCTGAATCAGACAGTTGTTTTGTTTGTGATGGAATATTTTCATGGATTTCAGCTTCACTCTGTTCTAGCTTGCCACCTCTCAAGCTTCTTGGAAAAACTACAAAACCATATTACTTTAGCTTCATTTAGCAGGGAAATATACCAAACTTTACACTCCACACTATCCTATGCACACATATAAATCCCTGTAACACCGCTGTATACAAATACACAACATAAATAAACACTATGGTTCAACCCAGCACAGGATATAGAAGTACACAAGACTACTGTATACAAACACAGCAATGTCTGTCAAACAATACAGTGTATCACATAAGACAATTATATGACAGCACAACTATACCCTAATATGCAACACAACTGTATTACATTAATTTTTATTTAACAGACGCTTTTATCCAAAGCAACGTACTAAGCAGTGCATATCAATTTTACATGTATTTACCCTGTAATGGCTAATTTGTGTACTCTATTGTGCAAGGTTGTTGACTTGTATTCTGTTGGTTCAGTGTTGGCTATAACGTATGTGTAATTTGTTCTCTAATTCAGTGAAGGTTCTCTGCCTCCCCTCTAAGAAAAGAGCATTTCTGTGTTCTGTTTTTGACCTCTGGATAGTATCTACAGCCGTGTAAACTCTTTTGATCTTTTGAAGTGGTGAGATTGAAAAAGGACAGAATTTGTGTTCCTAGTTGAAAATAAACCGTGCCTGGGATGTGTCATACAACATTTGGCAATCAGTTGAATTTCTTCTGTTCGTAGAAAAACAATAACAATCATATTCTTCTAAAGTCTGGCTGAACCAAATGTCTGCAGGGTGCCTGTTGTCCATTTGACCCTAAACCGGAATGGCTGCTGTTCTCTTGCTCTTGTTTTCTGACCTCTTGTACTGCTCAGTTACATAGGTTCAACTGATTGGTGTGTTTTGTGTTCGGTTTAGTTACCTGGGTTAAACTGATTGGTGTGTATTGTGTTCGGTTCAGTTACCTGGGTTAAACTGATTGGTGTGTATTGTGTTTGGTTCAGTTACATGGGTTAACCTGATTGGTGTGTTTTGTGTTCGGTTTAGTTACATGGGTTAACCTGATTGGTGTTTATTGTGTTCGGTCCAGTTACATGGGTTAACCTGACTGGTGTGTTTTGTGTTGGGTGCAGTTACATAGATTAACCTGATTGGTGTGTATTGTGTTGGGTGCAGTTATATAGGTAAACCTGATTGGTGTGTTCTGTTGTACTGCATAGTTGTGAATGTGTGCTCTTTATTGTGTTCTGACCTCTGGTACTGTGCAGTTGCAGAGATGACCCTGATTTGCGGGCTGTTGTTGTGTACAGGGAGGATCCTGGATCTGAAGACCGGGACGGTGAAGAAGGAGGGCCAGCAGTCCTCCATGAGGATGTGCATGGGGTCCCGTCGATCCTTCATCTGCAGGATGAGGTCAGAGCCGCAGCCATGAGTTTACCTGTGACTGCCTGTGTCTGCCTGTGCTCATCTAAGTTTCCCTGTGACTGCCTGTGTCTGCCTGTGCTCATCTGAGTTTCCCTGTGACAGCCTGTGTCTGCCTGTGCTCATCTGAGTTTACCTGTGACTGCCTGTGTCTGCCTGTGCTCATCTGAGTTTACCTGTGACTGCCTGTGTCTGCCTGTGCTGACTTGAGTTTATCTTTGGTTGCCTGTGGTTATATTAACCATGCATGCCTGAATATACCTGTGCTTATCTGAGATTATCTGTGATTACGTATTTTTTATTTTACTTGGCAGGTCAATTAAAATTGCAATAACGACCTGACAACCATAGTTTACCTGTGATTATCTTGTCTTTCTTGTGATTATCTGTGATCATCTGGATTTACTGGATTTAGGGGGCGACATGGCTCAGGCAGTAAGAGCAGTCGTCTGGCAGTCGGAGGGTTGCCGGTTCGATCCCCCGCCCGGGCTGTGTCGAAGTGTCCCTGAGCAAGACACCTAACCCCTAAATGCTTCTGACGAGCTGGTCGGCGCCTTGCATGGCAGCCAATCGCCGTCGGTGTGTGTGAGTGTGTGTATGAATGGGTGAATGAGAAAGCATCAATTGTACAGCGCTTTGGATAAAGACGCTATATAAATGCCAACCATTTACTTGTGCTAACCAGCACTTTCCTATGCTTTCCTTCCCTTGCCTGTGCTTTTGCTTACCCGTGTGTCTCTGAGCTTATCTGTGTGTCTCTGTGCTTACCTGTGTGTCTCTGTTCTTACCGGTGTCTCTATGCTCCCTGTGTGTCTCTGTGCTTACTTGTGTGTCTCTGTTCTTACCTGTGTGTCTCTATGCTTACCTGTGTGTCTCTATGCTTACCTGTGTGTCTCTGTTCTTCCTGTGTGTCTCTATGCTTACCTGTGTGTCTACATGCTTACCTCTGTGTCTCTGTGCTTACCCTTGTGTCTCTGTGCTTACCTGTGTGTCTCTGTACTTCCTGTGTGTCTCTATGCTTACCTGTGTGTCTATATGCTTACCTCTGTGTCTCTGTGCTTACCCTTGTGTCTCTGTGCTTACCTGTGTGTCCCTGTCCCTGTGTGTACCTGTGTCATAAGGACTGTCCCACACTGCTAGATTTAGAGTCTGGTGAAAACCATGTGCATGATTGAGCTAACCTCCCAATTGCTGGGAGAAGCCTTACTTGTTACACCCTTATTTGTTTTTCCAACTACTCAGCTTTCGGGTAAAGGTGTGGTACTCTTGTTTCTTCTTTTGAGATTGGTGTGTCAAACATCAACAAAACAAGTTTGGAACATTTGACTCAGAACAACCTCACTGAACGATCACTCTGTGTACATTGGGATATTTATGACTGTGTAGTTTAATTGTAGATTTATTATATTTTGTTTGAGAAGAATGAGATGAATGTCCAGATCATAAAAACCCCCCTCCTCTGTCTGCTGTTCTGTATTGATTACAGCTGATTTGTGCTGTTCAGCTGGCCTCCGGCTGGCTGGTGATTGCAGTCAGTAATGAAGTCCAGAACGCATGCTTTTCAGAAGTCTCCCTTTGAAAGGGTTTTAAACTGAAATGGTATGCAGAGTTTAACTGCTGCCCCGATTCACAGGGAAGAGCCGGAAACACCTGAACACACAAACACGCACGCATGCACATACACACAGAGATACACGCACACACGCACACACACACACACACACACACACACACATGCACGCACAACACTTCAGAGAATAGAGTCTTGGCTAATGACTAATGCTGTTTCCAAGCAGAGAACTTCTCCATGACTGGAGAACATGTCTGGACTATTTGTACTGGAAATAATTTCCTGGGGACAACCACCCACCACCCCCATTTTCCAACATTTATGAAAGCACAGTTTTTAAAGCCCTGTTACCTGCTTTTATACAAGAGTTCATGAGTCAGTCTCTCCAGGAATAGAATATCTCTTCTGTGGGGAAGGAAGGCCTCCTGTCATTGGGAGATAAAAGAACAAAAAGCGTAATAAATGTCCCAAAACCCCAAATAACTCGAACAAATGAGTTCAGACCGCTGTAACAGCTTGGTAGTATTGTGTTATTTTCCCCAAGGAAAGCAAACACATTCCTCTGTTTTGATGGCTGTCTGCTTTTTCTTCTCTCCAGATGTGGGAGTGCTCCTTTAGATCACATCTCTCTGAACCGCCTGTCCAACATGAGGAAAAGATACAGGTGAGCCCTCAGCAGTACAGGTGAACTCCCTGCCTCATAGACTGCGTCCTGAGGTACACAGCAGGCCTTCTGAGGTACATAGCACACATGTTAAGCTTCAAATAATTTGCTTTTAATGTGAAACATGGAGCTTTTTTGCTTCCAGGAAGCAGGTTTCTCATTCACTAATTGTGGTGATGTGAAGTGACAGGGTGAATGAATGATTGATTAATGACAGGCTGATTGAGTGACAGGGTGAATGAATGATTGATTAATGACAGGCTGATTGAGTGACAGGGTGAGTGAATGATTAATGACCGGCAGAGTGAGTGAATGATTATTGACAGGCTGATTGAGTGACAGGGTGAGTGAATGATTAATGACAGGCTGGTTGAGTGACAGGGTGAGTGAATGATTAATGACAGGCTGGTTGAGTGACAGGGTGAGTGAATGATTAATGACAGGCAGGTTGAGTGACAGGGTGAGTGAATGATTATTGACAGGCTGGTTGAGTGACAGGGTGAGTGAATGATTAATGACCGGCTGGTTGAGTGACAGGGTGAGTGAATGATTAATGACCGGCTGGTTGAGTGACAGGGTGAGTGAATGATTAATGACAGGCTGGTTGAGTGACAGGGTGTGTGAATGATTAATGACAGGCAGGTTGAGTGACAGGGTGAGTGAATGATTAATGACAGGCTGGTTGAGTGACAGGGTGAGTGAATGATTAATGACAGGCTGGTTGAGTGACAGGGTGAGTGAATGATTAATGACAGGCAGGTTGAGTGACAGGGTGAGTGAATGATTAATGACCGGCTGGTTGAGTGACAGGGTCAGTGAATGATGACTGACAGGGTGAGTGGGTAGAAGGGATGCAATAAAAAAACCTCACCATTCATTTATTCTCCCGTGGTTTGATTCTCACATGTTCGGGTTGCTTGCTTCAAAAATCCTTTTTTATTATTGGCCATTTCTGGTCAATACCATATACAACACTGCAAATTAGGAATACAAAGATCAGCTACTCTAACTGCTGCTTTCAAGGACACGCAGTGTCATTGATGTGAAGCACCACTCTTACACCTCTGAATTTCAGCTAATTTCAGCTCATATCTCCCCCTTGTGGAGAATCTTCTGTCTGCTAAATGTGAGTGAGTGAGTCCATGAGGTGCTTTGAGTCTAAAAATTCAGTGAATCTATTTGCAGTTGAGGTTGCAGTGAGTGCAGCTTACAGCTGAAGTGCCAGTTAGTTGGTCAGTGTGTAAAATGGCAAGCATGCGAGATAAACCACAGTTTTCAGTCTGCTATTTGTGAGTGTTATAGATTTTGAGTTACAACAGTAGTGATGGGAAAAGGGTGGTGGATAAAATATATCTACATTGTGCATGAAGGCCATCGCCCTGGTGTGTCCATTACAAGCACAAGAAGCACAAATTTAACCTGCTTTACAATTTGAGAGAAGTTAAATACAGAAAAATACTGAATTTAAGCCTATTCTTTTAAGCATTGCCAGTTTTTAATCTGAGATTCAGTTAATGTTATTGTTCTTGGTTACATATTCTAATAACATTTTCTGTCAAATAAAAATTTGGAAAATGATGCACTTTGTTCCCTGCTTTACCAAAAACATATAGAACCAAATCGAACTGAAACCGTGACTCTGTCAAACGAACAGAACCGTGAGTTTAGTGAACCATAGCGCCCCTAGTGTGTTTTGAGTGGCAGAGTGAGTGAGGAATGCCTGGATGAATAATGGGCAGTAAAGTGAAAGGGTGTGCGAGAGACAGGGTGAATGAGTGCGTACGGGTTGAATAACATGCAGGATTGAGGATTTCTCTCCCCTCCCGACAGGAACGGTCTGGGACCCAGTAAGGAGGGAGAGGGGCAGTATTCGGTGGTGCACTGCACAGGGTACATCAAAGCCTGGCCTCCAGCAGGTACACGCCCGTCTGCCCCCACCCCCGCACACTACTCCACCCACCTCATCCTAGACTGTCGATGCACACACACATACACACACGTTCACACTCGCATACACAGGCAGGGTCTGTTGTCTTGGGATAATCTGTTATAGTTCTCAGACTGTGTACAGAATGTGCTCTCCTAGCCTGTGGATCGTGGTGCAGGATTGAGAGTGAGAGAGTGTATGCTCCCTGCCATGTGGAAGACATCATAGGTACATGTTGTTAGAGACCTGGGAGATCTGTACATCATATGTACTGTGTTTATAGAGGTGCCCAATGGCCCATCAGTGCAGTCGCAAGTGTGATCATCAAGGGAGCTTTCATGCACTTTTGTCACGAAGCGGTTTTGGAGCCTGTCCAGCTCCTCATGGTAGCCACACACACACACACACACACACACACACACACACACACACACACACACACACACACGCACACACACACACACGCACACGCACTCACACTCCAACACACACCGCTTCTGAAAGGAAATGACTCATAAGAATGTTGACTCTGGCCACTGTTTGTGCCCTTGTGTCGCTGGTCACTGGGCTGTGAAGTGCAGAAAGTTCTGGAACTTCTGCCTTAATCGCTGACAAATGGCCAAAGCAGATCTGATCTGTAATGAGTTATAGATGATCTTCATCTGTTAGCCACAGGCAGGGAAATCGCTTTGTGTCAAACAAAAAGATTCAAGTCTTCTACATGGTCCAGTGGTTGAGATTCAGCAGGATGATTTATTCTGGGTTTGAACTCATCTTCACCTCCACCTCAACCTCTACCAGTGTGTGGCCCCACATAGATGAGGGGAATGGTCATTCAACTCTACTTGACTCATTTTGAACACAATGTGGAGAGGATGCTGACCTGTGCCCAGTCTGCTCTTGCACACTCCAGGGCCTCAGTTTCTCATATTTGTATATAATTTGTTGAGTGTCAGTTTTCCAGCCAAAACTCTGATGACAGAAAAGATTGAATTCAAACTTTTCACATCTGACTGAATTCCTGGCTGAAAAGTTGCGTTTTTTTCCAACAGAATGATAAGCTTGTTATTCTTGCGCTCGTTGAACTCCCTCTGTAAGCCCCGGGCTCATGCAGCTGGAAGACCTCTGCTTTTTCAAGCCATTAAAGGGAAAGTCTATCCTGAGGAGACAGGTTTTCCTCTGGGTTGGCCAGGCAGGAATCACACGCCAAATTAATGAGCGTGTATGTGATGCAATTTCAGGATAATGCTAGCCTATCTGGAACTATCCGCTGGAACGCGCCTGTGCTTTGTGCACGGCTCTGTACATGGCTCTGATGCTGTTTACATGATCTCCGGTATGCCCAGGACACATCCGTGTAGAGAATCCAACTTGAACCTCTAATTAAGGAATGCTGTGCATGCGAGGTATCTCGTGCTAGAGATACACATCCGGTGGAACATCTGTGGGAAAGATGGGAGACCGTGCGATGTTGTTTGATCCGCGCTGTTTGACTGTTCTGTTGTGCATAATGAGGCATTGGAAAAAGGACCAAAAGCCTTTTATGATTTTTATGAAGCTTATATTTATGCACTGATTTTAACAGAAAATTTGCCATCCATATGCAAAAATGCCCCCAAGCATTCAGACACACACGCACTCACGTGCGCACACACTCACATGATCATTCAGTAGTGCGAGCAGTTGGAAAAGATACATTCAATGCACAGAAACAAATGCAGCAACATTGTTTTTGAGAACTTGGCATGCGCTTGCAGTTACAGCTTTAACAGGCCAAATTATCACTTAGCTAGTGTTTACATCGTAGATCTTTTTGGCAATATGCACTGTTCGTATTCTGTACAGAATCTTGCGAAACAGTATTTAACAGTCTATAAAGTAACACATTTCAAACAGTGTGCCCCTTTTTTAAAATTGAAATCAGTATGTGAACAACTCTGCTGTTGTGTTTCACACTGCTGTTTCAGATGTCTGCACTGTACTGTGTGTGGGTAACTGTACTGTGTTTTGTGCTGTTTTTATCTGTGCTATGTTTCAGATGTCTGTACTGTGCTGTGTTTCAGGTATGACGATTCCAGAGGAAGACAAAGAGGCCGGTCAAACCAGCAATTACTGCTTGGTCGCGATTGGCAGACTTCAGGTACATATGTACATGTGATTGGGTGTGATTTGGAGTGTTGAAATCAGAGGAAATTGTGTGTTTTTCTGAGCTCAAAAAGGCCAGTGGTCACTGCGGTCTCTGTGGAGGATCAGGCCTGTTGGACAGGCAGTGGAGAACGGGCTGTGACATGTCCAGTGTGACCTTGGCATTTGGCTACTTTGCTACCTGTCCACTGGGAGGATGTCTCTTTTATATCTCCTGATATAAAATATCTCCTGTGGTGTATGACTTCTGAAATAATTGAGAAACAAAACCTGTGTCTGCTGTTTAAGGAACTAAATCTAAAACTGCTTTTTTGTTTCTTGTTGTGTGGGATGCATATCTTCTGTGTTTTCTTGTGCTTAGTTTGTCCTTCAGAATATGTCCCCTGGTCTGGTGTCATTGTGAATACTGTGAAGTCCAGATGCTGAATGTGACTGTCGTTTGTTTAACCCCTCCCTGCTTCTAGGTCACAAGCAGCCCGGTTTCCATGGACCTGAATGGGCTGTCTGTGCCCACAGAGTTCCTCTCCAGACACAGCGCTGATGGCATCATCACCTTTGTAGACCCCCGCTGCATCAATGTGATTGGCTATCAGCCCCAGGTGTGATATGCCTCTCCCAGAACGCAAGGGAATCAGCCAGGACCTGTTCCTTTCTCTGAAGTGTTGTCTTACAGTGAGACTTATAGGAAGTAGAGACCTTTTTAGTATGAATTAGCATAAACTCGACTTAATTTTGTCTTTAACAGGATCTGCTGGGGAAAGACATTCTGGAGTTCTCCCATCCAGAGGATCAGAACCACCTGCGGGAGAGTTTCCAGCAGGTACGGTCCAAAGTTGGGATTTCACACTCCTTGCTTGGAGTGCCACGGTGTTCAGAGGTTTTTTGAGGTTTTCTTTTAGTCAGCTGCCAATGTAAGCTTTGAAAAAAAGAGATGTGTGTACAATGCAGCTCTCCAGGACTGGAGCTTGAGATTGCACTTTCGAACTTGATAATGAGTCTGTTGATCTGGTTTGTCTGATGTCAGCAATTTCCCCCTTCTCCCTCCTGCTGACGGAGATCACCGATTTTGGGGTCATTGTGCCGGTTATTTCCCCTCTCTTGGTTGTCGGTAGAACACATTGGGCTGAAAACAGTAGCCAGCTGTGCTGTAATGGCAGTGTTTGCCGGACGCGACAAGGCCACTCCTGTTGAATCTTCAGTACAGAGCGCTGGCAGAGCTTCAGGCTCTCTGTGAGTGGTGTGTGCTTTGGAACAATGTGCGGTTCAGGAGCTCACATGGCACTAACCAATCCCACTATCGTCAGGAAGGAAGGAAACTCAAATGTGTTTTTGTTTTTCGTAGCTGTGGAGGCTTTTGGGCAGAAACTGTGTTTAAGGAGATGGGATTTTTTGGAAGCGGAGCAGCGTGTGAATATGAAGCAGCAGCAGTGAGGCAGTGATTGCAGCTGGAGGAGAGGATTGGGCGGGGGGGTGTGTGTGTGTGTGGGGGGGGGGGGGGGGGGCTGGGTGTATGGGTGTGAGAAGGAGCTGGGCGAGGTCCTTTGTGTTCTCTTGCCCTACTCCCAGGCCTGAACTTTCTGGAATTTAGGGGTTGATCCTTAGGGGTTGATGGGAGAGAGGGGAGAGGATGGGAAGGGCTTTCGTTCGGTTCTGCCGCAGACATTGGCATTTAAAACCCTGCTGTCTGGAGGTCTGGGAGTTTTCCAGACAGTAGCGGAAACAGCCATGTTGAAACTCTACAGCCTGCTGTGTGATTGTTCAGAGAGCCGCCATTCTGCCTCCTCTTAGAGGAAAAAGCCCGAAGCTGTGACCTCACGGGGTTGATCAGCCATTTTGAGTTTAAGAATCAAAAGAAAGGCTGGATCAGAATTCACTTTCAATGAACTGCAGGAGGTGTTCTGTGGGATAAACTCAGTGACCAAGGTGAGGAGCCGGCTGTTTCCTGTTTTAGTTCTAAACGGAGGGCAGGGTGAGGGAGTGGTTCTAGCTTTTCCATTTCACTACATGCATGATTCACTTAGCATAAATACAGAGTACTAAGTGAAAGAGTGATTTGTTTGTTTAGTAAGGATTGTTTATATGGATGAACACCAGTACATACAACAGATAAATACTATATACATATTAAAGGCAGTATATAAACAGAATAATTGATCCACATTGTGTGTGCATGACGTTTTCAATGTTCTCTCTCTCTCTCCCCCTCCCTCCTTCCAGGTTCTGAAGCTGAAAGGACAGGTCCTCTCAGTAATGTACCGGTTCCGTATGAAGAACCGAGACTGGATGTTGATCAGAACCAGCAGCTTCACCTTCCAGAACCCCTACTCAGACGAGATTGAGTACATCATCTGCACCAACACCAATGTGAAGTGAGTCTCATCGTGCCCTTTTAGAGAGTGCCATATGAGGGCATTCTGACTGTGCACTCTTAGTGCAGCATTGCCAGTTTCCTGCCCCGGGTCAGGGAGTGTTGTTTGGCCACCTGCAGTCTGCCTGCTCCAGCTGCTCAGCATTTCTGCAGCACAATGACTGGACCGCTCAGCTGGTGAGAAGTGGCAGCTGGCATAGCACACTTCCGTACCGCACTTGAAATTTACAGTGTATGTTCCAGTGACAAGACTTGGAAGGGGAACTCATGGGCCCTTCCTTCTACTGCAGCCCATCTCGGTCCATCTTTCTTACCCTGGGGGGTGACAGTGTTTTTGTTGGAATCGTCTTGCAGCCTGTCAGGGCAGCGGGCCTGAAGAAGCCCAGAGGAAGCCCGCCACTGGAGCGACACAAACATTGAGTCAGCTGAAATCGGTGTCTGTTTCGCCAAGGAAAATATCCTATGCTACAGAAAGCCCCACTTCCCTTCTCTTTCAGTCATTCCTAAGCCTCTCCGTCTCAGTGTCCTGCTCTTTATCACACCGAAACCAAACCTAAACTTCCCTCTACCACAACCCTGCTTTTCCTTAATGTGTTTTAAGAAGATAAGAACATAATGTTTCATTTCTAAAAGAGAAGACAGGATTATCTGTAGAAACATTCCAGTGGGCAATGATTACATGTATGCGTGTGCATGTTGAATTACCATTATATTACAGTTATTTAGCTAACGATTTTATCCAAAGCGACTTACCGTTACTTTGGCTAAGCACTTGCCAATCCCTTCAGGAGCAATGTGGTTTAGGGTCTTGCACAAGGGACCAGCGGATCTTATTATGGCAACACTGGGGTTTTAACCACCAACCTTAGACAGCCGACTTAGCCATAGCTTAGGCTGTGCCCAGATAGCAGCAGTTTCCTCTCACCAGGAGTATTGCCTGATCAGCCTCTCACCAGGAGCAGTGCCTGATCAGCCTCTCACCAGGAGCAGTGCCTGATCAGCCTCTCACCAGGAGAAGTGCCTGACCTCTTAGGTTTCATCATAGGGCAGAATTCTGCTGTGGTTCCATTCTGGCTCTCGCCTCAGTGGATGCGTTGGATGGATGTCCTACATTGATAGGGTGTCTTTTTTTGGAGACTTTCTTAAACTTAATCTTCGTTCCTCTTTTTCACCCTCTCCATCTTTATAGATGACTTCATGAAAACATGAATGCATTTTGTATTGAGTATATTGCATTTGGTGTGGTATGTTTTATACAACTATACAGTATATTTGCGTGTGCATGGGTGTGTTTATACAGTTATACAGGACACTTTGCAGTCTTCGTGCAGCTCTGGTTAGTTTTGTGGTCTTCTGCAACGTGGTCATTTTGAAGTCCCTTTGTGGAAATGGGAAGGGTGGGACACTTGGGCTGTCAGTTGATGTATATACGGAGCACAGTGATGCTGTCTCTGTGCCTCTCCACAGGCCAGCCACATGCCCCATTGCCCTCAGCAACACCCCTCAGGGTCAGAATCTTTCATTTGTATTTCTCCTGCTAAAATGTGCTTTTTAGCATTTTCAGATGGTCCTATGTAATGAGCAGTCTGCAGTGGACTTTGAGTCTGAGGACTATGGTGTATATTAGTTTAGACACAATCATACGTATTTGTCAATTTTCCATTTTTTCGATGAATGGATGGATGGATGGAAAGATAGTTAGATCTAGTTAGATAGATAGATAGATAGATAGATAGATAGATAGATAGATAGGTATAGATAGTTAGTTGGATATAGATAGAGATAGATAAGTAGTAGATAGATAGATAGATAGATAGATAGATAGAAATGGACTCAGTGTCACCCATCTTTGTTTCCTACAACCAGGACAGCGGGAGCAGACGTGAAATACAGCACAAATGGGAAGTGCATAAATTCAGTCACAGGTGCTGAAGGGTCTTGACATCTCTGTAGTGTTTGGCTCTGATCAGCCTGTAGCAGGAAGCACTGTTGGCATCCTGGCTCACCCAGTGTGTCAACACAGCCAATGACTCATCTGTCTTCAGCCCGTATTGTGTTTGATGAGAGTAATTCAGAGTTAAGTGTAGTGTAACTGCACTGTGCAAGCAGCATGTTACCCTGGTGCGTGGTTTTGCCTCTCCTCTAACACCAGGAGCTTTTGCACATGAAGCCACTAACATGGTGGCTAGTGGACGTTCCTGTCGTATGTCATTCCGTAACTGAGTGTATCCCATCATATTTAAATATGACTATATTAATATTACTATTACTACTCTATTAATAATATACATTCAGTGAGCACTTATTAGGTAGACCTGTACATCAGCTTTTAATGCAAATATTTAATCAGCCAATCATGTGGCAGCAACTAAAAGCATAAAAGCATGCTCACATGGTCAAAGATCAAAGGTCAACTGTTTTTCAGACCAAATGTCAGAATGGGGAAGAAATATGATCTAAGTGACTTTGACTGTGGGATGATTGTTGGTGCCAGACAGGGTGGCTTGAGGATCTCAGAAACTGCTGATCTCCTGGGATTTCCATGCACAACAGTCTCTAGAGTTTTGCGGAGAATGATGCAAAAAACAAAAAACAGCAGTTCTGCTGGCGGAAACGCCTTGTTAATGAGAGAGGTCAGTGGAGAAGGGCCAGACCGGTCAAAGCTGACAGGAAGATGACAGTAACGCAAATAACCACGCATAACAACAGTTGTATGCAGAAGAGCATCTCTAAACACACAATGTGTCATACTTCTAATTGCATATGCTACAGCAGCGAAAGACTTAATAAGTCTAAAAAATAAGTCTAATAAATACCTAATAATGTGCTCACTGAGTGTATATTAATATTACTTTATTTAGAAATGACCTTCTACCTGCATGACTAGTGCATGGATGTGAGCAGCCACATACATATCAGGAATACACACACACACACACACACACTCATACACACAGTATCAATCAACACCCTCAAGCACAGCAGAAGACTGTATTTAACTGGCACCTTGTCACCATGGCTACAGTGGTCTGTCTTGCATGTCTGGAATGCGCTGAGAGGCAGAATTCACTGATTAGTCTGTTTTCCCCTCTGTTCAGACAGACTAAAATAAATGTCCTAATGCTTTGCTGAGAACAAAAATGATGAACTTCCATTTACAGCTTTTACTAATTAAAGCCATGTACATGTCTGCATTTCAGAGAGTATGTGTGGAGGTCCAATCTTCTTGATGCCTTGGTATGGTTTGAGATATTTCAGTTAACATAATGTTGGTCATTATGCCATGGCCTCTCTTTGCACAGTATGAAGGGAGGTGTTTTTTTTCTTAAATGCTCCAACCCTTATTTAGCCTGACAATCCAGCTGAGAGCTCGTTTAACTTTGTCACCAATAATGTGGTCAGTGACGGTAGGAGCCGGGTGCAGGAGCTGTAATGACGGCAGTGGTGAGATGACTTGGTTGGCTTTGGCCTTTGGCCAGCACACCGGGGGAAGTGTGGCTATTGTTAACAGTAGGCGCTCATGGGAGTGAAATTAATTTCTTCGCCAGTGGAAATTCATCTTGTGTGTTCAGGACTTTTGAAGAGATTTCCACTGACCTTGAGCTTGACATAATGGGGTTAAGGAGTAATTACAGTACCACTGCTGGAATAAATGTCTCATGTGTGGTCGATTTCCTTTCCTTGCCCCTGTGCCCTGTTATACAGTAGCTAAAAGGAGCTATAACCACACAAGCCACTGAACACTTGGTCTTTATTTGAGCCTTTGTGAGGATGTGGTTTTTGGCACGATCACATAGGATGGAGCGTTCCTGTGCTTGCTTGGGTTTATGTTGCACATTCTATTGGGGAAGAAACCCACTAGATCACCCTTTCTTTAAAACCTGTTTTGTTCACACAGTTTTTGGACAGACAAGTTTGACAACCTTAGCCTTATTATTGAAGGCCAACCTTAGGAGTTGTGTATAGTGATATTATGATATTTCTTTGAAGGGGTAAAATAGCTCTAAAAAGCGCCTGTTATGCAGGTTTGGGACATGGGATTAACAGGATAGATACTTTTTCTGTTTCTGTTGGATAACCAATGGATTCTGCTGGTACTGTACCTCCAGAAATGGCTGCCTGATGGACCAGAGTAGTTTTGTGTTCTGGACAGGGTCAGATGATCTTGCTACTGAAGGCAACTGGAACAACAAGAAGCCTCATTTCACTGCTCCTCTTCTCTGTACTCTTATTGATGCTCAAAAAAGCCTTTTCAGCTTATTTTATATGGAAAGATTCCAGAGAGTGTGAGCAAGGGTGCGAGCACGAACTGAGGGTTAGCAGCTGCAGCCCTGTGCGTGTGCAGTGTAATCATCAGCAGATGAGTGCTGTGAAAATATTTCCTCGTCCATTTTTAGTCGTGATTATATTTGTCGATGGGGGAATGTAAACGCGTGTTTTGGGTTAAAGTCACTTAAACGCATGCCTGTCTGGGCTGTGGCTATGAATAGGCTGTGGGGTGGCTGTGGTCAGAGGTGAGGTTTTTCCTGGTTGGTCATGGCCCTGTGCTGACCCCTGTGACCCCTGCGTCGTCTCCTTCAGGCAGCTCCAGCAGCAGCAGCAGGCCGAACTTGACGTGCACCAGAGGGACGGGCTGGCAGCCTACGACCTCTCCCAGGTACGAGCGCTGGCGTAAACACCCATCAGGGTCCTCCAATCAGCCCCTCTCCTGTGGTGTGATCTGACCATGAAATCAGAAAAAATATGGACCAAGTGAATTTCACATCACCCACTGACGATATGGGCTTGCGGAAAGTGTTTTGAAACCATGGAACTGGGTTTACGGGCACCGCCATGTTGCACAATTTGGAGCCAAAGACTGCCCAGTCAGGAATCCCACTCAGCATGTGAGAGAGAGTGATGCAACATGTCCCTGATTCATCCACAAAGTATTACTATCTTGTCTTAATAACACAAGAAAATAGTCACATGGAGAAACGATGGATGAAGAAAAAACAATGATTGCGACTTATTACTTTTGGGAAAAAATGATTGAGCTCATATTTTGACCGCCATTGTACCATTAATTTCACATTGAATACCAGCCTGAATGACCTATATTGGAGCCAACCGCAGTGGCACTAGTGAACACCGTCTGTCAGCATGACCAGGAAATTTGTTTAAAAATGCCCGGTTTTGGCTGGTTGGTTCCCAACATCCCACCCCATCTCTGTTTCTCTGTTACTCCTACAGGTTCCTGTCACCGGTGGCCCAGCCGGAGTGAATGAAGCAGGAAAAGCCATCGACAAACAGGAGGCCCTGTTCTCTCAGGACAGGGACCCCCGCTTCGCCGAGGTGTATGCGGGCCTTTCAGGATGTACGTCACTTCCCCACAGCACCATCCTCTCACAGTCAGCCAGAAGTGTGTTCCAAGTGTACAGACGGCTCAGACCTTGGTCACCTTATCTCAGTCAGCCAGAAGTGTGTTCCAAGTGAACTGACGGCTCAGACCTTGGTCACCTTATCTCAGTCAGCCAGAAGGGTGTTCCAAGTGAACTGACGGCTCAGACCTTGGTCACCTTATCTTGAGGACAGAATGTGCTACAGTGTGAAGAGTAGATGAAAGTGCTACAGTATGGACCTCAATAGACTGGGAATGTTGGTATAATGCACCCCACAGTATGCATATATTTAGAATGTGCTACATGAATAGGATGTGAATATATACGTAAATGTCTGTTTTCTTTCAGCAGCCGATAAAAAAATGATGGTAACCTCATCCTCCACTGGCGGGCAGCTGTACTCCCAGGGGAGTCCTTTTCAGTCAGGGCATTCTGGGAAGGGTTTCAGGTGCGATGTGTTCCGGTAAACTGCCTGTCTTTGTGTATTAAATGACTTACAGTGTGCATATTTTCCACCTTATCACAGTTGGATATTTGGTGAAGCGTTTTGGCTTGAGTGTACAAAACCTTCTGTCAACCTTGCCTATTCTTCCAAGTACCTGCCGCACTGACACAACATTGCTGTCCCATCCTGAAAAACGCATTGCAATGCTGTAAATCTGGATTACCAGTAGCGGTAGATTCTACTGTAAATCTTTATATTTTATATGAAGCTTATTTTGCAGAGTTTTCTTGCAGCTCATCAGTAATTCATGTCCCGGGTGTGAGTGATATCCAGCCGTCTGCCTCTGGGGGACAGAACCTGGCCCAGATCTCACGACAACTGAACCCAGGGCAGGTGGGCTGGAGCGGGACACGGCCCCCATTCTCTGGACAGGTGAGGGTCCATGTGATCTTTGGGGGGGGGGGGGGGGTGTTGGGGGGTTGTTAGTCCTGATTTTTATTTGCTGTATTCTGCTGTGTGTTACTTAATGGTTCAGTCTTTAATGAGAGTATGTGTGTATATTGTAGTTAATGTACACTGTCTGTATCTGCTAAGAGGGGATTCACTCTGCCATAATCAGTCTCTCTCTTTATCTCTCTCCCTCCCTCTCACTCTCCCTCCTTCTTTCTCTCTCAGTCGGGAAAGTCTCAGTCCTCTCCCTTTGGACTTGGTTCGGGTCATGGCTACCAGGCTGACCCCTCCTCCTATAGCCCCCTCTCCAGCCCCACCACGTCCTCTCCCAGTGGCAACACTTACTCCAGCTTGGCCAATCGCAGCACAGTTTTCGGTAAGTGTCTCTGTGGAACTGCTCTGTGTGGGAGGGGCAGGCTGCACATGCAGGCTCTCAGGTGTACCTGTGTTATCATGTTGTTTAGAGCGCTCAGCAGAGATGGATGACACTTTGCATTAAACATACAGCTTTGAGCCAATGTAACCTCAGGGAGAAGGTGGGGAATGCAAACTACAGTTCAGGTTTCATTAGTGTGCTCAGAAACCCAGGGGCGACTGTCAGAAAAACAAGCCTGCTTTCGCTGCATTTTCCGTTGGCAATTTAATGAATTCTGCACATGATGTAATCATCTGAGCTGAGTTGTAATCTTAATTCTTGACTATTAGTTCCTAAAATGAACCACCAATGAACCATTATCATACATGGTATTTTTAATCGGAGAATATGTATTGTTGATTAATTTTTTATTCACACCCTTGATAGAGATGAACAAAGCAACTGGATATAATAAAGTATACAAGTATATAAGTGCTGAGAATGCCATTCATATATTTTATGATAAAGAAAATGCAGAAAGCTAAACCTACAAGATTTTCTAATGGGGTAAGAAAATTTCACTTGTCAAGCAAACCGTAACTTAATCTAATATTTTCTATTTAGGAGAAATAAATAAGATCTTAAGTCTTATTACAAGACTAAAACTGGTAAAACTTGTCAAGATAGTCATTTTTGCTGTGCACTGGAATAGTGGCTAGTTTGTTCATTTACAGATGATTCAAGAGGCAATAAGAAGTGTAATGGGCAGAGTTCACAGTCCAAAACAACCTGGAATCTTGTGGTTGCAAGGTATCTAAAGCTGCCATTCAACGATGCCAACATGACAATGCAAGAAGGAAGCCTCTGTTGAAGGCAATTGACATCAAAGTGAATTCACCAAACTACATGAGAATTACAATTGGAACCATATCTTGTGGTCAGAGGAAATCACACTTGTTGGATGTGCGCATCAGAATTATGTTTGGTGTCCAAAAAATCAAAGTAATGTGGAAAGGCATCTCAAGGCTACAGTGAAACATGGTGGTGGATGCTTTGGGGTTGTTTTGCATCTACAGGCCTTGGAAAAATAGATGAACCATGGACTGCATCATTTTCCAAGACCAGTTGTCCAAAACGCTTGTTCCCTCTGCCAGGAGGCTACATCCGCAGATGGACCTTCCAAGAGGGCAGTGATCCCAAGCATATGTCCAAAGCAACTGGGAAATGGTTGACAGAGCCTAAGATCTATCTTCTGGAGTGGCCATCTCAGTCCATCCCAGTCCAATTGAACTGTTTCCAATTGAACTTCGTGGTTTGAACTCAAAAATTCCATAGACATCAACCCAAGAATTTGAAGGAACGGAATGATTGTTTGGGAATGGTTGAGGATCCCCTCACCCCCAAGAAGTATTGATAAACACAAAGTTCCAAGGGAGAAAACAGAAATTACTCATAACAGGGGTGTGCATTTTAGTGATTCTTGATTTTCCTGGGAAGAAAACATTGTGGAACCATTTGATTGTGGTTCATGCCAATGCATTATTAGATTATTTTATTTTTGCTTATATATTTTAAAGAGTCTTTCTGTTCATGCTTATCAATGGTGTGAATAATAACAAGTACCATATGAGTAATATGTGCCAATAGGAATACCTATTATTCTCATTGGGATTTAAATTAAGTTAGCTTTCTAAATAACAACTTACTTCAGCACTTTGGCAGTATAACTGCATTGGCCTTTGCGTTTAACAGTGTGAGAGATAAAGAGTTTTGCTATTTCTTCTTCCCACCCAAAATTGGGAAGTTCAGCTCACCCGTTCTAAGATATGTAAAAAAAACAGCCATTATGTAATGCATAGGCTTTGAACCATTTTGGTTAATACAGGGTTAGCCTGCTTGGATGTGCTGAGAAATTGGATTTGCGTCTCTATTTGATAGTTCATTTATTTCCTCAGGGATTTGGAGAATTCCTCAGGGATTAGGGCAGCTCAGACAGGGGGACAGGGCGGGCTCTCTAAGCCCTGCAGAGACTGCAGCTGCTGGGCACAGGAGGGTGGGATCCCTAGGGCCTCTGCCTGGGTACTGCTATTTCACTCACCATTCAGCACGACCATGTATTTATGCTTATTTTGACATATGTCTCTAGTTTCCAACATGTGATATTGGACAAAGCTGAACACCAATATCAATAAAGAGCCTTATTTCACTGAAAGAATTTTAGAGCTCACTACTTCACCTTTTTTTTGGAAGGAGTGGAATATACCACTCAGTGGATTCCAGCAATATTGCTTTATATCAGGTCTGCTCTGATATTAAACATACATAACAAGTCACCTTAATGAAAATGTTTTAAAATGTCATGATTTTTGAATATTTGGGGAAAGCAGACTGTTGTGCCCGTATATGTGCCCCCCTGCTCGGCACAACCACCCAGAAGATTAATGCTGACCCAGCCGTCCAGTGAGGGGGCCAGGTCACATGGCAGCACAGCAGGGTGGTGGCGCTGCATAGTGCCTTTTTAAATATATTTATAGAATTGAATTAAGTTTAATTAAAAAGAATGAAAGGGGCACATAACCTCTGTGCTCAGCGATATTAATATTGGGAATCTGGGCTTTGATTAAAGCCCATAAACTATTTCTAGGTGACAGAATGAAAACTGCTGCCAGAACCATGCCATTGGTTGATCTAGTTCCTGTGTTTTTTTTATGACTTAATGGAGGCAAGACCAGGAATGTGCTTCATTATTGTTGTGGCTCTGGCTCAGGATGAAATGTGTAATGGGATGGAAAAATAGTGTGACATTCATGAATACAATCACCTGCTAAAACAAGTACATACACATACAGACACACAGAGACCCATATCGGGATATAGCCAGGATGAGGCATGGATGTGATCGCAATGCTGCTTGTGTTTGTGTGTGTGTGTGTGTGTGTGTGTGTGTGTGTGTGTGTGTGTGCCTCCACACGGGTGAGCGAGTCTGCTGTTATTTGTGTTGCCACGACTCCCTTAAAACAGACTTTTCTTTCTCTTAAGGGGCTCAGTTGGATAAATAAAGGTTTTGACTGGCTAAGAGGTGATAAGTAATTAATTCAGTAGATAATTAAGTTTTTAGTGTGTGTTCAGCATACGGTACATTTTGGTCACAGGATAGTCCATCCTTGCTCTTCTGTGCCTCTCTTATTCTGCATTGGGACTAGGAAGTGGAGTCCTCTCCTCTCTTTTCCTCTCCTCTCTTATCCTCGGAGTGAATCAAAGCTGCTGATGGATGGAAAACATAACGCTTACTTCCACGTTTCCTGAAACGACCGTAGACAGGAACGAGGGCTGACGTTGCCGACGTTGCTGATGTGTAGCTTGCGTCCTTGACAGACCCCTAATGTGGGTCATTGTAGGTAATGAACACACTATGCTAATTCAGTTAGAAAACTAAATATTTCCTCAAGACATTCAGGGTGAGTCTCCATCCCAGTGACTGTAACCCCACACCACCCAGGAGTGAAACTATGAACTTTCTTTTTAATATATCCTCTCCTTTGCCTCTGGACTCCACTGCTGTCCACACAGAATGTATGCACAGCAGAATTGCGTAGTGGTGACTTGGGGCTTGTTGGTTTGTATTGTGCATGGCAGGCTGCTGGTCTACCCTTGAACAGAATTCTGCTATGGTAAATATCTTGCCATGTAGAATATGACTTCTGTGAGTGACCATAGACGCAGGTGAGTGTTGTGGGAGTAAATGATCTCAGACAGGTGGATTAAAGCAGTGTTTGGCACCTCCTGTACTTGCCTGTACTTGCGTCCCTTTGCAGATGGGGCAGGGGAAGGAGGGCAGAGTGGGGGGCAGTTCCAGGGCCGGCCCTCAGAGGTCTGGTCACAGTGGCAGAGTCAACACCACAGCCAGCAGGGGAGTGATCAGCACTCTCACTCCCAGGCCAACCAGACGGAAGTGTTTCAGGTAACCTTGTCTCCTCTCCTCTCCTCTCCTCTACTCTCCTCCCCTCTCCACTCCACTCCTTTCCTCTCCTCTCCTCTCCTCTCCTCCCCTCCCCTCTCCTCCCCTCTCCTCTCCTCCCCTCTCCTCTCCTCTCCTCTCCACTCCTCTCCTTTCCTCTCCTCTCCTGTCCTCTCTTCTCATCCCCTCTCCTCTCCTCTCCTCTCCTCTCCACTCCTCTCCCCTCCCCTCCTGTCCTCTCCTGTCCTCCGCTCTAGTTAAAAAGGCTGTGTTTTATTTTCACATGCAGTAGGTATTCATCAGTATTCCAGCTACCAATGTGCCTTCAGCACAGCAGTAGAATCTCATTCAGTAGTCCCTGTGGGAAATATATTTTTTTCACCAGCAGTAAGATGGACACATAATGAAAAAGCACATGACAAATGAAATGTATTGAATTTACTGCATTACCTGCACTGCAGGCTTAGAAAAAAAGGCAGAAATTCCAGCCTTCAAAGCTTATCCATATACAGTAAATAACTATGTTAGGCAATTGGCTGTAATAAATGTGTTTGGACTGCTTCCATCCGGCACATTGATTTGTGTCTCACTCAAAGCATAAACATGTTCTCTGGATATAACAACCCAGTATTCTTGATCAAAGTCATTTAACGGCTACACATGAACACATCATATACACCTTATACATCTTTAAGTTGCAAGGTGCGAAGATGAAGGTGGTTCTGAGGGAAATATATATTTTCTGTTTTCTTCATTTTAGGGAAACCATGTATTATATATATATATATATATATATAAAATCCATATTTGTTTTTATCATTGCTTGGTACAGTTAAAGCAATATTGGGTTTTAAACAAAATGGGCCAGTTGTCACTGTTTAACCCTTACCCATTGGAGACAGGTCTCGACAAAGGTAAATCCCCCAGGTATTACTGACATCCCCTACTTTACTGACTTGTAGGACATGCTACCAATGGCAGGAGACCCAACCCAGGGTACGGCAAATTACAACATTGAAGACTTTGCGGACTTGGGCATGTTCCCGCCCTTCTCCGAGTGAGATGGAGGAGTGGATTGGCTTCTCGCGGCTGTGAGACGGCGTTGTGCCTGGAGCGTCCGTAATCCCTCATCACACTGATAACATCCCCACCATCTCAGCCTGTGTGAGTTTCTGTTCCATTAACAGCAGAGGTGTGGGAGGAACGACCCTGCCCTCTCTCTAATCCCTAAACTGAAGCCAGTATTTGGACAAGCACTTTGTTCTGGGGTTCTGGTTTTAGTCAGTTATTAAATTGTAGAGTAAATCCAAACTCTGTCACAACCCTCACCCCTACATTGCCTGACTGTTATTGAGAGTGATTACCCAACAGTCTGTACAGTAAGTACCCACCATGAAGTAAAGGTCTCATCTCATTTAATCAGTAGCATCTTATTCCCTGAACACAACACCCTTTGCGTCACATCTTCACAGAACCCTGTTAGGTTTCCAGACTGGTATTCCCCTTGCTCTCCATTACATTATATTATATGTTATTTAACTGACGCTTTTATCCAAAGTGACTTGCAGTTTACTAAACGGGAAAATCCCCCATGGAGCAATGTCGACTGAAGGGCCTAGCTCAAGGGCCCAACAGCTGTGCAGATCTTATTGTGGCTACGCTGGGGACTGAACCACCAATCTCGTGGGTCCCATTCATATACCCTAGCCACTAGGGGGCGACATGGCTCAGGCAGTAAGAGCAATCGTCTGGCAGTCGGAGGGTTGCCAGTTTGATCCCCCGCCCGGGCTGTGTCGAAGTGTCCCTGAGCAAGACACCTAACCCCCAAATTCTCCTGACGAGCTGGTCGGCGCCTTGCATGGCAGCCAATCGCCTTGAGTGTGTGTATGAATGGGTGAATGAGAAGCATCAATTGTACAGCGCTTTGGATAAAGGCGCTATATAAATGCCAACCATTTACCATTTACTAGGCTACAGGCGGCCCCCTGTAAAACAGTGCCAAATTGCATTACCTGTGAATAACACACCAAAGCACAACTCTGTTGCTTTACAATTTACGGTATGAAACACCCTCTTACTGGGTCGGCCATAACCCAGAGAGACAATCTCGAGACTCAGTGGGTTTAAAAAAACGCTAATCAAATATGGACAGGATTAAGTCATTCTTTTTTGAGGCAGCTTCTTAACGCTAGGGTAGAGCTTAGGGAACACTTTATTAAGCTACTTTACTGTGTCTCTGCCCATGTGAATGAAGCAGTACACAGTGTTTCTGCATCTCTGTACCGATTACTGTACATTCCTCTACTAGTTCATGAGCTTTTCTAAGAGTCAACGCATTCATTTGTAGCAGGAATTATTTACATAAGAATGTACAATGTGTAGCAAACTGAAGGAAAAAGGTCCTTTTGCTAAATTGATGTTTTTGTAAATAATGCGATTTTTATGTTCATGTGTGTCGTCGTGTGTAGCCTACATGCGTAGGTTTGATGTTGGTATGTGTAATCTGAGTGTAAATTCAGCTTTTGTGCTGTAGTGTGTTTAAGTTCGTAAAAATGTACTGTAAGTGTGGTCCATATTTGTGTAACTTTATAAACCCGAAAATAAATTCTTATTGGTTACCTGGTTTTCAGGTAGACAAAAACAACTGTTTGCCTTCATGGTTGGGGACATGAGCCAGGCCAGCCTGCACATACGCATACCCTCACATAAACCCACATGATTAATACACACGGACACATTCGCACAAAATCTCTCTCACACACATATACAATCACACAGGCATGCATATACATATCACACAAAAATGCACGCACATCATTCTTCTGCGTGTTTGGTGCTGTGAGGAAAGTGTGTCACAGCTTTGGCCCGGTTTGGGCCAGTGGGGCGGGCCATCTTTGGAGGAAACAGGACGGAGGTGTGATATGCTGAGCTGGACGTTCTCAGTCTTCTCCCAGTGTTGTCAGCAGGTGGCAGTAACAGCGGGAGTGGCCTCATATCCGCTGAAAGGTGGCGAGCGTCAGAGATGTTCTCCCGGAGCAAGCTGCTGCCTCCGCCCTACATAGCCTCTCTGACAGCACTGTTTTTGTTGAAGGCGTGTGTCCTCAACCCTGGGCCTCTCCTTATGCCACCCGTTAACAAAACAGACCTTTCTCCATTGTTTTAAACCAGACCCCACTTAGTCATCTGCTCTTCTCTTAACCTGCCTAATTTTTCAACTTCATAATGTTGCCGTGTTTAATCGAGACTCTATTGTTCATCACCCTGAGCATCATGCAGAAATTTTCACTGTTTATTCTTCATTTAATCAAATTATCTTGTGAAATCAGTGCTTAAAGTTCTCAGGCATAGAGCAGTTTTAAATTTATATAATACTTAATTCAATACATTGTTCACATTTCCTCCTTTTCAGTCTCACAAATGTATCTTGCTTTAATCCCTGTGAAATGCACAGTGTGTACGTGTCTGCTTGTATGTGTGTGAGCATGCATGTACTGTATGTGCATCAGCGGATGTGAATGTGTGTGTACCCCCCTGCATGCATGTGAAAGTGCAAGCGTGTGTGTGTGCTGTTGTGTAGAGCCGCCTATGCTGTGAGAATGCTGAGGATCAGTCTCCACTAGCCTTCCTGCACTTTTCCACGGACACCCATCTTGCTGCTCCACCTTCAGTTTCATAACTACAGTAGACTCCCTGCCCTGCACATCCCTGTATTCCCCTCAGCTTTGTTGACAATTTGTTACTCTGAGTTTCTGGCACAAGTGTGTTTAGATTGTTGTTTGACGTTTGTGGCAGCTGTGTTGGATGGGTCTGTGGCGTGTGAGGGAGTTTTGACATTACTCTCTGTGCTCCTGCATGTCGTTTGGCACAACGACCTGGCAGTGTATCCCAGGTGCTCTGAACCATCCCTGGCACTTGCATGCCAGTGCTCTAATGCCCTTATCCACACGTCACTGCCTCCTGTCTCTGGCTGCTGTCACCTGAACATGAACCTGGCCGTTAGATGGCACCACTCCGTTCACTCTGTGCTACCATGTTTATGAAAATAACACACGCATGCGCTCAAACATAACAGCAGCAATAGTGCAGACCGTCATAGTGTTTTAAATATCAGCACAGTGTGCATTGAACCGATACCATAGCAACCCAATCTCTGTAATGTTTGTTCCAGGATGTAAAAATACCACTATAAGCATGCAAATCTGGGTGTGATTCAGTGATTCACGCTGCCTTTTGTTTAGTTTTCCTGTTAAATGGGAGGGTGAAACTGCAGCTTGTCTTCTTACTGATGGGATTTGCTGGGAGTTATTCATTCCCTAAGAGGCAAGCTTGTTCCACTGTAATAGCAAAATATCACATTCAGGCCACTCTTCATTCATAAGCCATTGCAATATGTTTCATTGTTTTGACTCTTTCCCTGTCCATAGTTTTTTTTTTTATTTCATGCTACTCCTGTTAGAAATTTGCCCGTCTACGGCACATCATAACATGTTCCTTAAAGTGATCTTGAGGGTATTTTGAGTTCTGTATTCCATGAGATTGATGATTGATAGATTAATTTATTGGCTGGCTGTTGCACCTCACTGAGTATGTGTATTTTTTAGCCAGGCCCCCTTGGTTACCATCCAGACACTGCCTCAGCATACTCCAGGGCCCAGACGAACCTGGCACCACCTCCACCTCACAAGTGCCTACCTGTCCTCCCCGCCTCTATTCACGAAACAGGCCAGAAGCGCATCTGCTCTTACCTGTGCCCCACCTGCAAGCCCTGTTTGCTCGCTTGGCTGTGTCTGTGTATCCTAGCCGCACTGAGAAGCACACATCCATTAATCATGAGGGGGCAGAGACCCTGGTCAGACTGCGATACGCACAGACCTATACCAGCGCGATGCTATTGAGTTCTGATTGCCTCTCCACAGTGGAAGAGAGGTCTGCCTCAGGCTAGAAATGAGGCTCAGAACCACCTTAATGGCCTAACCTGAACCAGGCCATTACGCTCTCGCCAAACTTTAAGCCTGAACCCAATAGGGCCCGATCACCAAAATAACAAACCAACAACACCATTCAGCAAAATAGAAAATAATGCATTTTAGCTGCTGATGAAGGTGCTCGCAGAATGAGGGGGAACTTTGCTTCCGACAGCTGCTAACAATGATGGATAACAATGGCACATAGTACCAAACATCCTGAGGCAATATACTGCACTTTTTTTTTTTTTTCTTAAGATTCATCATTGAGCTCATTGAAGTACACAAGTCTAGTAATGGGAATACATAGAGTAGCGGAGACAAACCAACTTAGTCACATCACAACCTGCAGTAGCTTGTTCCAAGATTGTTCCCCCCCTAGTCCTAGTAGCTGCGAAAAAAACAAACCTTTTTTCCCTAGCAAATACCGGTCAATTTCCGATTTCAGTGCATGTAACAGGTGAGAAATTGCCTGAGTCCGAGGTGGGATTTGAACCCCGGCCTCTCACTTGTCCGAATATTTGTTGAATGAATGCGTTACCAGTCAGCTAAAGACGAACTCGCCTCTAGCCAAGGGCAACAACCTTCTTTTGAATTTGAGGGCTACGTCATCGGGGAGTGTTGTCGCGATAACCTGCTACCAGCCTTCGCTTTCACTGCACCATCCGTGCTTACTAGCGAACTAGCTGAGATAACCATGCTACACATGGCCATATCTTATTACATTAATATTGCATTACATTAATGGAATTATCCAGAGTGACATACAGTCGATTAGACTAAGCAGACAATCCTCCCCTGGAGCCCAAGGGCCTAATGGCTGTGCGGATCTTATTGTGGCTACACCGGGGATTGAACCACTGACCTTGCGGGTCCCAGTCATGCACCTTAACCACTACACTACAGGCTGCCCCTATCTTATCTAAGGTAAAAGGCAAATGAACCAGTCATATTACTGAGTGCTCCACTTCCCCTTTAAGCATGACGCCAGGCACCTGTGCAACACATTTGAATGACCTTGCCTTGCAACAAAGGACATACGCAAGCTTACAGTCCTCATCTATGAGTCCCCACCATGACACAACCGCTTACTCTGAACTTGACCGCGGACTCAGGAAGTGACCGCAAACTGAGGACACTAGGATATGACCATACATTAGGGATGTGACCGTTTGTGTGGGGTGTGACCGCAGACCGGGAAGGTGACCTCACATCCGGAATTGAACCGTGCTTCCAGGTGACTGTGCGTTTCGGATGGGACTGTACACCAGGGTCATGAGTCATGACCGTGTACACAGTTGCAACATGCTTTAATATTGCTGTGTCATAGCATATATCTGTGTAAAAGGTACCTTCATCACCTGTAAGATTATATATGCATAAGTATATATATATTATTTAGAGTAATTGAATATACTGTACAGCACAGGTCAATGAGGTTAATTTATTCTGGCCCAGGGTAGGAATTATTGTGATCAATGAATGAAACTAATAATTTAGATTAACTATACTGTTACTATAGAGTTACTATACTGGAAACTAGTGGGGCTAAATACAGTTTGCCATAGATGTGCTCTTGGCCCTTTGGGCATTGATTGGTAAAAGTGTCGAAGTACCGAAGCATCATACAGTACATTTTGCATCTGCTTCAGCACAATGTAACTTGTTCCTGCTCGTAAAACTAGAAGAATGAGTTGCTATAAATGTTTTAGAGCATATATGTTTTATGCACGTGGATCAGCAATTTACGTTAATTTTACATTGTTTTGTAAGTGGACAATATGTGACCTATTTACACCATTTAAAAAAATAATACAAAAAAGATTGAGGTGGTCCAATGTGATGGTTGCTGATGCACCCCAGACAGCCTTCAGCATATGAATGTAATTGTTCTTAATGGCTCAAACAATATTTTCCCAAAAGGAATGATCAGTTCCCTGAACTGCATCGATGCATGTTAGTTGGTGTGTGTCTGTTAGCGTCCAGTGGACAGTGAGCTACACACAGAGAAGCTTCTCTGCAGGAATCTGCTTCTACTGATTTACAAACTACAGTATTACTAGGAATCACCTGGCAGCAGCTGGTCTCTTTTCTACAGTCTGTGGAAAAACATTGGGCTTGTTTTTCTCCTCATTCTACAGAGGATTCGTATTGCAGTGAAAGAAAGGGCAGTGTTTACAGGTCCTGAACCGTACGTCTGAACCCACCTCAGCTGAACTGGGTTCCTCTTGGTGCTTTGCAGGGAAAGTTTGGAAAAACAGCTAAAGCAAACCATGTGTGAAAGCCCTGCTCGTGTGCTGGTGCCGTTAAGAGTCTTCCTGCCTCAGCCTCTTCCCAGCTCTCCAGAAAAACAACGACGGACCCAAACGGCGTCCAAGCCCCGGGGTCTCGTCCATCCGGCGGTATTTGGCAGAGGGAGTGTTTGGGAGATGTTTGAGATGTTTGGGGGGCAGCCGTGCGGGGTCTGGGGCACGGGCTGAGTGAAAACAGGGCTCTTCTGCTGGCTCTGTCCTCATGCTCGCGGGCTGCTTGGAGACCGCTCACAGAAGTGGCACGTGGTTGCGGCGGCCGGTCGTAGCGTGTCATCGTGGTATGCGGCCGTCGCTCGTGTTTACGGCTTGCGGCGGTGGAACGCTCTGTGGCGTCTGATGAACAAATCAAAAAGGCACAGACTCTAGCCCCCCTACCTGAGGGTTGCGGGGTGCTTTGGGTTCTGAGATCTACTCATAGCTCTGGAATCCCTGGTCACTGTATCAGTGATACTATCAGTCATACCATTACAGTGATAAAGAATGGGCGATGATGTGTTTGTGTTAGTGTGTCATGGGTAACGTGCCAGGGATGAGGTTTCAGTGTTAATATGTCTGTGCTAATATTTCAGTGACGGCATTACTTGCATTCTTGCTGATGTGTCAGTGATTGTTCTGGTGATGGTGTCAGTGTTAATATGCAAGTAATAATGTGTTAGTGACAATGTCTGAGGTAGTGTAATTGTACTCCCTCTCCTGGCCCGAAATGAGATTTCCCCTAGAGGGATGGAATAAAGTCATTTGTATTGCGCTGTATGAAGTCCTTGCATGCACTCGGTCCTCAGAAAGTCTTATGTCTAGAGCGTAGCTCTCTACAGAAGCCACAGAGTGTCTCAGCATACAGACTTACATGTAAACAGGAAAATATTTTGCTGACTTTTGCTTTTTTTTGTTGTTTTTTGTTTTTGCTTTATGAGGTTTGAGACAATAATCGTTTAACTTTTCTGTCCTCAATTTCTGAGTGCAATGTAAACATGGAAATATTTCTGCGAGTTTGTTTCTGATGGCTCTACGTAAGTGACTGTCCCCGCTGCCAATGAAATAAACATTCTCACTGAACCACAGTGGTCCAGGAGGCATTTTGTCAGTGTGAACTTTGCTGCTGCAGTTGTATCACTATTCTCATCTTTACAGGTAACCTGACATGCACCCTAATAGTACTGTCTCTCTGCCTGTGAGTTAAATTACAGGTGTTACCATTTATGTCAGAGAGGGCCTCTGAGTCAGTTGTATTTTTGCTAGTATCAGCAATTAAGTATTGATTGGCTTGAGTCCACACACCTTCTCCAGATCCAGATTTTGAGATCCCTGTCCCAAAAGGGCTGCAGTATAAGCAATTGTACTGTACTGTAAGCCCATGAATGCACTGTAAAGCTGTGATTTGGCTCGGTTCATTGTGCAAGTGTCAGGCAAGGTGAAACTGTTGCTGAAGCTTTAACAGCCACGGTAGTGAGTGATCCGGAACCTTCGCTCTGTGGTCTGAGTGGCCATATCCTGTGATGTGAGGGTGCGGATGAGCAAGTCACCGCAGGTGGAGGTCACATTGTGACATACGCAATAGGAAACAGGGTACAGCGTCACTGTGAAGTGGTCACATCCTGTCCGCACACGCCCTCATGGTGGCCTCTCAATCTCAGGGTCCCCTCAGTTCTCACTGACATGCTTTGATATTTTGCCTGTAGCTTTGCAGGGTAGTTGAGGTTGGCCGATTAGATGACTCAAAACTGTTTTGGTGAATATCAACCAGTATAACTGGGTACTGTGAGGTCCTTAGGTTTCCGTCAGTTGGTGTATCATAAAATATGCTAAGGTAAACTCTTTATTATCTGATGTGAGGCATGAAATGATTGTATTGTTTAAAATACAAAAGACCAATCCATTACTGAAAAGAAAACGAATCCCTTGGACTGTGATTTAGTTAGTGTGTGGTTGGCGCGCCCAAGCCATTGGCTCAAAGCAAGGCTACCAAACATTCCCAAATGTTAATGATGGAAAGAATAGCTTGTCCCCTTGTGTGTGATGGGGCTTTGAACCTCAGGCCTGTCGAGCCTGGAGGGCTTCTGAAACAACCTCCACCACGGGAGGGACATGGTTAAGCTCGCTCGGTCTGCGCAAATATACGCCACATACTTCATGATGTATCTCTGCCATTTTCAATCAAACATTTTCATGCCTTTCTTGGGAGTTCTTTCTCTCATAACCATGAATAAAAACACAGCTTGAAAAGGAGCGGCGAGAGAATGCTGGTTCTGTCCTGAGAATCACCTTGAGAACAGGGACACTTACTCATGTTTTCTTGCTGAAGCCGCCTGCAGATCTGTATTTACTGTAATTATTATTCTGGGCCGTGTTGGAGTCACTTGGGGATTCCAGTTTAATTGATTACAGTGGCTCAGTGTGGCTTTGGGAGTACCTGCAGTATATGAGAGAGGATATATTGTTTGCTTAGTTTCTATTTGTATTCTGTAGTGGTGTTGTGTAGGTTTTCCACCAAATAAATAACAATGACAATGAAATAGCAATGATAATAATAATCTTGAGAATTATGGCTAATTTTGACTGTCTGTGACTGTGGAAAAAGGAGCAAACACGGATGTATTGAATAATGCATTTCTGTGACTGTCACCACAGTAATTATAGCATGCAGACGAGAAAAATTAGTAAACCTGGTGTGATATAATTTAAATTTTGAATAGCAGGAAGGCTCACTGAGGCATTTCCACATGTCCTGCTTTGGTCATTAAAAAACTTCATAATCTTTACCAAGGGTGGGCAAGGAGGGTCATATCTGTTTCTGGATTTCACTCCAACCTGCGCTCTTAATTATTTAATTTGGCATAATATATCTTATTTTTAGCTACATGTACTGATAAACTTGTGGACAGCTGAAAACAAAAAAATGAAAAAACAGAACAAATACCTGCATATACACTCGTCCACCGGGAATGGAATTTCCCACCCCTGCTTGAGACTCCCAGTGTGCCATCATTTTAGGCAGAGACGAGAAAAACTGGACTATAATATCAAACATAACAGCTACAATGTAATAAAGCTTGAGGTCACTTTGGCCAAACTTGGAGTCAAAAAGTCACAGATTTATCTTAGCCTTTGGAACAGATTATGACAGGTATGAATCCACCAATTTCACCTCTCTCCCTCTCTCTCACTTTCCCTCACACTGATCTTTTTAAGAAAATGAAACTCAGGTGTATTCATCCATCAGCTGGTGAATACTACTGGTGTTATCCAAGAAATCAAGTGTGCTGTTAATGTATACAACATATTAACAAAGTGTATTTCTCTGACTAGTTTCTGTCATTATCGCTGTCCTCTGAACAGTGAGGATTTTTCCAGGGGTGAAAATTGTGCTTGTCTGCTGAACCCTGTATTCCCCATAGCTTGCAGGAGGGAACAATGATCACTCACTCTGCTTTTCCAGGGACTTGGGCCTCCCTGCAGTGATGATAAAAAGCACACGGTCATGAAGAAGAGATGAAATGTCTCTGAAATGTAAATGTTCCCATGTGCCCTAGGACCAGTGGTAGCAGGGGTGCGATTGATCTGTGAGAAGACGTGCTATCTAGACTGTAAATGACAAACTGATCCTTGGCTTTGACCAAGCCTTCTTTCACCATAAACACCTTTCAGATGTACTGATATACACACACAGGATTTCTGAGCGACTCACAGCTTTGTCCCAAGGCACATCTGTTCAAAGGAATGTGATATCTTTCAACTGAAAATAACTGAAAGAAATGCTAATTACTGTGAAATTGATTGATTGAGTTGGAGAACTATACAGCGTAGTTTATTACCTACTGTCCTAAAAGGTTCTTAAAAGGTGAGTGACATTTTTCCTGTGTTTTTTGTATGTAGATAGATCTTTTTAAATAGCCAGGTGATAAAAAAAAAAAATATTCTAGAAAGTATTTTATACAAATTGCATTCATGAATTACATGTTTAGTCTTATTTTATAATGTCACTTTGTCTTCATCTGTGGCCGACATTATAATTATGTTAAATGCCATTTATAAAGAGGAAACACCACAAGATATGTTCTCTTTGACAATGTGCAGGGGGAAATATTAGGAGTCTTTTTTGTTTAGCACATCTGTGTCACATGACTTTTTTGAAATTATTGTCTAGTACAGGTTATATATGATTGTCTAGTCGGCCTGGTCCAGAACTCTTTTGGCAGCCTGTAGTACACGTGATGTTGAGCCTGTGGTAAGTTTTTGCTTTCATCATGTATGATTTCAAAAATATATGTTAATATAAGTTGATAGTATTAGCTATGAACAGTGTCTTAACATGGAGAAAAATATTGAAAATGTTTATGATGTTATTGAATTGAATTTTACTTCTGATCCGCCCTCGAGACAATGACACATTATAACAGAATCAGGATTATCTTGGCAAAGTAAGACCAGTTCTTGAACATATGGTGCGGAAGTGTGAGGCTCTTCAGACTGAGAATCTGTATTCCGGTGGTTAAATTATTGTCCCTTACAAGTGGACCAAGCCGGACATTCTGAGGCATTATCTTCCTGGCAAACCATATCACTGGGGTTTCAAGGTTTTTGTACATGCAGTACTGTCTGGAATTGTTTATACTTTTTTAACTTACACTGGCTAGACCTTCACGACCACATCACAGGCACCAGTGAGAAAGCTTGAACTTTGAGCCAATGTTGCTGCAGTCCATCTCTACAAGATCACGGAATGTTTTGTCTATTTTGGTACCATCCAAAAGAGCAGGTTGAAGGAGTACTCGTAGGAAGATGAGCATACATACATACTAAAAACAGGAAGGGGTCAAGAAGTGGGCCAATGACTAAATTGTCACTTTAGCCAATTTCTGTGCTAATGCAAGCCCAGTGAAAGAGGTTGGGCATTATTCCAGAGAAGAGGGAAGCGAAGTTGGGATTGCTTGCCTGAATAGTGACACAATACAATGGGCACAAGCAATGGGTAGACCCTGCTGATATGATGTTATCCCTGCAGAATCCCACTGATGGTACACTTAGTACTAGGACAGTTAGTGCTCTATGTATAAATAGCACCAATTGTGACAGTTACAGATAATGAAAGTCAGATGGAAATTGGAGTATGTTGCCCCCTGTGGGCTTCTTGCCCCAGGTAGGGGGACATCCTGTCCCAGTAGTGGGGCAAGGAATCACTTCACCTGGTTTTGTTTATTGTGCCATATCCACAATGTTACTCAACTATGTTACTAAATAGGTTTAAACCTGAACATTACATAAACACTTTATGGATGTCCAAATATGTAATAGTAATTTAGCATAAGAATTACATTGTTCTTAAGGGGCATATTTTCCCCCATCTTACCCTTGTACATTGCAAAAAATAGAAAAATAATAACAAAAAGAATCCTAACCCTAAAGCTGGTATTCAGATGACAAAACTGGAGTGACACTTTACTGTCCAGGTTGTCTTAATGAAACCCAGGATCTCTGAATCTGACACTGCTCCATAGATAAATAACTGAATGATGATATAAGGATGAAGTACATGGATATAATAATGTAATATTATAATTTAATGATGACATGCTTTCTTGTGTCAAATTTACTAAAACCTAAAACTTTTCATAGTTGCATTCTGGTTTTGCTGACAAATTAATTTAAAAAGTGTAATATTGTACGATACCTTATTCATCATTTTTTAAATGTGAACTTTTAAAATATGCTAAATTGCTCTGATTGAAGTCTTCCTGAATCACCTTTCACTCAGAATAAAGAAACAGGGGACTCTAAATTTAGCTCTTTTTTCTTTTTTTTTCTTTTAAAAAAAAAATCTCTCTTCATAAATCATCTGTTTGAGACCTAACATGTTTCCCTTCTCTGTGCCTTTCCTTGTGATTCTGGGACTGTTTAACTGTATTTCCAATGGGATATAGTAACTATGGCTATGTAATGTTTTGATTTGCCGGCTTCAAACCACCCCATAAAACAATTGTCAGGAATCCCAACATATGTTTTTTCTCTCTGTTTGGACTCTCCCACTTCTGAAATAATGTTCTTGTTCTGACACTTTTGTGCTTTTATACATCTGCATAGATATGTGTAAAGTGAAGAGTCTTTGCAGTAGTAGTGTGTGTGTATGTTTCTGCTGTAGTACAGTGAATTGTGTGAGAGTGTGCTTCTACAAAGCAATTACAATTAAAATGCATGCACAATTTTTGAATGGAACCATTAACACATTTTACACAATTTTGGTTGTTAATGGAGAGTTAACATGATGGTATGGTACAAGTTTACTGACTTCCTCTCAGATGAACAGGACATCATGTTTTCATGAAGCAAGTCTTACAGTTTTCATACTAACAGGAATCACCATTGCCTCAGTCCAGCTGGCAGCATATAGAGAGATTGCCTCAACAGGGTAAATAGCTGTGTGGGCCAGAGATTAGGGTGAGAGGTGCAAAATAGCTATTGTATAATCAGTGGCAAGCATCTCAAATATTTTAATCAATAAAGTAGGCAATAATCCTCAAGAACTATGTGTTCCCACATGTCCTGATGACGAAATTCTTACCAGAGTGTGAACTCCACCGCTCCTTCAGCTGCCTGGTACAGAAGTGAAAGGTGTTTTAAAGGGTAATGAACAGAGAGAAACCAAGCGTACGCCCTTTGTTACAGCAGCATTGTATGAAGTGTACTGCATAACTGCCTAGGATTCAGGTGTCAGGTGCTTCAAAGGGAAGGGCCTAGGATTCAGGTGCTTCAGAGGGAAGACAATATGGACCCAAGGACATACCGTAGCTGGCATGTTAAATATCAGCTATGGAATGTACTGTATATTATGTACATACCGTATGCATGTACGGTGTATTTACTGGAGCATTTCAGATTAAATGCCCTGGAAGGGCATGCAGCAGCAATACCATGCCTGGGATATGTCTCTGCCAACTGCTGGTAACACCATCACCTCAAAGTGTCTTAACAACCAATACTTATTTAAAATAAATAAATTAATGATTTGTATTGATATTGAAAAATACTTTGATCAAATAAAATACAATAAAATACATTTGACAAATTATTTATCACAATATGCATCACAATATAACAAAGCAAGTCAAAGGTGACAGTTGGAAGGCAAAACTCCCTCATGGTATGTAGGAAAAAACCTTTGGAGGGGCCAGGCTTAGCCAGGAGCCCATCCTCCTCTGGCCAGCTCAGGGTGTGGGTTCATAGAAACAAAACATGGTATTTTCTGCTTGTGGAGGTGGCAGATCTGGGGTGCGGTGGTGGATCAGGAGTGTCTCCAAACTTAGGCAGGGGCCTCCTAAGTAACAAAGGGAAACAAGGATAGGGAGTTAGGGACGAGCTGTAACAAAACAAAGATACAAAGTAAGGATGGAAAAGGATTCTGTAAAATTGAGAATTGTACAACGATACACCCTTTCCTATAACCCCCACCCAGAGTTTCCTATGTCAGCACAATTATTATGCCACAGACTGCAAGCCTACACGGGCATGAGTAAGGCAGGAATTGATGTTGGACTAGAGCAGTTTCTGTAGATTTTTTTCTGTAGTCTCTCACAGCTGGGCTTTTCCCAGACTTTAGGCTGAAGACTGTGGCCTGCTATAATAGTTTTTAATTTCTCATGAAAGTTCATAAAATCACTTCTAATGCAATTACATTACATTACATTATTGGCATTTTGGCAGACGCTCTTATCCAGAGCGACGTACAGTTGATTAGACTAAGCAGGAGACAAACTAAGGGCCTTGCTCAAGGGCCCAGCAGCTGTGCGGAACTTATTGTGGCTAGAACTATTGTGGATTAGAACCACAGACCTTGGGTGTCCCAGTCATTTACCTTAACCAATTAGTGGGATAAGTTGTGGATGTTGCTTTTAGTCGATTTGTTTACGGTATTAAAAGAGATATCTTGGGTAGTATGCAAATGAAAAGATCTAGCAAATGCAAGAGCAAGCTTGCACTGAAAAAGGCTACTTTTCCATGCATAATATTTCTCATTTTGATGATGCCATTTTCACTCCAGTTTTATTTCTGACTGCAGGCAAAATCCAGTGCTGATGGCAGGCCATTCTTTTAAGAAACATAATTTCATCATTAGTACTTCTAAAAATGCAAGTTAATAAGCCGTTTAATAATTTTCTACAGTGATAGTTCATCAGTGTTTTCTTCACCTGAGGCAAATGCCTCTGGGAGCAAACTCATGAAGTGAATAGGAGTCAATAGATGGATTTCAGGAATGGATTTCAAGTGTACTGAAGTAATGAAATGATCTGAGAAAGCTGGTTATAGAAGCTTCACAGCTTCTCATGCTGTGGGATATAACTAAGTTTAGTTTATATGATTCTCAGACAAAAATGAGTTATTTGGCTTGTTTCCACAAGGAAACCATTTTTAACCCTTTCAGTCACAAGCTGAATCTAAAGTGGTTCCACCCAAATCCAAAGGGCTTGGCTTTTGTTTCGAAAATTCTGAAACATTTATTAGGGTTTTAAGAGGGACTCAAAACAATAGTATAGCAGTCACTATTAGTTGAAAAGGTATAAGGTGGAAACTGCCATATGGCACTCTTGGACTGAAAGGGTTCATTCTTTATGGAACCATGTACAGTCGGTGTGAAAACGGCAAAAGCTACCAGAAAGGCTCCCAGTCAGTCGATGATAGAACCAAAGGTTCTTGCTAAGGGATTTTTACCCTTATTCACATGGATGTTGAAATCATCAAAAATCACAGCCTGATCTGCCAAGACAGTAAGATATGATAGTAACAAATTATTAGGATATGTGAAATTAATAATTCCACAGTAGGCTATGGTCAGACACAACATCTGCATTTTTGGCATTGAAATAGAGAGGCACAAAATGAGAGGCACATCATACCCACAGTGAAATATGATGGTGGTATAATATCAATGGTATAACTGATTCCACCAAGTATCAGGTATTTTGTCTGACAATCTGTTTGCATCTGCCACAAGGCTGAGACTTGGCATGGATCTGCATACAGGAATGGCCCAAAATGTGTTCCTTAACCTTGTCAAGCATTAAAGGAAAAGACTCCATGCTGTTATCCTCACCAGAGGTGGATGCACCAAGTACTAAACCAGGGGTGCCAATATGACATTTTGGTGAAATATATATTTTATTAAATGATTGTATGATTTTGGTTGATTCCATTGAAATATTTTTTCACATGTTGGCATTTTTATTTTATGTCAATAATTATATTATTGTTTTAAAGCATTTTTGTGCATTGCCAGTCATGGGTGCCCACTGTATATATATCTCATGTCTATATCTAATATAATCCACATTAATTGCAGTTTTAATTGCATCATTGCAAAGCACTGACAGAGTATATGAATAGGCTACTCTGATGTGTAATTTCTGAGCAGGTTGTAGATGGGATAGAAATGTTCTGCTTCTCCCCACACTGATCTATTCTCCATCTGTTTTTCATCTCTGAACAAACAAAACCCTGTGAACAGACACAGCGATGAGGTTTTCTGCCAGTCCTGGTCCTGGTAGTGAATGGGGATGCACTCCTGGGGCATGCATTTCACTGCTACTCAAATAAATATCCTGTACCTTACAAAGATAAACCCCAACTGCCTGAAACTGCTGAGTGAAAAAAGACCATTTAGGGAAAATACGCCTCTGCACACTCTCAACTTGCTGTAGCAGATGCAAAACAAACAAAACATACAGTTGCCTATTGGGATGTGGAATATGTTCTACATTTGGCACTGTGGTTTGTGCACATGCATCTATCATCAATTAGGCCAACATCTGCATCAGAAAAGTCATGTGCATCACAAATTTGAAATATAAATACAATGGCAGGCATTTTATATAGCGCCTTTATTTATTTCACAATAAATTTGAAATGGGAAGATAATCTCATGAAAACAATTGTGGGTTTTATTAGTTTTACCTTTATTAAACAAATTAACTGAATAAAACATTTGTATGAATGTTTTAGGGAGCACACCCTGTCAGTCATTTGAGAACAAACAATTTCTTGATAAAAAAAAAACCCAAGGTAATACAGATATTTTTATTGCAAAGAATTCAGACTATTTTGTAGCTATATTTGTAGAGAAAACCGTGTACCTAACAAAGACCTGTCCGTAAGAAGAAAACAAAGTTATTTTTACAGTAACCTCATTTGCTTTAGTTGAGTGTATTGCTTTGGGAAAAAAACTGCTTGCATGAATTTCAGACTTCACTGTCCTGAACCCCAAGGAAAGAATATATTATATATTAAACGTGTTTAGTTATTCTGCTTTAATATTTACTTTACAATGTGTAATCCTTGCCGCCGGGACAGGATATCCGTTATATGAGCACTACCCGGAAGTTCTGATAGCTAGTTGCTAGCAGTCTGCAGCTTCGAGTTTGAGAAATGGTAGCGTGCTTTGTCGTTGAATGTACATTCTGAATGGTATTTTATTCGGAGGAGGGTGGTTTAAAAATACGAGTTTAAAGTTGATTGTTCAGAAGCCTTATCTTGGTCTATGATGATAATTGACTAGCTAGTAAATTGGAAGAGGAATAGCCGGTAGCCTCGCTCAATCGTCTCCGTTTTTCATGAAGCTGGCTAGCTAGTATAGCTAGCTGGCTGCATCGTTTTCTGGCCATTGAAGACCGGGGATTAGTCTAATTGAACTAAAGCCCCGATGCCCGAGCAAGGCCCCAGGATGAACGGGTTCTCCCTCGGCGAGCTCTGCTGGTTGTTCTGTTGCCCGCCCTGCCCTAGTCGTATCGCCGCCAAACTCGCCTTCCTGCCCCCTGAGCCCACGTACTCGGTGCAGACGGACGATAGCGGGACCTGTAGCCTCCACTTGAATGAGCGTGCAGACTGGCAGTACTCCCAGCGCGAACTGGACGCTGTGGAGGTATTCGACACCAGAACCAGCCGCGGGAACCAGGTCGGATGCATGTTCGTGCGATGTGCTCCGAACAGTCGGTACACCCTCCTCTTCTCTCACGGCAATGCTGTGGATCTTGGCCAGATGTGTAGCTTTTACATTGGCTTGGGTTCGAGGATAAACTGCAATGTCTTCTCTTATGATTATTCGGGTTACGGCATCAGCACTGGAAAACCGTCTGAAAAGAATCTTTATGCCGATATAGAAGCAGCCTGGCAAGTCCTGCGGACCAAGTGAGTAACTAATAATACTATTTTATCAAACATACAGGGCACGCTGTTCTGGTGCATATGTAAGTTAGCAAATTGCCTGACGTTTCTTAGGAAATCTCAGTTTTATTGCGGGTCCCTCCCCGTTCTACATTGCCATGGTTACCATTGTCGGCTTTTTGTCGTCAGCTACATTTCGCCATCAAACAAACCTGATAGTAGGCTATCTTTATGATGGCTGCTTTTTTAATTTAACGACAATCTTAAAGATAATTGTCTTAATACTGAATAACCAATCATCACTTCAGTAATGTAAGAACTTTTTTTTACTTATATATTGTCTAAATACATTCTGCAGGTATCAATGTCAAAATGTGGCCTCAAATAATTCAGACCCCTTCACTTTATTGCACGCTTTATTTGTGTCGTAGATTTCATTTTAAATGGATAAAAGTGCCCATAGATCAACACTTTAACACATAATGAAACAAGCAAGTGAAAAAATCTTTGCAAATTATTAAAAATCAAAAACTGAAATCTCATTTATAGAAGTATTCAGACCCTCAAGTACATTGTAGAAGCTGGTTTGGCAGCAATTACAGCTTTGATTCTTTGATTCTTCTTTGGTCGCATCCACACTGGAGCAGGTTTTCTTCAAGGACTGTATTTGGCTGCATTCATCCTTCCCTCAATTCTGACCAGTCTCCCTGTCACTCATTATATGATGCTACCATGCTTCACCATAGGGATAGTTTTAGCCAGACATGGTGCTTTGAGTTCTGCCCAAAGAGTTCAGACCAGAGAATCTTTTTTTTTTCCCCGAATGCTCTCAGACTCCTCTAAATGTTTGGCAAACTTCACCTCGGCTGTCATATGGGTTTTACTCCAGAGTGGCCTGATTGGTGGATTGCTGCTGGGATCATAGCCCATCTTTGCAGAGGACTTCTGTTCGTTTGTCTGTTGGGTCACCTCCTTGACCAAGGCCCTTCTTACCCGGTTACTCACTTCTTCCATTTCACAATTATTGAGGCCACTATGCTGCTGGGAGCACTCAAAGCTTTATAATAGGGCTTATATCCCTGATCTATGCCTCACCGCAATTTGATTTTGTTGGTCTACAGAGAGTTAGATTACATTACATTATTGGCATTTGGCAGACGCTCTTATCCAGAGTGACGTACAGTTGATTAGACTAAGCAGGAGACAATCCTCCCGTGGAGCAATGCAGGTTTAAGGGCCTTGCTCAAGGGCCCAACGGCTGTGTGGATCTTATTGTGGCTACACTGGGATTCGAACCACCAACCTTGCCTGTCCCAGTCATTTACCTTAACCACTACGCTACAGGCCGCCCCACAATGAGTTCCTTGGACTTCATGGCTTGGTTTATGTCTTGACATGCAGTGTGAATTGTGGGACCTTATATACACAGGTGTGTGCCTTTTTAAACTATGTCCAATCAATTACATTTGCCACAGGTGGCCTCCAATCAAGTTTTAGGCACATCTCACGGATAGTTAAAGCAAACAGGATGCACTTGACTACAACTTGGAGTGCCACAGCAAAGGGTCTGAATGCTTATGTAAATCAGATGTCTGTTTTTTATTTTTAATACATTGGCAACATTTCTAAAGATATGTTTTCACTTTGTCAAAAACATGTTTCACTGAAGCCATTGTATGCCACCTGGTCTAAGGCTCACTGCTACCCTAATAAACCCTGAGGTTTTCTGACCCTGTGGGTCGGATGAATCCAGTGGGTCAAGCCTGCCAAATGTCTAAAATGTAATGTCATCATGTAGAAAGCTGATTTAAATTCTGTGAATTTAACAAACATCTTGCAATATTAAAATTTTTTTCCAAGTCTCCATTTGTAGAGATGCTCACTCAGTCAAGAATGTGTTGTGGGGAAAATGTAATCCTGAATTCCATTTCTGAATTTTTAGAATATATCCTAAAGGCCAGTGTTTATTTTCGTTATTAAAGGTCAGTGGTTTTTATTGGACAATAGACGGTGCCGCTCTGAATAATAATGTGTTTTGGTTTGACAGTGATGTCAGAGGTCCAGGCAGAAATGGCAGGAAATGAGCTCAGGGAGAAAGACACTGGGCTGTTAGAAGATTCACTGAAATACTCTTCATTAACAGAGATAATCGTGTGATATCCAATGTCTGTAATTTAATGTCTGCAAAATATTACGTCATTTTCTTTACCACAGAGAGAAATACTGCAATGCATATTCCAGGTACAGCGTGGTGCCACTTGCACCATTATGATCAATATGAAATCCATCCTGTGCAATATTTAGCAAAGTTAAAACCAACACTGTAGCACTGCACCTCAACCAGCACTGTAGTACAATACTCTTGCTTTGCTCTTTCTGTTTGCTGTTTATCACAGTCACAACAATCAGAACTAGAATGTGCTTATAATAGTTAATATATATATAGTTAATAAACTGTGTTCCTGGAACTTGGAGCACTTTCCCTTGTGCCATCAGCATCAGAATGCTCATCTGTTTGTGCTTAGAGAGCCATTACTGCAGCTAATGTGAAAGCACAGCAGTTCACAAGCACTTGATGTGTAATGTCTATGGAAAATTTGATATCTATTGAAAAGCATTTTTTCCTAATTGAGTTAGGCAGTGGCTCTGGAGCGACCTGACTCCCTTGATATAGTCTGTGCCCTTGGCATCAGTTGGTGTGTGTGGCAGGACCAGCGCATGGCATGGATGATATTCTCTGGTGTGATAGCCTTCATCTTTTCGTCACTGGAGCTCAATTAAAGTGATAATTTCCTGGCGGTCTGGGAATCTGAGCTGAAGGCTCACGTACTAGCCCTGTGCTGTTTGTGGAGGAGTAGAACGCTGGGCTGAATGCTATGAGGGAAAGGGGTATGAGGTTATGAACTTGTAGGACAAATTGAAGCCCTTCAGAAATTGTTGAGGGTATTTTTCTTGTTTTAGTATACTCACTGTTTACTGAACAACACTTCACAGGGCAGACTGTGAGCGGGTAGGAGTCTTCTGTAGATACAAGAGTATATATGCACATCCAAGAACTCAGATGGGTGCGGAAAGGACTGAATAAGACATCCACGGTGTCTGCTCCCCAGTGCCATACATGCAAGTCTGCTGGAGAAGTTACCCGGCTCGACTCATCAGTTCGTTTTCATGCAATGGGCAGCTTCCTTCTGAATTAGACATTTTTGTTGAAATTGCTAATATGTATTACACTGAAGCTTATTTTGGGAAAGGTACAAGTGCTCCTCCCCTGGTCCCTCTTGACTGTAGAGGTTGGAGTCAGCCCTACCCCCCCACCCACCGTTTCCCCTCGCTGGGGGTTATCCGGCCCTCCGTCTGCATCACGCTCTGGCAGCTCCCAGGAATCAGCAGGTGGCCCCTTATTACTGCTCCCCTGCTGGGTGAGGTGTGTGGGGCGGGGCACTGTGATGGTCTCTGTGACTGGCAGCTGTACTGTCCAATCCGGTCTCCCCGTGGAACATGTCTGTGCCGTACAGATGCTTAGGCTATGACCTTTATAGATATTTGCATCCATATCAGGTGCTTGCTGTAGGAATTACAGCCTGTTTTGTACGTAGACCCCCACCCATTTCAGGGCACCATAATATTTGTGATAAATTGCTTCGCAGTTGTTTCTGATTAGTTGAGTGTGTTTTCTTCAGGCAGGTATAAGAGAGCTTTCCATATCTAGTCTTGATTCTTGGCTTTTGATTGCCTTTGGAGTCTGTTATTGCCATTTGTCAACTTGAGGACCAGAGTTGTGCCAGTGAAAGTCACGGAAAGCATTTTGAGGCTGAGAAATGAGACAGAAACAGTCTGAGACAAAGGCCAAACAATGTGACTTCATTCATTTATTTAGTTTGCGCCTTGTTTACATTAGACCACACTATTGCTTTGTTCTAAGGGATTAAGAATCTGCCAGTGTGCTCATTTGCTTCAGTAAACAGTCCAACCCATTTTCACCTTGCCGCTTTGTCTCCACCCGGTTCTTACATTACTTACCGCACTCTAGGGAGCTGAGAATGCACTGTGTGTCTGTGTGTCTGTGTGTCTGTGTGTCTGTGTGTCTGTGTGTCTGTGTGTCTGTGTGTCTGTGTGTCTGTGTGTCTGTCTCTGTGTATTTGTGTTTGGTATTTGTCTATGTGAGCATCCATGTGTGCTTGGTATTTGTGCGTGCGAAAATGCATGCGTGTCTATGTGTGCTGTTTTGTTCTCTCAGCCTTGGTATTTTCACACAGTGTTTTCTCTCCAAGGAAACTGGTTTGGGTCCTAAGTGTGCTGTGTTTTCAAAAAAACGCAGTGTAGCTCGAGCCTTCACTCCACTGGCTTGCCCTCTCCTGCCATTTTCACTTGTATTCATTAATCCTAGATCCAAACCAGTCTATCAGGCCAGCAGTGTGAAAGCGTGAGCACCATTCAGACTGACTGCAGTCTGTTGCAGTAGCGTGGAGCCTGGCCTCCATTCTGGCTCTGCATGCAGGGGTCCTGTCTGTATGCGGAAACTGTGGTCTTTCTGGCATCCATAGCTGCAGGATGTATAGCAATAGATCTGTTGATTCTCATTTACATTACATTCCCTACAGCAGCCCCGCCTGTGTTTTTCTTCTCTTAACTGATGTACTCCTCTAATCAGATTTGAGAAATATCCATACTGCCAGATAACAGCATTTTTCCAATAGTCTAAATAGCTGTGGTTAAAAAGTGGCTGTTCTCCACAGTCAAAGGCAGAAACTCTGTTGGAAACAACGGAGCGCAGAGTTTGAGTGCCAATGTTCAGGATTTCATAGAGTTCATGGGAGACTATACCATGAGATTGTCCACTCGTGAGCTTTACCACTCTGCAAGGTTTTCCACAGCGTTCACTGCTGAAACAGCTTCTTCATTCAATTGCCAACTGTTTGTTTGTGTATCGAGCTGAATCATTGTTCATTAAATCAGTGGATTTAGATGAGTTAAAAGAGGTCTCTGTGTCACCTGTGGGGACATTTCAGGGGATATTCAGGCTCCTTGATTAGGTTTGCGTGCTCAGAGTGCGGGCGGGTCACCTAAGGTCGGTGTTATGGAAGCCTGTGCGCTTTGACTGCGCAAACAGGGCGCTGGCTCCGCTTATGTTTTTACTTGGACTGTGTTGTCATTCCACCGTTTCAGTGCCTAAAGCCGTTCAACAATAAATAACAGCCATTAGCCTCCAGAACAACCAAAACCATATATCAGGCCTTGAAATTTGTCATTTTTAGGGCAAGGCTTCTTTGGTCTTGGCCAGGCTGAGATTTCATAGGGCACCAGGCAGGGAAGCCGAAATCACAAACACATCAAGGTCAAAAGGATTGTTGTTACAAGACTTACCCCGTTCATGCACTCAAAGATCACAAGGAGTCAAAGGAGGGACAGAAAGGCACATACTGTGTACACAACAACAGTTTATTTACACCATGAAACCAAAAATATGACACAGGCTGTCAAGTGCTCAGATTGGCGATTTAAACAAACTGTATTTATACCACCACAAAACAAATATGGCAGGTACCAGTAAATGCTCAGTTTGTTGATTTAAAACAAAACAGTTTATTTCTCATTTTTTTGACTTGCGTCTTCTGCTGCTGTAGCCTATCCACTTCGAGGTTTGACACGTTGTGTGATCAAAGATGCTCTTCTGCATACCACTGTTGTAATGTGTGGTTATTTGCTTTACTGTCACCTTCCTGTCGAGCAGTCTGGCCCTTCTCTCTCTTGCCATTCTCTGCAAACTCTAGAGACTGTTGTGTGGAAATCCCAGGAGATCAGCAGTTTCTGAGATACTCAAACCACCCTGTTTGGCACCAACAATCATTACACGGTGAAAGTCACTTTGATCACCTCAGGGCCCGGTCTGAATGTTTTTATGCATTTTGTTGCTGCCACATGATTGGCTAATTACATATTTGCATTAACAAGCTGGTGTACAGGTCTACATATTAAAGTGGTAACTGAACGCAAATAATTTATTTTTCTGTTTTGCTATGGCATCCATTCTCATTTTGTTTACATATACCAAAAAATGTATCGACCTAATATTTGGTAGGGACCTGCAAGTTACCAGATTATATGAGTAGCGGTGTAGTTATAGACACGTAAACTGACTAAAGAAATCTATCTGAATAAATAATTCGAATTCTTCTGAGAGAACAGTCTTTTATTATTACTATTTATTAATCATAGCTATGTACCTAGTTAATTATGAAAACATTTGAAAACAGTATTTTTGTATATTCAGAATACAAGTATCTGTGCATGCTGTCCAGCGCAGCTGTGTACAGCAGGTGTACGGTTAACTGGAATGCGTGAAATTGGAATGGAAAAGAGCTTGGGAGTAAAGCCGCTATCTAGAGCGCGAGACCTTGTCAGTACCTCGGGAACATGCTAAATGTTACCACTTTGATGTGCTGTGAAATAATGCTCCGAGCATGTGATGAATTCCTGTCCCCGGAGGGCTGCCGTGTCTGCTGGCTTCTGCCTCAGTTCATTTACAGCTAGCCATCGGTTAGCCACAGACCGCGCGTCTTCTCACGGCCTTAATTGGCTGCCGATTGAAAGGAAACCACAAAACCCGCAGACACTACGGTCCCTCCGGGTTTGACTGACTTATAGGTTATAAGGCAAGGCACAAATTGTTGGACAGGCAGTTATTTTTAAAGGGCATTCATGCCAAAACGCAGGACATCCACTGCAGTGACATTATGCGCGCAGTGTCATTTGAGCCCTGATATTTCAATGTTGCAGAATACTCCAGAGAATAATTTTTTCTTGTTCTATTTTTTTTTTTTTTTTTCAAGCATTCTTCTCACTAATCTGTGTCTGTGTTTGTATGAATACCCATGGTTTCATTCTTCTGAAGGTCAGTGAAAATTACTCTGGAAGTGAACCCGACACTAACCTTTTGCCATATTTAAGATCAAAGAAAATCAGTCTCAGTTATTGTTGTAGTGTGGCCAGCTCCATTCAGTTGACCTTGACTTGACCTTGATTTGACGTATTTTTATTGTTCTCGTAGAGCTACTGTGGCTTTCGCAACCATGAATTTTGAGGTCTACAGTGGGAATAAAGTTTGTGCACAGATTTGACACCTGTGATGTACTTGGCAGATGGGATAACCATAATGACCACATTATTGTCAGTGAGGTCTTAGAATGTCATTTATTGAAATGGAGTACACGTAACGATTCATACCTGACTTATAATGTAAGCTGTTTTGAGGGTTTTGCCTTGAGCGTTTGGGCATTGTGTCACTAATGCGCACGGCCTTCATAACAGGATAAAGTGTTCTGTTGTATGCATGAAGTCATGCCGGGAGTCACAGGGAGTGCTGAGGAGAAGCTGTTTTTTCTGATCTTTGTCTGGAACCTACTACAGTGTTGCATGGTTTGATGACAGTGTCCTTCCTTGTTGCCAGTGCATTCGTCTCTGTTTCCTGAAGTTTCTTTGGAAAGATTGAGGAGAGCACTGCTGGCTACTGTCTTTGCGTGGGTGTGTGAATGTCAGGTTTTTTTTTTTTTTTGGTTTTTTTTTTAAACACTGCTAAGGAGCTGTGTTGACCTTTTCTTTTGTCTCCCTCTCCCTCTCTTTGTCAGGTATGGTGTGACTCCTGAGAACGTGATCCTGTACGGGCAGAGCATCGGCACGGTGCCCACGGTGGACCTGGCAGCGCGCTACGAGTGTGCGGCCGTCATCCTGCACTCCCCGCTCATGTCCGGCCTGCGAGTGGCCTTCCCTGACACACGGAAGACCTACTGCTTCGACGTCTTCCCCAGGTGAGGCCCTGGCCCGGGTGTGTGCGTGCGGGTGCGCCCGTTGAACGCAGGTAAATCTCAGGTAATAAGCAGCCCCGGGGCTCTGATTAAATCACCTCTGACAGGAAAGCAATGCCAACCCCCTGGAGTCAAAAATTAGTTGCCGAATGTGTGGTTCAGCCAGTTTGTCTCAACCGTCTCTTACATAATCGTACCTTTCCGCGTGTATTTGGGAATTGACAGGGTTCCTTTTTGTCACAAACAGGGTCATAGTCGGGGGGAAATTAGCGCCTCTTTCCCCTTATTGTCCAAATATACCCAGACCAATAGGACGGATCAATGCGGCGTCTCACTGCGACGCCAAGCCGAGCTGCTCTTTGGTCACAGCAGCACCGCACACGCACGCAGAATATAAAGCAGCTCGCTTCATTAGCTCGCCTTTAGCCAAAATAAAGACTTTAATGAGAAAGGCAGGAGGCCCTGCTACAGAGACCTTCATTCTGAGTCATACCCCGGTAGCCCCCTTTAAAGCCCGGCTTCCTTCCTCTCGTGTAGGCAGGAAACCGAGCAGCGGCACACGGTGATGTCATACGACAAAAGACCACCGCAGGAACGGCGGCGCTAGCACTGCAGTCCGCAGCCCCTTGGAACAGCGGGCGCCCGCATCCCGGCTCTTTATCCCGCGGCCGTATTCATTATCCCTCTGCGGGGAGTGCATCCCATGACCCTCGGGTGCTCCAGACACGGGCCCTCCCCGACCCCCCAGTGTGTAAATGTAGTCTTTTTATATCGGCCTCCAGGCTTTTGTTCGGAGCTGAGATTCTGAAAGGATGGAAGGCTCTTAGCAATGAACACCCTCACGCTCCCCTCTCTCGTGTGAAGCAGGATTGGATTTCAGATTGAATTGATATGGAGTCTGTTCTTTAGCGATGTTTGGGTACAGCTACTGTAAATGGGGTCCAGCAATATTGTGCTTTTTTCTATATCAGTATATGGATGGAATAAATCTGGGGGCGACATGGCTCAGGCAGTAAGAGCAGTCGTCTGGGAGTCGGAGGGTTGCCAGTTCGATCCCCCGCCCGTTGCTGTGTCGAAGTGTCCCTGAGCAAGACACCTAACCCCGAAATGCTCCTGACGAGCTGGTCGGGGCCTTGCATGGCAGCCAATCGCCGTCGGTGTGTGAGTGTGTGTATGAATGGGTGAATGGAGAAGCATCGATTGTACAGCGCTTTGGATAAAGGCGTTATATAAATGCCTGCCATTTACCATTTATATCTAAACAATTGAATATATTCACTATTGTATGACAAAGCATAGCATGTGATCATGTTTTTACTGAAAATAATATTCTAATTCTGTTTGGTAACAAGTGATTTTATTATTCGTTTACCGTTTTGTTCCCCCTCCCTCCTTTTCAGTTCCCAGAAATGTAGAAAAAAGTAGGCTATTGAGACATTAGATAATACAGGGAGAATCCTGCCTTGGAGAACTAAGTGCATGCTTCACATTTTATGCACTTGACTCAAAATATCCCGATGTAGACTTGCGTGCAACTTAATTCTGACACAGCCTTTTAATATGAACTCAATATCTTCATATTGAACAGTGATGGCACTTCAGAATATCTCACAAAGTCAAACACGCCCTCCTGGTGGCCTATAAAATACTTTGGCTCTGTCCGTCATACTCTGACTCAGCTGTGCTTTGTCTTCTATTACGGTAAATGTGATCGTTTTATTCTGACCAGCGGAAGGGTGGAATATTAACAAGTATTTGGCAATCATTGTCACTGAGCAATGGTATTTTGATGTAGTTAAAGTTAAATGTACTCTCTTGGGTGGATTGCGACTCCTCATAGCAACTGCATTTTTGCGGCAGTGTCATTGGATGCTGCGATTGCTGTGTATGGCCTATCAGAGTGGCCCCTGCCCTCTTAATGGTGCAGAAAGGCGATCCCATGTGACTTTTTCCTAATGGGTTTGGGCTTCGTTGTAAATTGAATTCAGTTTTAATTTGTTATGTCCGACAGAGTTTAACAAACAAGAACATTCAATTTCATTAACTGGTTTATGCTTGTCCGATAGGAATCCTTCATCAGAAATGATGAGCTCTCTACACGGGTCTGTAATTGGTGGCCATTATTAGATTGCGCCAGTTTGAAGGAAATGGGTTTATTCAGGAATAAAATGCAGCCTTATTTTCCCTTGCACTCTGTGCAGTGGTAAACAGTGTGCTTGTCTTGGGCTATCATGCTGACTTGTCTTTCCTGTGGTCTGGGATATGACTGAACATTGGGCCAATAGCCTTTCCTGTGGTCTGGGATATGACTGAACATTGGGCCAATAGCCTTTCCTGTGGTCTGGGAGATGACTGAGCATTGGGCCAATAGCCTTTCCTGTGGTCTGGGAGATGACTGAGCATTGGGCTGGTAGTCTTTTTGGTGGTCTGGAAGATGACTGAACATTGGGCTGGTAGTCTATTTGGTGGTCTGGGAGATGACTGAGCACTGGGCTGGTGGTCTTTTTGGTGGTCTGGGAGATGACTGAGCACTGGGCTGGTAGTCTGTTTGGTGGTCTGGGAGATGACTGAGCACTGGGCTGGTGGTCTTTTTGGTGGTCTGGGAGATGACTGAGCACTGGGGTGATAGTCTTTTTGGTGGTCTGGGAGATGACTGTGCATTAGACCGATGGTCTTTCCTGTGCTGTGTGAGATGGCTATTGGGGTTTTGGCGCTGTTCACGGTTGTACTGGCTGTCCTTGTCGCAGGAAGGGAACAGTCTGAGAGCGTTTGCAGTGTGCCTCTCGTATATCTGATTGGGTTCAGTGATACAAAGGCAGGCGACACTGGAGCTGGGAACGGTGTCTGCTCTTAAAGAACGTCTGAATGTGAGCCCATCTTCCCGCATTCCAGACGTCTGTCTCCCACTCTCTGTCTTTCTCCCTCGCTTTTATCTCTCTCTTTTGTGTGCTCTTGCGGGCAGAGACGAGGTGTGGACTTGCTTTTCACACTCGCTTGGGTTTGCGTGACAGTTGCAGAAACGGGTGTGTCACCTTTCTCTTTGAACACAATGCACACATTTTTCTCCGACCGGCCAAAACGTTCGCATCGTCGGAAACATCGGTGACCATTGAATGCTATGTGTGAAAAATTACCAATGCACCCATTTCTCTTTTTTTCCCACCCTTTCTTTGGCTCTCAAGAGAGATATTTATTCTTTTCAAAATGATGAATTCTATATCGATGTGGAGCTGAGATAGTGGACCATCATGTCAGACTGCTGTCTCGTCTCCCTTTTGTGGAGGTCCTAGATAAGGGAGAAAAATGTACAAACTGAGAAGAACTAGAACATCGTAGTGCACCACCCTCGGAATCCGCACCAAGTATCCTTCCTGTCCAAGCGCAGTGTTGCACACTGGCAGAGGGCAAAAACAATGAAAAGAATGAGAATCTTCTTAATCTTGCTGATTCGTGAGAAATTGTCCAGTTCTTTTGCAGAGAGAGACGTTCATTGTTTGCAGTGCCCCCACTGAGTTTCTAAATTGATGTTTTATTTTGACGGCTATGTTCTTCACCCCCCGCAAAACTGCAGCACTACTTCTGTAGAGAGCTGAAGAGGCTTAATGAGAACTTGAGTTCATGACCTCTGTGGTTCTATAGCAGGGGGCCCTTGGAGGCCCGATATACAAAATGTTCTTACATTTTTATCTGTGATATATCTTGAATATCTGTACTGCTTGTCAGTTTCATTATCCAAGGCCAGACCATCTTCCGCAAGTGAGTGTATGTTGGTGTTTTTGGTTTGCTGCAGTGTAAAATCACAGTAACAGCATGCCTTTCCCCAGTACTGTATGATGGAATTGATTGCTTTTGTAAACTGTTGAAGAGGATGGGAGCTCTTTTGAAAACTGTTGCAAGATGCTTATATATTTTGATTATGCAGTTGTATTATTTATTTCCTTTAAAAATAAAATGAATTGCTCCCTGTGTGCGTTACATGTATTAACCTTTTAACTGAACCATAATTAAAGGAGGTCTTCTGAAGTGGCAGATAAGTTGCAATTAGTTATGTGCTGAGCATAATTCATTAGCATTCAGAGCTCAGAGGAAACCTCTGAAATGTTCCTACAGGTCCACAGGCTGAGAGGAGGAAGCTTTAAGGAAAGTGTTGTGGAGTAGGTCCTGGTTCAGTCTGGATTGTGCCTGGCTTTGAGTGTTATAGTTATCCAGTGTCACCACAGTATGACAAATATTGTTGACCTGTCTTCACTCCATCAAAATATTTTTTTTATTATAAATTCAATAATCAATAATTTAAAATAACTTTTCACCAAAAAATTGCAACTTAGTCGCAATGTATTTACGTAAAAGTGCTTTATGTGATGAGATTCACTGTACATTTCTGCAGACAGTTATTCCATTAGATATTAGGTCATTTCCAAAGTTGAAATCGACTGTACTTTTATTTGCTGTACTTTTCTGCAGGTACTGTACAGGTGCTGTACTTTTTCTATTGACCATGCGTGACGCTCTGTCCCCCCGCCCCTGTGCGACATACTCTCCCCGACCATGCATCACTGACTCTGTCCCTTCCTGCGCTCTAGCATCGACAAGGTGTCCAAGGTGGCGTCTCCGGTCCTGGTGATCCACGGCACGGAGGACGAGGTGATCGACTTCTCCCACGGCCTGGCCCTGTACGAGCGCTGCCCGCGGGCCGTGGAGCCGCTGTGGGTGGAGGGAGCCGGGCACAACGACATCGAGCTCTACGCCCAGTACCTGGAGCGGCTAAAACAGTTCATCTCCTTCGAGCTGCCCAACTCCTGATGCCCCGGCACGTGAGCCTCCCTCCCTGTGGAGGTGGAGCAGGGAGGGGAGCTCCTCTGTGGGCGCATCCTCTCTGTGAGAGGCAGGGGGTCCCGATTGGCTTTCTGCACTTCCTCCTCTTCAGCCCATGGGGGGACGCATCGGTCACCTGTCTCTCCGGGGCGGAGTTTCAATGTGATTACAGCTTTGTATTCTTTTTTATCTGATGACAAAAAAAGAAACAAAATGTTTTTGCACCTCAGATATATATTTTCTAATTTGTTTTCTTTTTTTTGTTTTTGTTTTTGTTTTTTTACATTTGCTCTTTTCTACTTTCTATATACATAAAAGAAAACTACTAGGATATTCCACTGATGCACTTTTCTTGTGCAATTATCACTACATAATAATAGATTCATCACTTTTTTTTGTTAAATTGCATTCCACACCTGTCACCTGTCAGTGCAGGAAAACAAACTGAAAGAAGTTGAAAATGGCATCAAATCACTGATGTCCAATGATATTGGGGGAAGCGTATAGATCCAAGAACTGAACCTTATTTTTAATATCACAATTAAACCTGCTGTCTTGAATGTTTAAGGGTGCGGTGGGGTGGGAAAAGCAGTGTTTTGGGGGGAGGAGGGTGGTGTGGTGGTGTAATGTTTGGTGTTTCTGATGTCCAGTGATACAGTGATTTACTGGTGTCGAGGGTTCTGTGCAGATGGTCTTAGCAAGCACACAACTGTTGACTTGTGCATGTGCTAATGCATGAAGGGCAGATGTTCACAGCAAGAAACTTGTTCACGTTTTTCTGTTTTTGGACACATTTGTCCTACATTCCTTTCAACCTCAGTCAACACAACCGGAGGTTTACCGATATATTCATAGGATCAACAACTTTTAGAGTGATGTCTTAGACACTGGATTTTCCCTTTAAAGATTAGTCTTGGTACTAGTCTACTATTCTTTGTCTTCTTAAAGTTCTGCTTTAAGACACCACCCTATGGTTACTAAAGTCTGAGTATAAGTTAGTTGTATAATTATAAAGATTCATGGTATGCAGGATTAATCCAAAGTGATTTCTGGCCTTAGAATTCATTTAAAAAATAGTCTTCATAAAAATGAATGAATCTTGATTTTGAAAACTGATATATTATGTAACCTCGATAGGGGATGTGGAGGGACAGTGAAATAGCTTTAATTTTTAACAGTAACGTTATCGAATTTGTAAACTAAATAACCACTGAGTATATAGTATGTTTTCTATGTTTTTCATGGGTGCAGATTTTTATTGAAGGATGAACTGTTTTTGAAGGACAGCTGTAGTAGAATCAGAACGGGCCAGTTTTGTATGCAGTTTCTCATGATGGGGAGTCCCGGGTCTGGCTCTGTCACACGGATGCCAGCTGACCTCAGGTCAGCTTAGATGTGATGGGATTACTGTGAAGTTTCTTCACAGGGGATCTCCTGCTGAACTGGGTCAGTTTCTGTGTCCTGTTCCTGCACTATGAGCCTTGTTGAAGAGCCCCATCTCGTCTGTGTGTGCATCTCAGGCTCAGTTATTTTCCCTCAGTCTACCCCTCCCTTTTTTTCTTTTTTGTCTTTCTTTTTTTTCCTTTTTTTCTTTTTCTTTTTTTTTTTTAAACACTCAAAATGCAACAAAACCGGTTTTTGTTGATTGCTGTTTTTACTTGTTATTTTGATACTAATTATTTTTTTTTACACAATGTTTATGGTAGCTATACTGAAGTGGGCATTTTGTTTAATGCTGATTTTTAAGATGAACATGTGTAACTATAATGTAATCTCTAATGTGGTTAAAGGGTATTTTATCCTACTTGATTTTGACACTGGAATTACCTAAAATAGTTTAAAATTCTTAATCGGTACACTCTCTACTGACTTGCATAGAATTTGCTTGAAACAGAGAGCCTTAAATGTACTGTTCAATACTGGAATATGTGTGCATTGTCATGGTAAACACTGCCATGATGGTTTTAATGGAATAAAAGGTGCATGAAATCCAACTATAGTGGGTCCTTTATTTTCTATTTTAATTAAGTGAAATAATTCAGATATGTGCATGACAGTAATAATGCATTCATAACTACATGTACACATGCATATATGCAGGATTCAGAATTATGACATTAGCAAGAGGGATTGCATGCATGTACAGTGTTGAAAACAAAACTCTTTAAAGCGTCCACAAGTTGAAGAAATATTTCCACACAATTAGGTTGTGCCTGTGTGTGCATGTTTGGTGATGGTGAGTTGATTTGATTACAAAAGCTCTGTCAACCTTGTTGGACTGAAATGTGCATGTGTTGTGCACATGTATGATTTAGCCATGGCTTTTTGAGCAAGCCAGTGCAGTCAGTGGTAAGTGAAGAGGCTCAGCTGGTATGCGGTTCTGATGCAAGGAAGCGTCATTCAGAGGAAGCTACGATAATTGCTAATGTGAGAACAGCTGTCCTGAGAGCAGAGCTGAGCCCGGAAGCCTTCATTATGTCACTAAGAGCCACTTCAACATGCTATTCTCACTCAAAAAAAATCTTTTTGAAGGCCCGGTGTAAGAACATAGGCTTGGTGCACACTGCACCGTTTCATTTCACACAAAACGTTTTCAAAACTACAGCTTGCCGTACAAAAAATTACAAGGTTCTGGCAACCCCAAACTCTACTTAAGCTTTAATCACTCAGACCAAACTCAAAAAAAGGATTTGCCCTCAGTATCTACAGATTAAAGAAACAACCAGAAAAAAAGGAGACGACCAATATTATTTGCCGCCTTAAATTTCTGCTTTAAGCAGATGTAATTTATCCTTTGAATGTTTTTGCCCAAAGTTGAAAGTGCTGTATGAGGTGAGAGGTCAAAGGTTGAGAAGTGTCCAACAGCGCTCGTTGAACCCCAGCACCCCAGCCCCCCAGTAGTGCTGTAAACCGCTCCTCTCCCTTCTGGAGCTCCTGGTTCTCCGGGCCTGCCGGACGGTCAGGATCTCCGTGGAGCTGAAAAGCGGGACTGTTGAGGAGCGCTTTATAAATAGCGCCTCTGTGATCGCCCCTCTCCGTCTGCTCCGGTGAGCTGGCACACAGCAGGTACCCGGCCCACCACGCGCAGGCGGAAGAGCGCTTTCAGAAGACCGCTGTCAGACCCGGGCCCGGCACAAGGAAGCCTCACTGATGGGCCCTGCACTCAGGAGGCCCGTAAAAGAGCTACTGTAGGTGGTTCAAAAAAAAGGAAAACAAGAACCAAAGCTTCCAACTCCGACTGCAGATTCCTCCTGCAGCTGAAGTGCTCCTGGTGGATTTGAACGCGGTCGTTATCCCGACCCCCGTCCGCTGTTGGGGGACGCCTGGGGCCCTCTCCTGTGCGGCTATAGGTGCTGCTCGGTGCGTGGGAAGGTCAGGGGTGCACCAGGGCCGAGCAGGAGGGGCCTGAGGAGCTGTGGGTTGGGGGTGAGGATCCGGTTTCTCTTCCTTATGTAAGGGCGACCGCTTTCTCAGACCTACACGGACTGACCAGCTGGGAGTGTGCGCACGTGTGTGAGCGTGCAGTGCGGCTTCATTTCAGCGCAGAGAGGCCGGAATGAGCGCAAGGTGACTGGGAACGGGGGCAAGCCAAGAGACACCTGAGGCCACTGCGTACGACGGTGAGTGTGCCACTTAGCATCATATTTACTTACTACGTACTTGAAGTTGATGGTTAAAAGATTATTTGGTCAACTGCTGTCTAGTCACTAAACATATTTACACATTTGGTATATCATTTATTCATTTGTTTGCATAAAGTCAATAGTTGTAGGCTAGTTGCATGATTTTTAATTTATTATTTAAACAATTATATACACACTCTTGTCCTTATATTTGCCCACTGCATTGTAAATAGGCTAGTTTGATGGTTTGGTATTCAAGCAAATTGGAAGCATCTACGTGAATTGCATTTAGCTTTTATATTCTGACACATTCCAGTAAACACATTCCATACTGTAAAAAGCATAAAGCATAAAGTATATATTATTAGCACTCAAGTGACAGTTAACACAGAAATATTTCAGCGTTTGGGACACTTGTGTGACCTTCAGCGCTTGTGAAAGATGCACCATGAACCCAATCCCTGCCTCGTGCCACCATTGCACGGTATACGGTATAGCGGGGGTGGCGGTCTGCGTGTCAGTGTAAAAAGTCTGTTTGACCGTGCGTAGTTACTGCTGGGCCCGGGGAACCGGACACAAACACATCCAGAGCTCCCGTCAGGAATGGCGTAATGATTCCCACGGTTGCGGTCAGTCTCCCCTCAAGCTCCCCCGCACAGCCTGTCCGCACCTCCTCCGTCCCAGTGAGAGATTTGGGGGCGCTCTGCTCTCCCCCTTATTGGCGAATTGCATCAGACCCTTGTGGGGGTGTCAGGCTTAGGCCATGTGTGGATTCGCAAGCTTTTAAGGTTCATGAACTGGCTTGTGGTTTTGGCACAGTGAGCGAGAATAAGCTGTCCGTGTGACATAGGGATTGGGGAATTTGCACAGATGCAGAATGGTGCCCTCCTGGATCCTGCATCTTCACAATGAATGTGCTTCTGCTCCAAGCTTGTCCTTAACTGCATATTATTAATTTACTTTTAATGTTTTAGTTAATTTGCAACATTTTCATTTAATGACTTTGATCATCTGCACACATCACTGTACATGATGAATGAATCAAGTTTGCAGTAAATTAGAAATATTTTAATTAAGTGTATTTTGGGAAATGTGCAAGGGCAGGCATGAACAATTAAATTTTTTTACAGTGTTTAACACAGATTAAATTGATAGTATTTAGATGATTGCATAAGTTTCTGATGACCTGTGGGCTTTATAATGGCCGGTGTGTGGACATTTGGGAGTTCAAAGGAAAAATACACTTCTAGTAATTCCAAAGCAACATGTACAGCACGGGGTGTACATATGAGCACATTCATTGTCATTGTGTTTGTTCACTATTCTAAACATAAATATCCATTATCATATCTTGGCAGTAGTTCTTTCCTTGAGTGTAGTGGAAATATGAGCTAGTTCTGAAAATGAGATAAGATGTAGGCCTAATCTTGAAAAATAATAAAATAATAAAGTGGCATGCCTCAGGAGGCATAACGTCACTGCACAAGCTCCTATGGACTTGTGTAAGACTATTTTCCTCTTGCTTTAAACCATAACCCAGTTAATGCTCTCAAACCAGCCATTATAAACACCACAAGTCATCAGAAACTTCAGTAAGTATCTAAAACATCATTCAACACACACATAAACTGTCTGGGTCATTTGGAAATGTACAATAAAACCAAAATAGCACTAAGAAACTCCAGAAGTTAAACTCCAGAGTCTGCCAGCAGTGTTTATCAATCCCAGTGCTTGAATGCAGAGTGATCTCCATCCACAGAATTACACACCAACTCAAGCCGTTGCCTTGCCAGTGAAACAAGACGTGCCTTCTCAGCGCCAGCGGCCAACCAAAATTGCTACTTCTTTCACCAAGGTAGTTCCTGTGAGGCCCCTTTGAGAAAGCCCTTCCCCCACATGATGAGCTGGAACTCGGATCTGGAGGCCGTCCATCCTGCCAGGATGCAGAGGTCCCGGTGCATCCTGGGAGCCCAGCGGGTCCCCGCGGGTCTCCCCCGGAGCCAGCTCCACGTGGTGCTGCTCCTCTTCCTGCTCGTCTGGCCAGCGTCCCGCGCCGGAATCCCCACAGGTCAGTTTGAGCCCCGTTTCCACGACAGCAGCCCAGGATTTACAGCGCAGCGGCTGAGGCCAGAGTGAGAGGGAGGATTTATGTCCTGGGCCAGTCTAGGACTCCGCCGTTTCCCCCCTGAACTCATACATCAGCCCCCTACGGTGGGGAGACCGCTATACGTCTGACTGAAGTCAAACTCCATGCCACCAAATTAGCCTTAAATTAGTCACGGCCATCCCCAGTGGGTTGTAGACTGTTCTTTGTATTTATTCTGGAGGCAGTTCACAGAATACAACAGCACAGGTTACTCTTTACCACAAGCTGCGGACGTGTTTATTTATTTTTTACAAGGAATAATTCATGGACGATGAAATCGTGTTCCGGCTTAAAATCTGGAGTCTATATCAGAATTACATGCTTTAAACAGAACTGACAGAAACAAAACAACATTTCTAATGTGTCTGGTAAATGCATCTTCAATTTTAGTTTTTGGACATCTTATTATTCCCCATATTTCCTTTTTATATGAGTTTGGAATATGAAATCTCATTTATAATCCTGTCCCATGACTGCGACTTCTTCCTTCGAAAAAGGTATACGTCCTCCTAAACATGCACATTCGCTGCTCCATCACCTACGCTGCGCAGTCTTTGTACCAGAGGGCAGTGCTCTGAGCACAGCTGCCACAGACAGGCTGTAGAGACACGATTGAGTTGGGGAGTCACTGGTGCAGGATAGGGTGGAGAAAACCTGAAGCCCTCCCTCCCTGAATCATGCTTAGGCCAATTATGCAGCAGCCCAGGGGGATACCAGCCATAATATGCGCTAGTCTGTAAAGATTGTTTCCAGCAAACATTGTTGTGATGCATATACACTCACAGAGCACTTTATTAGGAACATTTTTACTTTATTACACCTATGTATGCATTACCTTTCATTGATCTGAATGACATGTGTGATGTATGATGGCTCAGTAGTGTCAGAAGCACCATCACACTTCAGCACAGGTGGAGAGGAGTGGACACGCACATGGGTAGAATGTGCTTTAATGGGGAGCTTGTTAGTTAATCTGAGACAGATAATGACTGTACATACATTGCAAGTACACTCACCGAGCACTTTATTAGGAATATTTTTACTTTATTACACCCATTTATTAATGCGATTATCTAATCAGTCAATGGTCTGGCAGCAGTGCAATGCATACTATCATGTAGATATGGGACAGGAGCTTCAGTTAATGTTCACATCAACCATCAGAATGGGGAAACATGTGATCTAAGTGACTTGGACCATGGAATGATTGTTGGTGGCAGACAGGGTGGTTTGAGTATCTTAGAAACTGCTGATCTCCTGGGATTTTTACACACTAGTCTCTAGAGTTTGCAAAGAATGGTGCAAAACAACAACAACAACAAAAATCCAGTGAGCAGCAGTTATGCAGACAGAAATGCTTTGTTAATGAGAGAAGTCAGAGGAGATTGCCAGACTGGTCAAAGCTGACAGGAAGGTGACAGTAACGCAAATAACCATACATTACAAAAGCGGTATGCAGAAGAGCATCTCTGAACACACAACGCACCATAACTCTAAGTGGATAGGCTACAGCAGCAGTAGAAGTAAAAATGAAAAAGTCTAATAAAGTGTCACTGAGTGTAAATTAATATATTAATAATGAACAGCTTAAACTTGGTTATCTAAGCACTCAATTTTACTGTTCAATATAAACATCCTAAGCAGCTAAAGTTTCTTTTTTAATGCAGATATAACTTATCTACTTTAGTTCTTTATTGCACCAAACTTCTTTAGAAAGAGATATTTGGCTTCTGCCTCATTCATAACAAACAAACAAACAAACAAACAAACAAACAAACAAACAAACAAACAAACAAACAAACAGGTTTTACATTAGACAATATTATAGTACAGTTCCAATGCCTTAAAATGAATTGACAAAGCTATCCTTTGTCAAATTACCACTACCCACCCCCAGTCCTTGGCCTATTTGAGTCATTAGATATTACACAGCAACAGAGTTCAGGTTGAAAAATAACAGATGCACTGACATCTGTTAGATATGTTCTAGTAGATATGTTCTATTTAAAATTCTGCTGACAATACATATACACTACTTCGTGCTTATTTCCGAAATTATAATTTTTTACATTTTGTAGAATTTGGACAACAAACTGGACAAGAATATTGCCGGTTCAAATTCCAGGTCAAACTCTGTTGTATACACCATTAGCCAGAGAAGCACTTAACATCAAATGCGAAAGGAAATATTCACATATATAAGTGGCTAAATATTAAAATAGCATCCAAATTCCCCTGGATACCAACATGTATAATGTAATGCGTATGTTGCACCGTGCTATTTTAAACTCATCTGCAACATAAATGCCCTTAGAGAGAGATATGTCTACATCTCTTAGTCAGCCAAAACCAATAAAAGCCAGCATTTCTGCATGCATAACCTCGTTCCAGGAAAAAAGTATGGCTCCAGTTTTGTGCGATCTCCTCATAATATGACAGAAAGCAAATAATTCCAACTGCGATCAAAATATTGTACCGTTTTCTCCACAGCAATGCAATTGCAGTTATTAATTTAGCATGATGTGCAGTTCAACTGTTTATGAAACTTCTGTGGATTTATAATAAAACTGCTCATATTGAATGGTCATTCTGGATCAGAATTAATTTTAGTTAGGCTACTGTAAGGATCCACATTGTTAAAGGTCTTTCGGAGAAAATGCTTCTTTAAACAGCAACGTCCATACCGATCTCACAGTGTATTATCTCATGCTGGATATGTTGATATGTGTAGCCTATTTGTGCACTTGTGTGTCTTTGTTTTGATCCACTCCTTAATTGTGACAGAATATCACACCCAATAGAAATATGTCTGGCGGATGTGGTCAAACTAGGTCGAAAGACACAAACAGGTCAAACAGCAGACTCCTCGGCATGCGAGTGAATGGCTTCGGCTTTACTTTTGGCATATAGGTTATCCGCTTCCTACTCTATTAGACAGTTGGTTAGTGGCAATATTCTAGAAGCTATATTTTATAGGATACTAAAGAATACCAAGAAGCAAGACTGTTACACCAGTATGTTCTCGCTACATAAAATCACAGCACGTGCGCGATGCAGGTGTGCTTTCCGATTTAGTAGGTATATTCTGGGGATCATGCCTTCCTCGTCTATCATCCAGCCAGTGGCGTTTCGTTGATATTTATGACTGCATGAAGCTAATGGTGTGAAAATAACTGTGAGGAAATGTAATTAGGCTTCTTGCATAGTCTTGATATGAGTTCTTGACAGAGCGATATTTGATGTGTATATTTTCATTAGAGGAGATGAAAGCAAATGGATAACTAATCAAAGGCTTCACACTCTCCAAGCCATTTCAGTGTCACACGCATCTGCAATGCTCATGTAATGTACATAGGCCGACATTCCATCTTACGGCGACCTCTGTGGGTGAAAAATAGTATTTTTACTCTGTTAGATGTTGGTTTTGATTGTAAGGTCCTGGTTGTAAAGCAATCAAGTTGTGAAACCCCTGTTCCAGTAACGGGAAACCTTTAACTACTACAGTGTTCTAAAGAGTTTACATCAGTTAACTTTTAGGTTGCCCAATAAGTTGCTGTTTCGAGTTCCTTGCGTGCACTGCCGTTGTAGCCTCGGGCAGGGAATGTCTTTAGTAACATTCCATTTATATTAGGCTACTGTGTCATATACTAAATTTGAGCTGTGTCATTCAGGCTGGATTAGAGTGTCTGCAATAAATGTATAATCACAGATAGCGACCTCAGTGTCTCAGTGAGGATGACATATTCAAATGAAACAATCTGTGGCTTTATTTAGATCGACACAGTGAACCAATTACACATTGCATTGGCAGTGAGTTCTTGTAATCTGAATTTGTGTATTGTACAGCAAAGACCTTGTCAGTCTGAAAAAATAAATAAACAAAGTTATAGATGCCCCCGCGCTATAATTATATTTTACTGCATGAAGGTAGTCTAGTATTCGGAACCGGTGAAGAATCAACAGCATATACCGATGCCTTACAGCTACTGGGGAGTTCAGGGACAATAGCAATGCGGTCTGTATAGGACTGTAGACAGTGATTGTTAATTGTCAGGGCGCTCTCTACTTACAGTAAATTAAATCCTCAAGACAGATAGGAATTTTCCGGACCAATCGGTTTTTAGCGGGAGTGGTTTCACTCAGCTGTTGTAAACAGCGAAGCCTGAGCCGAACTCGGAGCGGAGATTCATATAAATAACAGACGATTCGCTCTCAGGTACAAACGGAGTCGCGTCACATGAGCGCACTGGCTCTCCCATCATAAGCGCACCAGCCGCCTATGATTACACTCACTGCAGAAGTCGCCGCCAGTTCACCACAGGTTGGAGTCCTTGCATTCCGGATTTTAAATAACTAAAGAATATATTTATAATTGCTGAATTAGCCGGCATAGTTTATTTTCTGACGGTGAAATCGTGGTTTCAGATCCACAGGTGTAGCCTTCACGTCTGGATTAATATTTCCCTCCGCGCGCTGTGGACTGTCATAAGAGGAAGATTTGTGGTCTTGGTAAGAACAATGTGAAACGTTGGATAATGCTTATAATCTGCTGGCTCCACCTGCGCTTTGTTCTCCTTATTAACCCGCTTTAAGCCTTGTGTGAATGCGGATTTGAATGTTGCTACTGATTGAGTGTGCTCATGGTTTGCTACAGGTGACATCAAACAAAATATATTTTTTTAATCTTTGGGGGAATAATCATATCTTGTAGCCTAATTTTGTCACAGCAATGTGACATATACGACAAAAATATAATGTTATAATTTCTTGGCAACGTGTTTGACGGGTTTAACTAGTTTTCAACTATAGAAGCGGTCCAAATTGCGCGGTGAGAAATCCTTTGAGTTTACTTTTATTTTCAGGAAAATGTAATTTTTCACGACAACTTTAACAACTACATCGTGTTTCCGTCTGTCGGCCAACCATTCGTCGTGGTTCCACGGTTTTCAGTGCGTTTTCGCGTGCCCCTGACGTGGAGACCTGCAAGGTGCGCTTAGTGCGCTAAGACATCCGTTTCTTTGCCATATCGCGGGCAACAACACGGAGCGAAAACAATTTAGATCAGTAACTGACAGGTTTGTATATCATATTTACTATACATGTTTTTACTATACATTTACATCTATAAAAGCATTGAATGTTAAACTGACTGGGATGATTTTAGTTGGTAACGTAATTAGTTTATTTCAGACAGGTGCCCCCAAAATAACCGCCGTCTACAAAGCTGGAACCCAGGGCATGATAAAGACCGGACCGTGGTGATAGGATCTGGCACGTTTCTCAGATTGGATTCTTCTGCGACTGTCAACTCTATTCTCATAGAGGGAGGAGGTAAATCTGGATTTGCTACATATCTAGTATATTTATTTGGTCATACATTTGTAAGGAAGAAATCTAAATGATATTAATTGATTGATTCAATTTCTGTTTTTTCCAGGAGTATTGGTTTTTGCTGACAACTCAACACACAATATTGTGCTGAAAACAAGACACATTCTTATTCGAGACGGGGGCGAGTTGCACATTGGTTCTGAGAAGTGCCCCTACAGAGGCACTGCTACCATAGTGCTCTATGGGAAATCAACAGACCAGAACGAAGTCCATGACTTTGGGAGCAAGTTTATTGGTGTGGACAAAGCCGGCACGCTGGAAATGCACGGCCGAAAGCCAGTCTCCTGGACTCTCCTGGCGAGAACCCTGAACCCCATGGGTTTGCAGTATGGACCGTATAAATTTGAGCGGTTCTGGGGCAGTAGAGGCATCAATGTCAGGGTGGTGGATGACGGAACGGGTCAGGTGCTGGCCGCAGACCGCTTTGACACTCACATGTTCCCCAATGACAGCCTGAGGCTCAAAGACTTCCTTGACCAGCAGCCAACCGGGGTGATCGTTGCCATGGCGGTGGGGGACTCGGCAGCCAAGAGCCTGTCGGCTGAGACCCGGGAGTTCATCATCGAGGTTTTGGGGAGCAAGTTTATTAAACACCTGGGGTACAGGTAAGAGCTTCCACTGCATTCCGCCTCTCTCAGTAAATGTGCAGGGCTGTGTGTTCGGTGAACAGCTTCAGCATGGACAGCTCCCCTTATTCTCTCATTTCCTGACCCGTTTGTGCTTCTGCAGCAGCTGATGACTGTAAGATAACGCTGAAAACATGTAGTGATGTCAGTGTGCAGAGCTGTGTGTTCCTCCCCTCGGTGAGTGAACATTAAAGGGCTCCGTAGTAAAAAGGTGCGTAGGCAGCACCTGCTCCTTTCAGACGCGGTATAGTGCCATGCATTACTCCTGCGCTATTTCCGCCTGTCTGTACATGCCCAGTGATTCCCCCGGCCCCGGAACAGTCCCCCTGTGGCTCCAGCCAGCTCTGAGCCCACTGTGGGAGAGGTTGGCTGTGTGCCAGAGCCCTGCTTTTACGTCAGGACAACACGAGGCTGCTGTATAATTTGAGAAAGGAAAGCGCACCACACATTTTTATGTCCCTCTTTTGTTGCGAGGCTGACAGAGTTATTTTCGGCCTGTGAAATGACAGTTTTTCCACATCTAGTGCTCACAGCTGTGTCATTTCTTTCAGTCAACTCTCCACTGCTGCTATGAGTTTTATTTAACAGAGGCTGAAGTTCTGACCTTCAGCCTCTGTTCTTCAGATAGAATTGCTATTGTTGAGCAGTCTTCAGAAATATCAGTTACTTTGCATCATGATTATATGTCACAAAGTGCTGGATGGGTGTACTTTTTTGGGTTCCAGATTTATACTCGTATCAGTGCAGCTGTTTCATGCTGAAAGAATCGGGGCATTTCAGGCTAACCTGTATTTGGTGAACTTTCTCAGTCTGGAGGGATGTGGAACAGGTGTGAGAAATTTGCAGTGAGAACTTCTTGAGGAAATGCTGGCAGCTGTCACCCAAAGGCAGTGGAGTTCTGGTTCTGTGCCTCTGGTTCTGGGTCGGTACTGTAAGGTTAAAGGTCACTTGCTTTCCTCAGGCAGCCCTGGGCACTGGTGGGCATCTTGCGGGCAGGCCCCTTCTCCACCACAGAAAGGAAGCGGCCATATTCCCGGAGTGGAACCACAGGCACAGCCGTTGCCAGGAGACAGTTCTACACCTACAACGGGGTCCGCTTCACTGTCACCGCCTACAGTGAATGGGTAAAAGGTTTAGTGTCAATGTTTTGTCATCTTTGTTCCTTTATAATATTAGATCCATTATATATCATTTTAAGTACATTAGTAATGGTTGTCTCCTGGCTTGCTGTATATGGTACAGGGTCACCACACATCGGGTTTAAGGTGGAGGCCATGAAGGGCCTGATCATAGACCTGGCAGACGATGTGTCCAGTTGGAAGCCTGGGGACCAGCTGGTTGTGGCCAGCACTGACTACTCCATGCACCAAGCTGAAGAGTTCAAGCTCCTCCGCTGTCCGGAGTGCAGGCGCACCCAGGTCAAAATTGATGGTATGCCTTCCACCTCTCAATCCTGCCCCTGTCCTATTATTTGCCATATGAAACCAGTTCTACGACAGGGCATCGACAGGGGCTCCATCTCTATAAAGCAGTAGGACATGGTTCTAATCAGGTCAAATGTGAGTCAAACCAGGTGGTAACTTGAAGCCCGTAGACCCTGTGGAACAGGGACAGATGACCAGGGTTAAGCAGCCCTGCAGACAATGCAACACCTCCAGGGCAAGGGTAGAACAGTCCTGCTGGCACTGTGGCCATCCAAGACCAGAGTAGCACAGCCATCAGGCAACCTGTCTCTTTCCTCTATTTCCAGTAGCTCTCTCCCTGCAGGTCTTTTTCAAGCTGCACCACAGTGCCCCCTATCTATCAATCAATCAATCAATCAATTTTATTTAAAGTGCAGAATCACCAGGCAACATGGTCCCAATACACTTACCTATCTGTCGCTCCTGCTGTAGTCTCACTTTCAATCCATCCCATAGCACACAGATGGAGAGGTGCTGGCCTTATGTTTCATCCCACATCCCTCCCCACCACCTCAGCCCTTTCCTGCAAATAGAATTGCTACTAAAAAGAAAGCCAGAAAGATCTATCATTAAAATTATTCTGAAATAATTGCAGGGCTGAGTTCAGCCTCAGTGAGCTGGCTGTAATGTGACATGTTTTGGCAGGTAAGCCCCATTACCTACACATGGGGGAGGTGGTGGATGGGGTGGACATGAGGGCAGAGGTGGGGTTGCTCACCAGGAACATCAGAGTCCAGAGTGAGATGGAGAGCTCCTGCTATGGATACAACCATTGCCACCTCTTCCAGCAGGACACCTTCGGAGGGCACATCAAGGTGAGCTCACTGCCTGTAGCATACAAATACATTTAACATATAAGCTCCAAATGGAGTGTCAGATGGCTATTGTGAGTTTTGAAATGGTCAGCAAATAAAATTAAATATAATTTAGAAATATTTTTTTCCGATAATTAAGAATGGCTGAAAGCCACCCAGACTTTAGGGATTTCATTGGGACATTTTTGTGCTCATTCAGTAGATTATGTTCATCAGGTTTTGTGGAAATCTTAGCATGTGGAAGTTGTTTAATTTTAAATGTCATCTTTAAATGTAGCGCCACCTAGTGGCTAATTTGATGCTATATTGAAAGGGGATATAAGGGCGACCTTTTCTGTCCATCCTGCCAAAGCTAACACTGAACATCTGTCGTGAGTAGAAGTAGAAAATACTTTTTATGTTTTAAGTTACTGTTTGCTTGACAAGTTACCTCATTGGCAATTCTCGAAATGAGTCAAACTGGCTCACGTCATTGGCATATTTTTGTCTTATTTAGCAAAAAGGTAATAGAGGTAAGAATTTAAGTATAAGTATAAGACTAAAATACTTGTTGAGATTGACTTATGTCTTGGTGTTTGCAGTGCAGGTCTTTGTTTATCCATCATATCTCAGAAATTACGATCTGTAATTTCTGCCATTCATTCTCTATGAAAATTTTCAACAAGTACTGTTAATTATCTTGGAAACTCTTCCGAATTTTGGAAAGTTGTCTACAAGCATATCAATCACGACCATGCCTTACAGTTGAGAGAGATAGTGGACAAAATTCCTTTCCTTTGATTCATTTGCAATCAGACACTTTACAAACTTAAAATGTTAGAGTGGGCAAAATTTCACTTTTATAATAAAATAAATCTGTCCTGTATTGGGAGGCACAGGGCTAGCTAGTGAGGAAATGTACTCCCTCACCATGGAGGCGGCAGGAGAATTCAGAGAGAGACCTCTGAGAATCTGCCCAGATATAAACATAGCCATATAGCAGCTCTGTTTGTCTCTTCAGATCCAGAAAGGGTTCCGCTCATTCCACATGTCCGGAGTTGAGCTAATCGGACTGGGCCAACAGAACCGGGGCAGCTACCCTGTGCACTTCCACCTGGCAGGGGACGTGGACCAAAGGGGAGGGTATGACCCCCCCACCTACCTGGACAACCTGTCTGTCCACCACTGCTTCTCCAGATGTGTCACTGTGCACAACACACATGGGCTGCTGGTATGTACTCTATTCAACTCGTAACAACAACTTTCATTATGAGTCAAACCACTAACAGATGCATTTAATCTAATCACCATTATCAACTTAATTTAATCACATTCAAAACCAATACAAATGTTCAATAGCATTCCCAACCATTACCATTTGTTCACGATAACAAATTGATTTCCCCCGCCCCCCTTTCTGATATCCCTATCCCTCTTGTCTAACCCCCCCCCCAAAAAAATAAATTGCACTTATGATGACTATATGTTTAGAACAGCACTTCCTATGTATTTTCCTAGTTATGGATGTGATGCTTTGACTTGTGGAAGAACCTATGCACTTGTAAATCACTTTGGATTAAAAGAGTCTGCAAATGACTAAAATGTAAATGTATATTAATAAACTTAATCACAAACCAAACCAAACTCGCTGCATTTATTCACAAACCACGGCTAGATTAATTTTGGAACTGACCACAGAATTACCAGCTTTCACAAACCAAACCATTAACAGTTGTCTTTGTGATTTTGAGATGGTTGCCCAAAAGTGACCATTAGAGTTAGACTGGGCATGTTTTATACGGTTCTGGAGGTGTGTCCTTCCCTGAGAGTGACAGCTAGACTCATCTCCCTCTCCCCTGTGTGTTCTAGGTGAAGGATGTAGTGGGGTACGACACTTTGGGCCACTGCTTCTTCCTGGAGGATGGTGTGGAGCAGAGGAACACCTTCTACCACAATCTGGGTCTCCTGACCCGCCCCGGCACCATCCTGCCTACTGACAGGGATGAGACCATGTGCCTGCGCATCCGTGCCGCTGTCTATGGAGATTACACCCCCAGCCCCAGCACCGACTGCATGTGAGCCTTATGAACCAAATCACTGTCTTTTTGAAATCATTATCAAATTTACCAATATATTTTGTGTTTTTTATACCATCAGCAGTCTTGCAGGGGTCTTGTACAGATTGGTTATTCTGATGTTTTGCTATTTGTTTCTCGCACAGGGCAGTCAGCACATTTTGGATTGCAAATCCCAATAATAACCTCATCGGCAATGCAGCTGCTGGCTCCCAGGTACCGGGTCGCTCTTTGACATTTTCTCTAATGTATTTACGAAGAGTTTAATAATAAAATGTAATGGCAGGAATTCCATTAGCCATGCTACAGAGCCGCTGCTCAGGTCAAATCGATTAATCGCCTCTGGCCATGCGTTCTGCCGTTGATCGGAATCCATCTTGAAAGAGTTATGTGAGCTAATGTGAACACAACCAACAGTCAACATGAACCGCTGTTGTTCTCCCAATAAGGTTACTGTCATAAATGTCCTTGTTTTAAGCTAAGGTTTTATCCTATGTCCTGTGTGCTATGTGTGTGGGTAGAGCTTGCCTTACCCAGAATTCCATGCACTCTCTCTTCCTGGCAGGATGTGGGAATGTGGTTTATTTTCCATCGTGTTCCTACGGGGCTGTCCGAAGGCTGGTACCCAGAAGGCCAGGCAGAGCTGACGCCGTTGGGAGTATTTCGGAACAACAGGGTGCACTCCAACTTTAAAGTAAGTCACATACCTTCCCTCTCAGTCCCCTTCACCATTTACCTGCTGTCTATTTCAAGTTGCATCTGGGTAATTAATCACATTACTTGCTTTTTAATAAGCTGCTCTTTAAATACAGAAAATACTAATGCTATTACAGTTACTGAATTTTTCAGAGCAGCAGCATGCTTTGGTGATTTGTTTGCAAAATATTGAAATTTGACATCTCATATTTGCTCTAAAATATGAGTGTACAATTATTGAAAAGATTTTTTTAAATATCCAGCCAAGGAAAATATTTTAATGAGAAAATGGTCTTCCAAATATGAGTTTTCACTTTTAATCGAATACAAAGCAGCCTGCAGAACTGAGTTTTTCGGAGTTGCCTCTATTCATATTCTGTATTTTTGGAACCTTTTCTATGTGAGTACTTCTAGGATAAAGGTAGTACCTTTTACTAGCCTCTCCTTGGGATTTGCAAATGCAGCTTAGCAAAGTCACACTTGCTCAAAATGAGACAGGAATACCCTTTCTAATGAAACCCTACTTTCCTTGGCTTTACATTTGTCTGCACGTGTTTGGTCATGGTTGTGTGTGGAGGTCCATGCATGCATGTATGTACATGCATCCATGTGTATGCGCTTATGCATGTGTGTGCCTGTGTGCACATGTTTATACCTGTATGTGGGAGTGGTGACAGCTGTGCTGTGATTGATCTATAGGCTGGGCTCTTTATTGGAAAGGGGGTGAAGACCACACACGCCAGCGCTAACAATCCCAGGGAGTACCTGACGATTGACAATGCCAGGTACAGCACACGCGCCCTGCCACTTACTGCCCCGCCCTGCCACTTACTGCCACACCCTGTCTTTAGCCTCTGTCCATCTGCCCCAGTGAGCGAGGGGGTGCTTGGACTCACTCTTCTCTGCTTTAATAACCTTGCGCTAAATGAGAGGTTGCTTGGTGGAAAATGACAGTACTGCAGTCTTAGTTGCAGCTTGTGTAAGCTACTATAAGTGCCATGCCCCCACACAATGCCCTGAATCCTGCACTGTAACAACAAGCATGTTTGGACCCAGAGCTATTTTATATGCGTGGCACGTTCTATTTGTCCTTGTTGGGGCATGTTTATTCATTCCGGTCAGTGAATATTTCTCATTCATCACACCCTCTCAATGAAATTTATGGATGTGTGAGGTGGATTTGTTGTTCCATTAAGTGGTTACATATCAAAATGTGTTTCATGGCCCCAATGAGTGTTTTAAATCATGTGTTTATAGCAGCAGTCCGCTGTTTGTTACAATACAAGCCTGCATCAAATAGCTTTTAATGGGCCCAGAAGCTGCACAGGGCCATAACCACTTCTCGTTGAAGGTGGATGCTCTTTTTCCATTTGAGCCAAATAAATTATTTGGAGGACTAGCTGGGAGCACTCAGCTTAATCTTCATTTTCTGTGTCTGTTTTCCGGGAAGCTGAGCACCCCTCGTTGACCAATGAATGTTTGTTGCCTGAGGATGTGTAGGAAACAACGTGTGTGCTTACTTTTTCTGTGTAAAAGGCGTCACTCAGTCTGATAATTCCATGCTAATGAACCCAGAACTGGTGCTGAGATGGGACTCAATGCTGTCATTATAGCACATACAGCTGCTATATTTGGACTTGTGAGCATCTCCTATTCTCCCAGGAGCTAATCACACAAGTCTGCAGCTGAGATGCTCCATTTCCCAGGAAACATGCTGTCAGACCAGACTTAATAACCACACATGGACTGTGCTCTCAGTCTAGAGTTTATAACCACATAGTGACCGTGCTCAGACTAGAGTTTATAACCGGGCAGTGATCGTGCTCTTAGATTAAAGTTTATAACCGCACAGTGATCGTGCTCTCAGATTAAAGTTTATAACCGCACAGTGACTGTGGTCTCAGATTACAGTTTATAACCACACAGTGACCATGTTCTCAGATTAAAATGAATAACAGCATAGCTCTTTGTTCCTCACAGGTACCGGCCCCACATGGATGCAGACCCCACCAAGCCGCGTGCCGCTGCCCTCATTGATGGTCTGATAGCCTTTAAGAACAATGACCATGGAGCGTGGGCCCGAGGAGGAGACGTCATCTTTAAGAATTGTGGGTAAGCACAAGGGTCTTTCCAGCTCTCATCAAGGCAGCACGGGCCCAGAAAATGTTAAGTTCCCCAAAGGAAATCTGGTGCCTGTTTTAATTATAATGATTATTTTCAAATCGGACTTCAAAGACCACAGGAATTTGGGATTTGTGGATGACTGTGAAGCCCTTTTTATGAGAGGAAAAAGGAGCAGTGGACTGAAATTATTGAACAGTAGAGAAGGCGAGAAATTCTGCTGTAATTCCCTCCATATGCTTGGAATATGAAGCGCTCTGCTGTGCTTTCATACACGTGTGTCTCTCAGATGGACCTGTTTTGAAAAAACTGCCCGTACAGATAACTCTGCAGATGAACTGTAAGAACATAATAGTGTTTTCTTCTGTGACACTGCTCCTCAACACCACAATCTTTACTGTTTTACAGGTTTGCAGACAATGGCATTGGACTCACACTAGCAAGGTATGGTACTGCCAGGCACCTTCCCCTCACACAGCCACTGTGAAAAAGCAATCTCCTGTAAAGCAGTATCCCAGTATTCACTCACTCGCTTGCTCACTCACTTGCTCAATCAAGTACAGTAGGTCAGTCAAAACAATCTGAAGTACAGCAAAAAGAGCTGCAGTTTGCGCGCTTTTCACACACTTTCGCTCTCATTTCCTGTCATTTGTATGAATACATAATTCATGTCTTTGTGATGCAACTTTCTCTTAAATATCCATCTCAATTTTCCCAGCAATGAAATTTGGACACACCTCTATTTCAGGATGTTTTATGGCCAAATTGAAGAGACTCTTTTTTGCTCCAAGATAAATTGGCTTTGACATTATAAAGGAAACTAGGGACTGGCCACGATTCTGCATTACCACTAGATGACACGAAGGCTGAGAAAGAGGAGTCCCAGCCACTGAACAGAACATGTTCTTGGTGCTGTTAGAAAAAGGGCCACTGTACTGTAGTATGCAGGACCTACACAACCTGCATTTAGACACCAGGGTCATATAAACACCTCAACCTGAACTTAAATCCAGGTTAAGTTAAATCTGTCTGTCCTAACAACCTTTGGTAATTTAAGCCAATTTAAAATTAGCATAATGGACAGTCATCCACAAAATTGGAAGAGACATCCAATTAAAACAAGCTCTTCATTAAGTAGAAAGCGCTTAATCCAAAATCTGTCAGAAAACGAAAGCTTGTCCATGCCTTGAGATAGCATTGAAGTCCTGCAGAATTAACGCACCTATTTGCACGCCATTAATGGCTTAATTAAACTTCCATTAGCCTCACTTCATCCATTAGCTTCTCCTCACTTGTTGACCCCATTTGCGCTTCTGTGTGTTCATGAGAGACTCGTGACCTTCAAGACTCTGTGCGAATAAGACTAGCAAAGGTGTGGGTGAGGTCAGGCGAGGGGGGAATCTGCTCACCTTGTTCTGAGCCCCAAAGAGACAGGGTCATGGAAGGTCCTCTCATCTGCTGATGAGCTTATCAGTGCTTAATTACTGCGTGCATATTAATGATGGCAGAATCCTCAGCTGGTGTCCTTCAACCACTTCTCATTTCTGGCATCTTTACAGAGTCTTTTTCCGAAGCATACACAGACAGAGATGGAAAATAGATCAGTCTTCAGAAGGAACAAATTTAAGCTCCCTCTCTGTTTCTGTTTTCCTTTTCTTGGAAAGGCACATTGTGATAGCAAGTGTGTCCCAGAAAACTGCTAACATCTCGTGTTCTGTTATACTTCTCAATGTGATTGATGGTTTCAGGATGAGCCAATTATTTCCCTCAACCCCTTTTAATATAACCCTGTTTTCTTCCTTGTTCAGCGATGGAACTTTCCCCACTGATGAAGGTTCAAGCCTGGAGGTGACAGACTCAATATTTGTGGGGGAGAGCAGTAATGTGGGCAGCCATGGAGGCCAGAACAGATACTGGGGCAAAGGCACTAACAACATATACAGAACACTCCCCCGAAACAAGTAAGTATTTTCAATAGAGGGCTCTCCAATTTTTCAATTATTTTTCTAGTGTACTATAATTCATCAGTGTCTACACTGTCATATTTTCTCTCTCTCTTTCTTGCTCTGTATCCCCTGAACACTTGCTGCAGCTCTTTGACTAATTCCTTTAGCAGCAGTGTGTGTGTGCGTTCGTTTTTATTGACTGGGAGAATGAAGTTTAATATTCTATGCTAAGTGCAAGGTACAGTAAGCCAGTCCAGGAGTGATGCCATTTGAGGAAAATGCTAATATGAAGTCTTCAAAGTAAAGGCTGAATTTTGTTTTTGTACATGGTATTTGTTTAGGACTTTCCCGATTCGGGGGTTCCAGGTGTATGATGGTCCAGTGAGGCTTACCAGATGCACTTTTAAGAAGTTCTCCCCCACCGTGGATCGGTTCTCCAGTGCCGTTGGGTTCTCTATGAAGAACGCCTGGCAGGGAAGCCCCCAGAACAACATCTCTGCCGTCAAGATGGAGAGAACGGTAAGTGCACCAGGAAGCTCCATGAGCAGGGATGGAGTCATCGTGTTGGGTGGGACACGTGCAGGTGGGGTGGAGCAGGGCGGTGGTGAAATCAGCACCCCTGTCCCATCTCTGATCTTAAGTTCTGGGTTTTGTTTGGGTTTATTTCTCTCATAGTTCTGTGAAGAATGTGTCTTTGTACTGTAAAAATCTACCTTCAACTTTGCCAAAACTGCGCTCTGTGGACCATTAAAATATTTTAAGCTTTGGGTGGAAAATTCATTTAGGGGGTTATGGAGAGGACAGAGATCGCATCGTTCCCAGTCTCACCTCCCGCTCTGCACCGGAGCCAGTTTAAGGTCACTGTCTGCTCTCCTGGGACAGGGGGTCTACATACTGGCTGTCTCGCTCAAGCCGCAGATCGTAACCTGCAATTTTATGGTTCCTAAAGCTCATTGTTTGTGACGTGCCAGTCAGAGACGCGGAGGGCTGTTTAACAGTGAGTTGCATTGTAGGAGAAAGTTAACCTGAGACAGGGAATATCCCCATATTGTGCTGTCTGCATGCTCTGAGGTCTACGTACGTAGCTGTGTGTTGCTGTGTCATCGCCACCAAGCTGTGGTTACAGTGTCACGTTCTGAAGCAACATGCCAGTCCCTGCAGAGAGGCCTTGTGGGTCACTATTACCCTGCTTCTCACCCCTGTGTGGGATTAAGGCTCCTAAAACAGTACAGTCCCTGTTCTGGGATGTATCTTCCACACAATCCTTGTCTCCCTCTTTGTAGAAGTGCTAAATCACGAAATGAGAGGGAGCCTTTGACTTATCCATGGTTATCCTCCTCATGGTTAAATGATCTATTCCCCGTAACAAGTGCATATTAGAAACCTCTAAGCACTTGCTCTTCCCTGCACACACTCCTGTTTAACCTCCCCCTTCCCTAACCTACCCTAACCTACCATAACCTGCCCTAACCTACCACATGAGCAGAAGTGCCTTTCAGGTCCTGATTGGCAGATCCTCCCACATTGTAACAGTATCTCCAAGCTCAGCTATGCACTAGCAAATGAACTGCAAGTGTGTATATAGGTTGTTAATGGAAATGGAGCCTGCGAGTCTCAGCTCTGTGCTCTTGGCACTGACGGCTCCAGCATAGAGCAAGGATGAGGCCCAGAGCTGAAGCAGATGTGCTGTGTGGGCTCCCTGAGGAAGCCCGGTGCATGCCATCTCAGCCTCTCGCTCTCCCTCAGATGGAAAGAGTTTACCTTTCTCTGCCTGCTGCGGGATTCAGGAACAGCAGCCAATAGAATGTAATGCCATAAGGGGGGTAGAGCTCAATCATCGCTCAGTTTGCGGAATAGCAGATGATTGGTAATCTGGCTCCATACTATAGATTGTTTTACAGTGGGACTGTAGGGTCTTCTTGTTAATGGGGATTAATGAGATACCTCTGCCAGGTACCATTGCGACAGTGTCTCAGAGCACAGATTCTGTCAATCAAGTGCCCCCTGTGTAGACTGCATAATCTCAGTGCTAGGGTCCCAACAATAGAAAATTGTTCTGTAATAATGACATGGACTTCTCCCTGAACTCTAGGTGGGTCTGAATTTATTCTTTGGCCAGCCGGGCCCATGGTTCGGGGCTAATGACATGGATGGGGACAAGACAGCCATCTTCCATGACCTGGATGGCTCTCTGACGGGGTACCCAGACTGCTATGTGGCACGGGCCGATAACTACCTGATCCGGCACCCTGGCTGCCTCACTGTGCCCCGGTGGAATGGTGTGATCTGCCACGGACAATATGCACAGGTGAGACCTGTCATGGTCCTCTGACCTTCGACCCTTCTACCTTCTCTGTGCTTTGCCTCGCAACAGTGGGCTCATTCCAATCGCTTATTTTTCTTGTCTTTTTTTCTTTTTCTTGCTCCACCCACCGGGGAATTGAGAAAAAATGTGAACTTAGGCAAATGGAATATCCTTGCTCCTTCAAACATCAGCTCAAAGCCACGTCAATAATGTGGCCGATATGTTGCAGATGGGGAGAGCTGGATCCACTGGTCGATCATTTACAGTATACGCGAGGCTTTCTGAAACAATGCTTCCAGAAAGGATGCCCTGCTATGTCTTTGCTCAAAGGCATGATTGGGAGTCCCTAACTTCTACTTCTTGCTCCTAGACGGAATGTTTAAGGAGTTAGAATACCCTTAATGATTGTTAAGGGCAAGTAAAAGTACAAGAAAAAATAAGAGAAAAATAAGCAATTGGAATGAGCCCAGTGTCTTAGACAGGCTAATCTATACTCTCCACTCATAAGCTACTCTACAGTCTCCACACTGTAGCTTGCAGGCAGATCTACACATGCTTCTCCTAATCTCCTGATCCCAGGAGAACTAATTTGGCAGGAATTAGTGGAGCCTGCAACTGGTGTGATGGAGCAAGTTGCCTCCTTGGGCAGCCATATTTATTTGTGTTATGCGTGTTAATGAACTCTGCAGTGAATAATGAGACTGGCCCACAACTGTGCCATGGTGTCTAAAGCATCAAAGCGTGACCGCAGGGGTGGCAGTAATGCAGGAGAGCCCTCCTAGGGCTTGGGGGACCACTAAGGACAGGAGGCCTCTCAGAGCCAGGGCATTTGTGGATTTTTCCAGATGGCTTCCTGAGTGCGTGTTCCGAAAGGGGTCTTCAAAGGCGAGCTGTCGCGAAGCGGTTCAGATGGTACTGACCCGCGTGTGATTTAGTGCCCGGGGAGCAGGGGGGCGCTCTCTAGACTCCACGGTGGACTGCTTCCTGTCTCTCTACAGAGCTGCGGTGCTGGAGCTACAGTGACTCCATTCAGATAACCCAAGGCGGCCTCGCGTGTCAGCCACACTGAATTACCCCATTCAAATACCTCAACAAAACGATTGTTTCCCCCCCCCCCCCTTCTCTGCTCTTTCTCTGAAACAACGGGAGAATGCAGCGTGTTGGCACGCTATGTCTGCTGTGACATTCGCAGAGCTAAAGCAATCACCTGACTGGCGTCTCGTTCTCTTGTCTTAAGTATGTGCTGTGGCTCTTAGTGAAGACCTGTATCCCAGACCTGGCGTGTCTCTCCAGATTTGTGCTTTCGGAGTAAACAGCTGCTTATGAATGCTCTCTTCAGGTCCAGGCATGGGAGGGCTGACAGTGATATGCCCGCTGAAACAAGTGGGAACAGGCTGGGGAGACTTTGCACGGGCTGTAAAAATGAGAAGGATGTGCGGGAGTGGGTGGGGTGGGTGGGGTTGGGTGACTTGGATTCCACCACAAATCAATTTCTATTTGTTTACTTTTGTTTGAATTTTGTATTATTTATTTGTATACTTTTAGAGATTTCTAAGATGCTGCTGGAACAAATCTGTAGTGATATGAATCTGCTGCTCCATAAAAGCTTGTCACTGTGAGCATGTTCAGACAAGTCTGTCTGTGCTGTGCAGTAGCTCCTGGCTGGACACAATACTAACAGATTTTTATATGGACCCCTGGCAAGGATGCAGTGCCATAACTATGGCTGGGTATTTGTCACGGAAGTCACGGAGGCCATGACCTTAGCCATCGTTTTGGGCAGTTTTGTGACTTTCCAGCCTTTTCTGTGATTTTCCCCAATTTACAGTGTTTTTCCATGATTTCTTGGCAGCTTTGGATGGTAACTGTCAAACTTAGCATAGCCTACAGTGTGATTTGTATCGGCCTAGGCATTTTAACCATATTTCCAAATGCAGGGAGAAACAAAGTATGACAGCGTATGCAGATTCTGGATTGCGCTGAATATTTTACTCACATTTCTAGCAACAACTTCCCGCTGATTTTTCTTCTTTTTTTTTCTTCTTCAAGCCCTTGTTATTGTCGCTACAGTTATGCATATAATGTTCCACTGCTACACGAGATCTATTAATTAATTCACTAAATTATGATTCCTGACACCTTTTTTAGTGTACTGTGATTTTGAACAACTTTTGCGACTCCAGTCCTTATAGGGAAGCTTGGTCTGTGCTCGTAATCAGAACCAGGTTTGAATTGAAGGGCAATCCATCCAAGGCGCATCCTTGGATGAGACCAGTGCCTTAACAGGAAAACCCTTCAGCAGCCCTGTGGTTTATTTGATAAATTGCCCATTTATAGAGCTGGACGCTTGCTGAAATGGCTCTCTGTGTGTCTTCAACATTTCATATGGCAGTGCAACATTTTTACCATCTCATTCCTCAGTGTTGGGGATGAAGGCTAAATGTGGAGTTAATGATCAAACTAATGAAGTATTGCAACAATAGCCTGCAGACTAATGACTTGTGATAACGTGGCTGATGCTGAGGATGGTGGCTTGTGGTCCTGTGACTGATTGGAGGGGGAATGCTGTGGTTGTGATGTAGGCTGAATCTAATTGGCTGTTCCTTGGGTTCCTCTGCGCTGAGGGTCTGAGTGTGTTGAATAAAAGCTCATTCTGAAATCAAAAAGGGGAGCTGCAGCAGTAGCTCTGTGGTCCTATGTGCGCTCTGGTTTTCAAGTCTGCATATGTAGAGCTGGATGGATGTGTTTTCATGTCGCTGCGGTTCAAAGGCGGAGCGACCTCAGCCGCTGCATGACGAATTGCACTATTCTTTTTCCAGTAGAGTTTGAGGTATTTTGAAATCTGGGAGGAACACTGGCCTGCTTTCCTGCTGCCCTAATTTTTCAGGGAACATACCATCCCTCCATTGCAGGGCATGCGCTTCGCTCTGAGCATGTCCGACTGTAAAACACAAAAGGCTGTAATTAGGAGTGTCTATGTTTGGCCTTCCAGTTCTGTGAGGTAGCATTCCGCTGACAGATGAGGTAACAACCGAGGCTGGACTCACCAGGGGCAAAAGGCTCAATTATGGGACATCCGCAATGGGAATATTTTTCCCCAAAAAGAGAGCAGAATACACAAACTGGGCGTGCCCCCTTCCCGCTGCTCCTGAAAGTCTGTGTGCCCTGAGTTGTTTGTTTGTTTCTTAATTATCTCCTCCATGCCTCCCAGCTCTACATCCAGGCCCGTCGGCCGGAGAACCTGACCCTGATCATGACACGGGAGAGGTACCCCAACCACCCGCTCTCCCTGCAGGGGGTCACCCGCGGCGCCCCCTACCAGCAGTACCAGCCTGTGGTCATGCTCCAGCAGGCCTACTCCATCTACTGGCACAGTGGAGTGCCTGAGGAGATCATCCTGTACCCCATAAACTTTGACAGGTACACCCTCACCTGTACCCCATACACTTCAAGGGTTACACCCTCACCGGTACCTCAAACACTTCAACAGGTAGACCTTCACCTGTACCCCATAAACATCAACAGATACACCTTCACCTGTACCCCATAAACATCAACAGATACACCCTCACCTGTACCCCATAAACTTCAATAGATACACCCTCACCTGTACCCCATAAACTACAACAGATACTCCCTCACCTGTACCCCATAAACTACAACAGATACTCCCTCACCTGTACCCCATAAACTACAACAGATACTCCCTCACCTGTACCGCATAAACTACAGCAGGTACACCCTCCAGCTGTAGCCTAACTACACCCTACAACCAGTTCACCCATACTGTACCCCATCAATTAATGCTGTCACCTGTCCACCTGTGCATGTAGCTGTGTGTGCAGTGTACACACTTGTATTCCTATGTGTGCATATTGAAACCCTTGCAGAAGAATTCAAATCAGTGACAGATTTGGATTTGATTTAGCTTTGTTTTCTTTTGTATCTGGAAAAAGATGGATCAAGTTTCAAACTGGCAAGGCTGAAGTTTCCATTTGGAAATCATTATATTTACATGCCCCTGGTGAAACACAGGCTACTTCATAAAACTCTGAAAGCAATTGGCTGTATGAATACACGGCTGCATGAATACAATAGCTGTATATATTTTGACATGATTACCTTGTCTGCCACTGGCCTGTGACAGAACAGAATGCGCAGACAGACGTTTGACAGAGGGTATGAACGCTTCAAATTCCAACACACCTCCTTTTTTAAATTCCTAAAACTGCTCCTCTTCTGCTTTCAAGGCATGATGGGAAATCTTAAAGGTCAGAAAATGTGTAGATTAAGAGGCTCCTGTCAGGCAGACGTGAGAGTGAACTGCGCCTACGTGCGCGGCTGACAGTAGAGGTCATGCCTCCTGGCTGTCACAGCAGCGTTAGTGCTGCAGACTCCCTAGGGCATCTGTGTACGAGCAGCTGTCTTCAGGGCAATCGATGGGCTTCTATGATAGGCAATAGGTCTATGTTTCACCTGGATTTGGAGTGAAAATAACAGAAAAATACACATTCATAGCTATATTCAGTTATAATCTATGAACAGTGTTCATATTCTGTATCAGGCTTTTGAATAATGGAAATTTTACTGATAAAAGCTTAAAGCAGGACAGGGCAAGTAATACTTGGGCTAAGTTTTTGGGTCACATGCATGACACTGGAATTTTCTGAAATTCATAAAAATGGCCCCTCAGCATATTTTGTCTGATTGTTTTGATAAAGAATCACTGTCACTGTAATGCATGGTCTGATTCCTCAGGGAGATGCATGCCCTCAGCTCAAAATAAATATCATTGTTTTGTGTCCGTTTGACAGCCTAATTCTTACCACACACCTGCACTGCCTTTTAGGGGTGCAGAGCAGTTACAGTTTATGGAAGGCTGGGGTATCCCTGCTTTCATTCTCCCTCAAGCTGAAAGACAAGGCTGTGATACAGTGCAATCTGCTTGTTGACTGTGGTTGGTTGCAGTGTCCACTGGGATACACTGTTACCAGCAGGGATCTTAACTGAAACCGACAACAAATGTTAAAACGGTTTGAATTCAGTGGGTGTAGACCCCTCCACACACACACACAACTATGCCAGCCCTGGCCTGCGGTAACCAGACAGCGTGTCAGAACACTCTGAGGAATGACAGACGCAGGTTTCACATGTTGAAATCGGGTGGCTTTGATTTATTGAAAAATGTGTTTATTAGGACAGCAAAAGTGCTCCTTTTCCATCATAGCCCTTCATTAGCTGCATATTGACTTGATTTACTGCAGACGGCTCAGCAGCGAGCCACATCTGGGATCTCTGGAGACCGGGGCTCACGTATGAAATGGCGTGGAACAGCTGTGTGAAACAGCTGGCGGGGGGAACGGGTTTCACGGGGGGAAAGGCCGAAAAACATGGGCTGTTCCCTCTCAGGTGCACCTGCTGGGGCGTTGGGCAGCCCCTGGCTGTTTGCTCTTTTGAAGAGCACTTCATTTACCTGTCGGCTGAGTGCAGTCTGACTGCCTGAGTTCAACAACATGTTGAACAACCCACCGCAAATCTCACGAGATGATGTGTAACCATACCCCAGTTCTTTAGATAGTTCCATTGACGTTAGCTTCTTGATTAGATTGAATTATTATGCCTGTGCAGCTGCTCACAAGTCAGTACAGTAGTACAGATCTGCTTGTACAATAACAAGCAGGTTTTACTTTTTAACTTGTTTTTTCTATTGCGCTTTTACATGATTGGCTGATTAGATAATCGCATGAATAAGTAGGTCTAATTTGTTCCTAATAAAGTGTAAGTGTGAGTGTAAGTTATGATGTTAGCCATAATATATTCCAAGGGATTGTTTTTTAATGTTAAAATGATACTTGTGCATTACAAAAGCCAAGCTCATTATCACATATTTATATTAGAGACATTTTTGTCTTATTCCATCTTATCTGACAGAGATGGATGATGAAGATGTATTTTGAAATGCAATGATTGGGAACGCCTCATTACATTCATGCAGTGTTCTTATTTCTGTTATTGCAGTCTTATACCATACCAGAACACCTATCCATTCTTTATCAATGCCTAATCTTTCATATTTGAAGTCCAAAGATCAGTAATGCAAAGATTAAAGAGGAAAGGCTGGATTTACCGGTAATGCACCACAGAAAGCTAAGCAGCCATTAAATGTTACATTGGCCAGTCAAAGACGTGCGTCACATACAAACGAAAGGGGACAGATCACATTTCACAGCTGTCAGTACAGAGAGAAACTATCGTCTGTTCTGGTGCTACATGTCTGACAGTATAATTCAGCAGGTATTTTCATCCTTTATGCCATTGGCGCCATCTGCTATCTTTCCCCCAGAGTGTAGTGTGCTCAGGACTGGCAGGTGGAAAGACTATGATCCAAGAACATGCGAGATCAGGTAGCCATTAACCGTGCCCCGCTAACATGTCCTCTGTGACTTCATGGATGTACAGCTTTGTCATGATCCAATCTTCAACCTCCAGCTTTCAGCTGTTTATGTGCGCTGTCCTTGTGAATTTATAAAAGAACTGTAGATGGCTGCACACGGCCAGGTTGGAACTGTACGTCTGGGGCCATTGTGATCATCGATTACAGAGTCCAGGTCTTAGAGAGAGATAAGCTTATCATTGCAACAGAGACAGTGATGGTGGAAGGGGTAGGTGAGTGACAGGGGTCGGTCTCTCTGATGGGGAAATGGCCAAGGAAAAAAATAAGAGGCATCCAGAGAAAGCAGATGTGCAAGACAAGTGCTAGTTTGAAGACATTTTCATAGTGAAAACACTGAAACTGCTTTTTACCACATTCCATGGTACTATAAAAGGAGTAAAATGAAACTAGAAATATTTTCACATTATCAGCTGTAATGATTGTAATAGTTGTATTTGTAATAAATAATAAAAATGTAAGGGCAGGGCATGGCACAAAGCTCCTTTCATTGGCTGGCGTGCTGTAGGCTGAAAGCTGGTCCTGTGATTGGTTCAGGTGCTTGGTTTAAGGGGAGGCAGGATCATACTGTTTCGCTATTTCAGTTGGTGTGCTTGGTTTTGGCTCTCTGGTTGGTGTGCTTAGTTTCAGGGCAGACCAAATCACGGTAGTTTGGTTGATTAGGTTGTTGCGTTTGTTTTCAGAAGAGACATTATCCAAATCGGTGATGTGTTTTGGCTGTATGATTGGTTGGTGTGCTTCGTCTTGCCTCTCTGATTGGGCGGTGTATTTGATTTCAGGAAAGACTGGATCCTGTTGGCGCTGTGCTTCCCCAGAGGAACTGTATTCAAAGTTGTGTCGGACATCTACCAGAGAGAGAGCGGGAGGGTGCAAGGCGTGGCGCATTATGATTCTGCACCTTCCCTCAGATCCCTACAGGAAGACCGCAACAACAATCTCTATCACTACAGCAACAGGACAGGGTAAGGGAGGGTGATTCATCAACAGTAACGCACAGCTGGCCCCTTTTCATGGAGCTGATTAACCAACGGTTTTGTTTTCATGTAAATGTTTGAGATCGATGGCTCTTGCCATACTGATATAACCACTGTGTATAGAGGCAGGTTTTTTTTTTTTAATTCATTTTGGCACCTGTGGTTTGGATGAATCATTGCAAAGCATGAAATAATCACCATTGTATAACATAATTACAAAATTATAGTTTAATCTGTATTTAGTCACGGAATTTGAATTTTGGAAAAGCTCTTGTACAATGTAGTATGATGGTTAGAGGAGCGGTGTAGTGTCATGGACTGAACTGACTGAACTGCAAGTGTAAGCAGGAAGTTTATTCTCGAGTGAGGCCTTGCTGTTATACATTTGCACAAGGCGCTGAGCCTGTTGTTCCGTAAATGTGCAGGAGTGTCACTGGTGTGGGTAGATGAAACGAACAGCCCTCCTGTTCTGCATTGCCCCAGATACCTGTTCCTTTACCTGCAAGCTGCTCACCAACGGCTGGGCCACAGCTACTGCTCAGAGCATGGCTGTGAGAGGATCAAGATCCAGGCCATCATCCCCTCCTCTGCCCCAAGGACTTGTCACCCCCACCCCTTCTCCAAAAAGAGGAGCAGCAAGGATCCCCCCCGCCGGCTGTGGGCATCAGAGCGCGTGACCACGACCTGCCCCCTGTGTGGGGCCCCACAGGTATGCCTATATATGTATACTCAGTGACCACTAGGTTGACCTGTAAACCAGCTTGTTAATGCAAATATTTAATCGGCCAATCATGTGGCAGAGACCTAATGCATAAAAACATGCAGATGTGGTCAAGAGGTTCAGCTGTTTTTTCAGACCAAATATCAGAATGGGGAAGAAATGTGATCAAAGTGACTTTGACCGTAGAATGATTGTTGGTGCCAGACTGGGTGGTTTGAATATCTTAGAAACTGCTGATCTCCTGTGATTTTCATGCACAACAGTCTCTAGAGTTTGCAGAGAATGGTTGAAGCTGACAGAAAGGTGACAGTAACACAAATAAGCACACATTACAACAGTGGAATGCAGAGCAGTGTCTCTGAAGACTGAGTGTATATGGTATATTCACATACCATGATGTGTTTTTCAACATAAGTGTCTTTATTCTGACACCAAACCCACCACTAGAGTGCATTGCCAAAAAGCTAATTTTGGCCTCATCTTACCATAACGGCAAGTTCCAATGTTCCAGCATCATTTAGCAAACTCCAGATGTTTATTTTTGCTGATTGCCCACAATAGAGGCTTTTTTCTGGAAACCATTCCAAAAATTATTGGCATAGAGGGAGCATTTCATGGTAGATTTGGAGACTTTGTGCCCCCAAGTTCTTTAGATCTACAGCTATGGTCCTTCATCTTTGCATTGCTTTCTGAACTGCCTGCCTTGCTGGGCACTTGATTCCTATACCAGGATATTTTATATTTATTTGTTTGTAAATAACCATCCATCTCCTGAAAAGAGAAGGTCAAAACCTGTTAACCTTGTTTCTACTGAGAGCTCTTTGCCTTTCCCTGTGATCCATGTGGACGGTGTCTTGTTGAATCCAGGTGGCTGTGTCTACAGACCCTCTCCAGCAGTATGTGAGGATCCAGGTCCTGTCTCTGAGTAGCACCAGTGTTCGGCAGGGCCTAAAGTCTGCTTTCATTAAGGTAGGATTTCCGATCATTCCCTCACAGTCTGGATGATTGTGCTGTGTTTAAGCACAGCCACTGTTTCTTTAGACCTGTTGGTATGTGAGTCTCCTAATGCTGAGCTTTAGAGGTGGGAAGAATAGGTCCTAAAGCTGAGTGCTTTGTGAAGCTGAGAAGGCTCTGTGTTTGCCTTTTCCCCTAAGGTCCCATTAGTCAGTGCTAAATATCTGCAATGCTGTGGATCCCCATTTGACGTGCTGTGTTATACACACAGGGGATTTGGGCATAAGCCATTGGTTTGTGTGAGATTATGGGGATTAGCGCCACTCGCGTGCCGTGTGAGCTGTGCCTCTGGGTGATGGCTCCAGGCGAAGTTCATGGCTCACGTGTGATGCTATCTGAAAAACGCAGATTCATATACATTATTTTATGATTGGTGCAGGACCATGTAATGTTGTTCAAAGTTCCAATGATGAAAGTGTATTTTATAAAGTGTCTGGATGGAGTCTGACGTTCATCACATGTTAGACATTAGCCCTCACTGCCTCTGGAAAATGCTGCTCACCTATTCATGTATTTGAGAAATGGCCAGCTGCTTACCTACATTGCGATAGCATTGGGTAAGATTGACCACTTCCTGTCACATGACGTAAGCCTGATCGGATAGGAGCAGACAATGGAATTTCCCACATGTCCCCTGGCAACTGAACAGCAAACCCCCTGAAGAAGGAAATTGCTTTTCTGCTGCATTATGACTGGGATTACACTCTAATGCTATGTTCAAACAACAGACGTCAAGCATTTTGGTGAATCACTCCATCAAAGCTGGTCACTTTTCGGCTGGAAAAAACCCAGGCCATAAGAATAATGATCTGAGATGGGTGGGGAGGGGGCATGGGGCATTGGCAGGGATCCATGGCCATTGTTGCATTAAGGCATATCTTCAGATTCTGCTGGGTGGGTTTCCTGATCTGTCTTCAAGGAAGCTGTTGTTTGGTCGACATTACTGAAAGGATATTTCCAAATGATGAGGTTGGGCTGCATGTGTGGTTTGGTTATGTTCTGTAAGTGGATGTAGTGATGGAGGAATAGTGTTTTCCAAGCCTGGTTAATCCTGTCGGTTGTCCCCTCTCCAGGTAAACGAGGAGGTGTTTCTGTTTGGAATGACGGGGCTGTTTTTTGTGGTGGTGGACGCTTGCACGGGACACGTGCAAGACAAGAAGCACTTTGAAATGACGGCGGTCACCCACAACAACACTGCAATTGAGTCTTATATCATCGCTGTGAAAGAGAGGTCAGCAGCTTGTAACACACCCTTTTTCTGTGAAATGGAGAGATATAGAGACAGAGAGAAAGAATCTCTTTTAAGACCACCCTTTCCACTGACATGGGAGAGAATCTCTTTGAAGTCTTTGTTTTACATTCCTCTGTGGGACGTCTGTTTTCAGAGTGCATTGCAGAGCAGCAGTGTTAGCCGAGTGCTCTCGGAGACTGTGGAGATCATAGAGAACACTCTTTTTCAGAATGCAGCCGTAAGCTCCTGTTTCAGCTCCAGTGATGAAGTATATGTATATGTGGTCCACTCAAGTTTAGGAAAATAGAAAATTCGCTTCGGCAAGGAGAGACATGAAGGAACTGACCTTGCTTGGATTCAGTCAACATTAATCTTCTTTATCATTACCAATTCATGAACATATCTGGTCTTTGGGTTGTGTTTCTATTTGAAGAATAGTAATGCTGGCATTTGTTTTTGTCTTTGTTTATATGACCTTTCACCCCTCCTGTCAGGACTAACATTGTGCTGATCCATCTGACCCCCAGGTCCATAGTGCTAGTGTGCTCCAGAGACATCTCGGACCTGCTCGGGGATACCAGGATCTCCGTCTTCACCAAACTGGGATCTGCAAAGCCCGTCAGTCTCTTCCGAAAAGGTGATGCAGCGTGACAGGAACACTCAGCCATACTCAGCTCACCGAGGCTATAACTGTTATCCCTCTGTTTTCCTTTGCAGGAAGTCTGGCCTTTCTGGGGTACAGGGGCCAGCCCAGTCCACCCTGGGTGAGGACCATCAGTCGGGGCTGGGGGGAGGAGTGGGCCTCACTGCAGCACTATGTACCGCTGGCGCTACGGACTTATGGGTGCCTGGGGAGAGAGCGGGAGCCCCACGGGGCCAACGCCATCCCGGGGGGTCAGCACTGGCCGGGCCCCTGAGGGGTAACCCCCGAAACACCCACTACTCATGTCTGCTTCTGATTTTATTGACCAGTCCTTTCTGTTCATTTTCTCACTCCTGTATTTCACCTGTATCAGCTGATGCCTGAATAAATGCTCCTGTGGTAATGGACAGCCTGGTCTCCCGTGTCTTATTTTCCTCCCGTCACTCCGGTGAAAGCCCTGGACATTTTTCTGCCTGTGGAAGCCGATTTTGAAACCAGCGCAGGAAACCACTCGGAGGGCCGTTTGGTTTGATCACCCGTCAGCATGTTGCCAGCTCATCTGTAAAGTAAACATGACCAAAATGTAACACCATAACATTAGTTTGTGGTTATGGAACAACGTGGCTCATCTAGCTGATGCAGACAGAGACATTTTAAAATAAGTGTTCACTTGTAGCGGTGGGTAAAAATACACGGGTGAGGCTCTGGAGAAGCAGTGTGTGTGTGTGTGTGTATATGAGAGCTCAGTGGGAGGGTGGGGGGGGTTAGTCATCTAACCTAATGAACCTCAACTCTCCAGAGCCTCACACACCTGTAGCCTGTGTATTGCAAAAAAAAAAAAAGACAGGTGCATTTGGGTGTGTGGAAGTGCATGCAGGTACACGCATAGCTTTTTCGCCAGTTAAGATCATGGTTGTGATGCATCAGTTCTCTTCAATTGTGTGTGCATGTATGTGTGTGTACGTGTTTCGCGTGTGTGTGCATGCGTGCGTATGGGCAATTTTTATGCAGCTTGGAAAATATGTGCCAGCCTGTAAGTCCTCTATCCTCTTTCTGCCTGTCTTTGATCCTCTTGTAAAAACATGGTGAAAATGCTTGCCTGAGCACTCTGCAGATTAATACAACCGCAGAAATAACAGGGTAAGGAGGATCAGACGGCCTCCATGTCTCAGCTCCTTATGGTACTGCTGGAGCCCTTCACTCTAAAACCTTTTTTCCTCCATCTCTCTGGGTTTGCCTGGAGCAGCTGTGTGTCTGACTGCACTCATTTATTTTCAGAAGACTTTGGCAATCCACTTGACCCGCAGCACTGCAGCTGACCCTCTACGACCTGGCCGTCAGTCCTGAAATTGATCCTGCAGCGACCTGGCCCTCAGCGCAGAGATGAAGCCCTGCATGCTGCTCCTGGTGGTGCTTCTCCCCATTATTCAGGCTGGTGAGTGAAAATAGCACAAACAACTCTGTGAGAAATCAATCAATTGCTCACAAACTATTTTTAAAATCAAATTTGATTCAATGCCATACTTCCCCTTCCTGGGAATATTCAGGAAGCAGTTGGATACCTGGCTTCTGTCAGCAATACAGAGACAAATAGACCTTGGTGAAGAAGCCTACTGCTGACCTGACTTATTATAGATTAATTTCTGTGTCAAAGGGCAGCTGGTGTTCCAGTACAGCACAAGCTCTGCTCCGCATTAGCTAAACCATGAGCTTGGTCAGCTCCAAACAAAAGTGGAGTGCAGCGAAAATTTCAGGAGCTTTATAGGGTTTTAATGAGCTTTATTTTACTGCCCTGGTACTGCAGAGAGGAGAGAAGATTTAACAGAGCCCTGGCTTCATGGTCTCTGCCTTAACCATGGGTATGAGAGCTGGCATGCAGACTGACATGGGTGTGTGTGGGAGCCACATGGTGTGAAGGATTTCAAGGCTTTACTTGATCTGAGAATTGCCTTGATAATTACACATAATATGGGTTTTTTTCTTCTTTGTGCTCCAATATCTGACAATATCAGAGGATATTTCTCTTAAGTCTTGGAGGGACCAGAGAATAAACCAGTTTGGTTGTATATCATATCAAGTATATTTAAATCATGCTGATCCTGTGGTCCTTTTGCAATCAATTAAATAATAACAAGTGTGGTTAAACTATTAACTAAACCAACAGTGGGTTCATTAGGCCACTTTATAGGCGGTGTTTTCCTTCTGACAATTGAACCGAAAAGTCCACAGTTATTAGATGAGTCAGAGATGAAAGGTTCTGAGGAGCATTGCTGTGACCTTTAAAGATTTCTGGAGACACCGCACTGCCACGTGGAGAACAGAGTGTCTGCCACGCGCTCAGCAAGCCACGAGAGAGACAGGGTCTGGCTTTCTATTCCAACCCGAGCCACAGCAGATGAAGGAATGTTGGCCTGCAACAGGACTGTGACACAGCGCTCAGATCGCTTTATGAGTTTATATAAATATACTTTGGCCTTTTCATCCTTTTCTTTTATTTACACGGCTCCGTCTTTAATTGTAATTACAAACAGCGGCCTTACAGCACTTTTACTTGCCCCTTATAATTACAAATGACACCTCTGCCCAAGCCTTCCAGAGGATTAGCACGCAGCATGGTAGTGTATCTCGTAGTAAAACGGCAAGAGATGAGACTGATGCTAGCTTTAGCTACGGGTTTTAGCATGCGGGTTTTAGGTACATTGCAGCCCTATAGACAGTCCACCCACTCAGGGTTGGCAGACTTAGTCGTTACAGTGCACGAAATGAGCAGGAAACGACTCCCCAGTGATGTGTTCTTTCACAACTCTCAAGCAGCTGAAACAGCAGAATAGTTTACAGACTAGCTATTTTGATAAATTTTTTGCCTTTTCATTTTCTTGCAGATGAGCCAAAAAACCTCCTAAAATGAAAGGGGGATCTACAGAATGATATAATACATTCTTCAAGTGCTCCATTTTCCGACATACCTTTTTTCCAGATTTTTGCTGATCTGTGGTTAGATATTGTGACTAATCAGATATTATTGTGTGCTCTTGGGTTACCTTCCCCAAAGTTCACCGTGGGTTCATTCTGTGTTTTTAATGGAACAAAAAAAAAAACGAACCACTTCAGCATTCCCCAACCTCAGATAATGTTCAAGTCAACTTGCGGCCTTGTTTTTGTGGGAACATTAACCGCTCGCATTAACCGCGCAGGCTCCGCGCATAATGTGCCATGTGTGTTTGTGTCTTTAAGGTCTGCAGATGTATGCAGTGTATGTTTGTGTGTGTGTGAGTGTTTACCCTGGCCTGCTGACAAAATACACCCTGTAATTACATGGAGGAATAGACAGTTTAGATTCACTGTGAGAAGTCAACAAGTCATATCTCCAAACCATAATCCTCATGGAGCAGGAGACCTCCTTTGTTACTGGGATTTTTTGTTTATTTTAAAAACTCAAAGATCCTTTGTTTGAAACCTGTAAAATCCCCCAGTTGTGTCGTGTTAAACTGCTTGACTGTTTTATTCAATGGTTGCTTGATAGATTACTTGAGTAGTTGATACATTAACTAATTTGTCTTTCATTCCTTGATTGATTGATTGTTTGATTGACTGTTCTCCATGTTGGCAGTTTGTCCTGATAGCGATGCAGAACTCCAGACCTGGACTCCTGGCCACAGCAGTCGCCATCGCGTCCTTATCGCTTACGGCAGGAAGGTCCTCCTCACCTCCTCGGCCACCGTCCACTCCGTGGAGATCCGGGACGGAGGTGAGGTGACGCTGCGTCTCCCTGCTCTTCCACTGCTGTGTGATTTATCGGCACAATCTGGGATCTCTGCCTGAACCAGACTAGCCCTCAACGTGACTATAAATCACGCTATCGACCTCTCCTCCACTTTACCTAGTCCCATATCATTTGTGTCAGGTTGTTAATCTCCTAAAGCTGCAGCTGTCATGAAAAAGAGGATTGAGTGTTTTTAGGTTGTAATGCATTGTCATTTAAGGGTGCGTGACTGAGCTGCATGTACTGGCAAAGAGGAGAGAATTCAACAGCAGTTTTTACTTTCGTTTTTTCTTGCAGGGAAGCTTGTCATTGCAGACACAGGTCGTCCCATTGTGCTGCGGACAAAACACATTCTTATTGGGAACAACGGAGAGCTTCACATCGGCAGTCCGGACTGCCCCTACAAGGGCAACCTCACCATATCCCTGTATGGCAGGTATGGAGAATGGCAGGTGATACCGTAAATCCTGACCTGGTCTTGAGTGGTTGGGGTCATGGGTTTCTCTGTGCTTGACGCTCCACAGAGCTGACGATGCAGAACCGGAGCACAGCTACTTTGGGCGGAAATACATCGGAGTGGGAACAGGGGGGACCCTGGAGATACATGGGCAGAGAAAGCTGGCCTGGACCTTCCTGAACAGGACGCTGTCTCCTGGAGAGGCCGATGAGGACAGCTACCACTACGAGAGGGGCTGGGGAGCCAGGGGCATCATTGTCCATGCTATTCGCCCGACGACAGGGGAGGTGCTCCATTCTGATAGGTCAGCAAGCTGGCTGCTTACCAAACGGTTTGATTGATGAATTCACAATCTCATAAATACTAGCTTGTCTGAGTTACCTTACATTTCTGGAATGTGTGCTATACTATCTGGCTGTACCATTATCAAGAGTGTTTACATTTATTTATTTAGCATTTATTTATTCAACACTTTTGTCCAAATTGACTTCCAAGGTCAAAAATATAAAAATAATTGAAAGAAATTCAGCAGAGAAAGATGTTTTGCAAGAGCGGTGAAATACTTTCACAGAGAGACTCTAAAGTGGCAACAACAGCCCTGATGCACCGTTATTATTTCAATAATAAGGAAACTCTGGCACTCATGGACTCTTACAATGTACCATGTGGTTTATCATTTATGGAAAAATGCAAAAGATAGCAGGTAAATGTCTCTCTTTGTAATGTCTCACTTGTTGTAACGTGTGCTGCTGGCCTCAGGTTCGACACATACAAGAGTAAGAATGAGAGCCGGCGGCTGGCTCAGTTCATAGACACAGTGCAGGACGGTGTGATTCTGTCCATGGTGGTGAACGATGAGGGCTCCACCAACCTGGAGGACACAGCCAGGAAGAGCCTGGTGAAGTTAGGCAGCCGCGAATTCCATCGACTTGGCTTCCGGTGTGGAAATCTCACGTTTAATTACATGATCTTGATCTGTAGTACAGTTATACTGTAGTCACATGACCCCACTCTGCTGTGTTATACTGTAGTCACATGACACCACTTTGTTTATATGCTTTATTGGCATGAAATACAAAGCATACATGTGAATAATATCACAATAATACTATTGCAATATTAATATTAAAATAATAATAACTATGATTAATGTGACAATATACAACAATAATAATAGTTACAGCAACCATAACAATAATGAATCAATATGCACATGTTTATGCATGTATATTCTCTCTCTCTCCCTCAGTCACCCTTGGAGTTTCATCACAGTAAAAGGAAGCCCATCGTTGTCTGTAGAGGATCGCGCAGTTTATCAAGGTGACATTTCTCTCTGCTTTCCTGCGCTTGTCTAATGTTCAAACACACATTTATTTCTGTATAATGTGACAGTCTCACACAGTTGTGCTCCTACCCTGATGTTAGTCTGTATTCATTCCCTCACCAGGCACCAAGTCTTCATCTGAAGCAAAGAGTTCACGTGTTTTCAGTTCTGGAATTGGAGAGCACTTCACTGTTATTGCCACCAGTCAGTGGGTACAAGGTAACCCCAACCTTTCACCCGAATAAAGACCCTGGTCTACTGCCACATACCGAAGCCCAAAAGGGGTCAAGTGCTTGTCAGATTTTCATCCAGTTGTTTTTTATTCATAAGTTAATTTTTTTTTTAAACTGATATTGCTCAAAATTAAACCCTGTCTGTAAGTTTGTATGAAATGTGGCCATGAAAGAATTCATGTTCGGATTAAATTTAAATTGTTGGTGTTGGTTGATAATCTCCCTGGAGTGCAGCTCCAAATTGCTTATGTCTCTGATTTCTTCTTTTGGGTATGGATATATACAAGTAAAATGCTTGAAAATTTGGATAAGATATCAGCAATAGGGGGGAATGTTTTCCTTAAAATGTTGTCATCTAACAATCTAACAAATTGTAAAATATGATGCTGGTCTGCTGATTCCTAGAGCAGAGTCTTAGTATGTGCTGCAGCTGTCATAAATCCATACATCACTGATTCGGTTCAGTTGGCAGACCTGCACTGTTTCTCAGTACCAGCATAACCATAGTAACGTGTGATGTAACCACGGCAACCGAAGTATAAGCATGGAACAGCGATAAATATATTGGATAACATGGCACACATTAGGAATCGTGTTGGCCTGGGACATGATTATTCACAGAGTTGCATACTCTCCTTGGCCCGAAGGCTCCCTCTGTACTCCATTTAGAAAAATATGACATTTATTTTGTCAATCCCACCCTCAGTGCCACTGCCAGTGCACTACAATAATAATGAAACCACATGGTGGGCTGGCAAGAGCACTTACAACTACAGTGCACTATGGCACATACACAGACTCAAACCACAGTACAGACAGAGAAGCAAGCACTGACTCAAAACACCACAGAGGCACAGGCACTGACTCAAAACACCACAGAGGCGCAAGCACTGACTCAAAACACCACAGAGGCACAGGCACTGACTCAAAACACCACAGAGGCACAAACACTGACTCAAAACACCACAGAGGCACAAGCACTGACTCAATCTGCAGCACAGACGCATACATCACACTCTAAAGAGACCAAACGTTTTTTTTATTGGGCAGTTTTGGGAAGTCAGAGTTGATGTAATGGCCGTGACATTTTCACACCGTCAGCTGCCCACCAAAGGGTATCATATTCTCTCTGTTATTTTATGCAGCACAAATAGTTATTTCTACAATGCCTCATATTTTACAAATGGTCTACTGAAGGCTGTTAGGGTGATGAATGTGCAGAAGGCTTGTTTTGATAGGAATCCTCCCTGCTTCCCCCACTCATTCCTCTGCTACTTCACAGTGTTTTATTTGAATGCAGGCCAACTATGTAGGGCAATATTGTAGCTGGGTGGAGCAGGGTGTCGCAGGAGAACTCCCCCATGGCTGCTAATTCAAATGGGACTGTTTGAAGGGAACAGTCCTGCTGTGAGTTGTAATGCTTTAGTGTTAACATGGGCTATGTGTGTGTGTGAGTGTGTGTGCATATGTGTGTGTGAGTGTGTGTGTGAGTGCATGTGTTTGTGTGCGTGTGTGTGTGTGTGCGTGTGCGTGTGTGGAAGTGTGACTGTCAGATTGGTGGTCAGTGAGATGGGCAATAGAAGCGTGGCTGGTGTCACCCAGCTCTGTTGCCATGGCGACTCTAAGCCACTGGTCTCTTCTGCAGAGGCGGAGTGGACCGAGTGGTTCGACCGGGATGATGAACGCGGATCAGGTGACTGGGAGAAGCTGGCAGACCTCCACAAGGCCTACCCAGACCGCACCTGCAGCAGCCCCCTGGGAATACAGGTGCAGTCTTCCACAATACACTGCTCCTCTCTGTGTGGTAACAGCAGTCTGGACAGGGAGGAAGGGTTTCATTGAGCACAGTTTCCCTCATGCCCCCTCTGGATGATCCACCTGCTGTCTGCCTGTGCCAGTTGCATTTGTGGTGCAAGAAGGCAGCTGCACAGCTCAGGTGGAGAACAGCAGAATGAATAAAAATGCTGGCTGGCTGTATTTACTTGGGAAGAAAGGGATAGCTGTCACACAGGTGTTCCCTGCGGATTGGATGCTTGGTCAAATCATGCGTAAAACACCGTGAAGGTGGGAGTCAGAGGTGGAAAGCGTGTGTTTTACCTCACATTCCAGACCTAACGCTGTCCTTTTTCATGCCACAGGCAGTGACTCAAGATGGAGTACCGGCTAATCAGACCGGAGAGATATTCCACAAGATTGACAAGGACTATGGGTTCGTATGCCTGAATAAAGATCAGCCCGATGGAATCTGCCACAACTACAGAGTGCGCTTCCTCTGTGGAAAACTAGGTACTTATGCCACCGTGTTATTACTGTCATAAACCGTATTGTTCTGTTTTAGTACTATGCAGTGTTAGCAGCTGCACAGTGTATTTGTATCAATGATGAAAGTTTTGATCTCATCCATATTACTGTCCAGGGTATTAAATGGCCATATGGGGAATTAGCATGAATGCAGAGTTTGTGTATGTGCATGCTAAAGCTGGCTGTGGGTTTCTGCATTCTGATTGGCTGTGTTGTTGTGTCCATATTCAGTCAGGCCCCATGCCTCCATCGCCATAGAAACGCATTCCAACAACAGCGTCCTGGAGTTGGTGGACGATGCTAGCACCTGGCGGGCAGGGGACAGGGTGGTGGTGGCCAGCACTGACTACTCCATGCACCAAGTTGAGGAGTTCACTGTCCTGCCTTGCACTTCCTGCTCCGTTACTCAGGTCAAAGTTCAAGGTTAGTCACACCCTCTCTGTGTTTCTGTATGCGTCAACCCTATCCTGTTCAGTTCAGCCAAGTTCAGATCAGTTAAGTTTAGTTCAACCGTTCTTCTTCTTCGAAAGCGTAATAATGTAAAAATGCAGAAATCCTCTTGTGACACGAGGGCCCGACTATTTTTAAAGGGGTTTAGCATTCCTCAGATTTCAAAAGGTTAAGTACTCTGACTAAATACAGGCATCTCGGTTGTCATTTTAAAAGCATTTCTCAACATGACAGTGCTATTTAAAAATAATAAATGCTGTCCTCACAGGCACTAAACTGAGTTTCCCTGCTGATCAGACACACAACACTTCAAAAGTCAGCCTGTAACTCAGCGCCAGATCTCTCTGGGTCAATTAAACCCAGAAATGTCTGTCTCTCTTTTTCTCTCTCCTGTGCTTCTCTCTCTCTCTCTCTCTCTCTCTCTCTCACTTTCTCTCTCTCACTCTCACTCACGCTCTCACTCTCTCTCTCTCTCTCACTCTCTCTCTCTTTATCTCTCTCTCTCTTTATCTCTTGGCATGAAGACACTTGAAGTCGCCTCATTTCCTTTTTTACAACTGCTTCCAAATGAATTTAGACGGGTGATTTTTTTTATGTTGAAGACATTACTGGCACCAATAGGAATTTCATTATTATTGTTGTTGCTCTATTTGGCAGCTTGTTCTGTTCTCCCCAGATTTGTTTTATTAAATAGTCAGCCTGTTTTTTCGTGATTAAAGCTCCATCCAATCAGAGCGTTCTGTCCTCAGTCTGTGGTCTCAAGGCTTGTGTGTTGTGTAGGGATATTCTCCTCTCCTATGAGCTGTGTGTTGTGTGGGGATATTCTCCTCTCCTATGTGCTGTGTGTTGTATAACGACTCCAGTCCGGGTGATTAGTTTCAGGGAGATGTGTGATTGGCTGAGTCAGTGTGAGTTGTCACTGAGCCATGCGGTGTGACTGAGGGAGGACCCCTGCATGTGACCCACCGTAAATCACCGTGGCAGCTGGCACACAATGGCCGCTTCTGTTCCATGTGCTGTCCTGAGTGCCAGAGAGCTCCACGCTAAGCCTGGAGGCTCGGTGACCCTGCTGGGAATTCTGTGTTTCTGTATTCCTGTATTGTGCCTTTTCCTCTGCACTGCGTTGTTCTCCCATTCTCCCTGCCACTTGTGACTCTGGGGTTGTGCACTATTGACTCACCCATGTGGGAGGATGCACCCCTTTTATTGCATAATAGCAAATCTGCTGATCTGTTTGGGAGCCTGCAGTCTACCTGCAACAGCTGCGCATGATGTGTTCAGTTAAATGACTGCGCAGCTCAGCTTTGGGAGCGGGAAAGGAGAGGAAGCTGCAGGCGGCTGCACGTGATTCGGAGCCGACATGGCGATTCGGAGACAACATGGCGATTCGGAGCCGACATCTGCTTATTCATTCCCTCCTGAAGTCATTTCCACGGCTTTGCTGTGGGCATGGAATGCCTGTGGATGACATTTGGAAAATATTCACAAGACTTTACTGTCAGAGCTCGGAGCACAGCTTGGGGGAAAAAAAAGGCTTTAACAAAAAAAAAAAAAAAAAAAGGGGATTATCTCACCCCACCAATCCCCCTAAAACCCCTCAAATCTCCCCCGAGGCAAATCATGTCAGAATCAATCCCAGTGCAGTGATGTGAAAAGGAAAGAGGTGTGTACAGCCCCTCACATCTGTCAGAACGGACTGTACATTTACATAAAAATGCACTGCGACAGAGTGGGGATGGGCCCTGCATGAGAGAGCCATTTCAGGATCTGTATCATTAAGGGATAGCATGGAATATCACAGACACACTTCTCAGTACTTGCTCAAAGGTATGACCTGTTATGACAAATGGCTGGCATATGTATCTTACACCTCAGGCCTCATGGGGACCGCTCTGTCCCACCTCCTGTGCCCCCCCCCCCGCCCCCCCCAGTGGCTGATGGGGGTCTGGTCTTTTGTGCATCTGTCTAGTTCTCTGGGGTTTGGTCAGGTTTGGCCTAATTCTCAGTAAAGCAAGATTTGGCCCAAACTGCTAGCTCAGTGGTGGCTGTGGTTTGGAATGGAAAGTTAAAATAGAGAAGCAATAAAAATCTAAGAAATTATAGCTTCTCTTCCTTGAGGAAAACCGATTTGTCAATGACCCATTTCTTTCTGTGTTTGGGTGGTCTCATTGGAAAACATTTGGTTCCCCCACACAATGAGCAACCGTGTTCAGTCCTATCTGAGTCAATCCGCCCGGCTTCCCCAACACCCTGTGCACACAGGCAGTCCTCACACTCAGGCTCGATGAGCAGACGTACCCCAAGCACCAGACAAACTGACCGTCTGGATTTCCTGTCTTAAAATAACATCCCGAGGCCCATTCATGTTCTCCCAGAGCAGTGTTGAGTGTGTGTGAAGTGTGAACAGGAAGTGTGGCTACAGAAACTGTGCATGGTCTGCTACTGTGACCCCTGATGAGTGATGTGATAGAGTACCATTTACTGTCAAGCAGTAATGGTTTCTCAAGCTTACATACATAACATTAATATCTAAGCTGCCACTGTGAAGCACATGTTTGCACCTGAAACATGTCCTGAAGCTGTCTGTGGTGAAAAGCAGTTTTCACCCACCAGCTATATACATTCTAAGGAAAGGTAAGGCGTAGAAATATTGAAGTAATGTTATCCTGTAGGTCTGTTTTTCACACATCTGCTCCAGTGTCTCTACCTCTGCTCTGGTGTTTCTGTGTGAGATGTGGAAGGCATATCTGAAGACGCTTGGGTCTAGTCGATTGTAATGAGTGTAATGTCATGTGCAGGGAAGCCGAGCTATCTCCACATGGGACAGGAGGTGAATGGGGTGGACATGCGGGCTGAGGTGGGTCTGCTCACCCGAAATATCCTCATCCAGGGGGAGATGGAGCCCCAGTGCTACGTCAATGAGACCTGCAAGTTCTTTGACTTTGACACGTTTGGAGGACATATCAAGGTAAGACGTGACTCCAACTGTCATTCGCTGGAGTCAGTGTCTGTGGATTCACAGCGATTATACATTCTGTAGTCACTTCAGAGTCATTGTAAGGTTTGCTATCTGCATAGTCACAGTTGACTCGCCTTAGTATAGAGCCATTGTTCTGCTATTGAAAATCGAACAGTTGTAGTCATTTTTCAATTGTCTTTTTATTTTCTGGATAGGTGTGGATAAAGATAAAGATGACTATGTAGGTGGAGTACTACTCTGGAGTAAGATTATTTATGAAGCAGTTCAGTGGGCCCTATTGGTTAAGTATTGCAGGTGTGGGCCTAGGCTTTGCTATTAGCTAACTATACCCAGGAGTCCACAGTGGCAGGACACAGTTGGCTTCACCTCACCATGGTTTGAATCAGCCATGGATCCTTGGATTGCCACTGCATTAACCCACAGGTTCCCAGTCAGTGAGAGATACTCCTCTCCTTTGATGGGCTCTAGCTCTAGTTCTAGTAGAGACAGTTCTGGGTCACTGTGTCAGAGGCAAGGGGCTTCACAGCCACTGCAGCGATTCAAATCTCGTGCTTTGAATCAACTGGCAGTTGTGTTCAGGGGAGTGTCGTGGATCAGTGTTTTCTTGATATTTATGTCTGGTTACTATTTCACTACTCCGATTAAATCTAATGTGGCACTATGAAATATGATCATTGTTTTGGACATACTTTCTATTTAGCCAAAATATTTTTGCTACATTAACAGAAGACAGATGTTGACTGTAGGCCAAGGAGTTGTAAACAACAAAATATCAGTGCTAACAACCTTTACACTTCAAAGTATTTAAGTGTAAAGTACCAGGAATGCTGGTAATGAAATGGCACAATAACCTTGTTTTGAACATTTTAAAATTGGTCTTTTCCTGTTTTATTTGCTGTTACTTACTGACAAAGAGATAAGCTACTCCCCCAGGGGGAAAATAACTGAAATGCAATTTTACCAGGCTCTGCTTATGACTAATATGACTTCTTATGACCACAATGTTCTCAATCCAATTAAACTGCAGTGCTGTGCACTTAATCAATGTTGAATTGAATGCGGTTTTGTAAAATCTGGGTCAGATTGAAAACAACAGCAAAAACAAGCAACCAGTAGAACCTCTTGGGTCATACTCATCTCATAATGTCATTGCATTGAATACATTTCAGCTGAGTTGCTGTACCGCACGTAGCATATGTTTTGCATGTGTTTCAGCTGTGTCCCAGTAAATATGCTCAACATGTGCTTCAGCTGTGTCCCAGTAAATATGCTCAACGTGTGCTTCAGCTGTGTCCCAGTAAATATGCTCAACATATGCGTCAGCTGTGTCCCAGTAAATATGACAACATATGCTTCAGCTATGTCCCAGTAAATATGCTCCACACATGTTTCAGCTGTGTCCCAGTAAATATGCTCAACATGTGTTTCAGCTGTGGTACTATAGATATATGCTTCCCATGTGTTTCTGTAGTTCGTATGTTTGTGGAATTGGACCGCAGTTTGATTGGTTAGACTCAGTGTCACACAGAGTGTTTGTGTGTGTTGCAGATGGAGCGTGGGTTTAAAGCGGTGCATCTTCAGGGGGCAGAGTTGGTGCACATGGGACAGCAGTCCATGGGGCACTACCCTGTGCACTTCCACATGAATGGTGACGTGGATCAGAGAGGGGGCTACGACCCTCCCAGCTATGTGCAGGACCTATCCATCCACCACACCTTCTCCCGCTGCCTGACCATTCATTCTTCAAACGGCCTGCTGGTGAGTACACACCCGGTCACCCGCCTGCTAGCTCTGGGAGAGGAAGGTTCCAGTAACACTTTTATGACCTGCAGTGAGCTGTCAATCATTCATGCATTTCCACCAATCAAACAGAATGTTTAGGTCAGTGAACGTGTGATAGGGTTGCAGAAGCAGGTAATTCGAGCCCTTGTTCCTGCTAAAGCTGTCTTGGGTTTGCGCGTGTCCCTCCTAGGTGAAGGACGTGGTGGGGTACAACGCTCTCGGACACTGCTTCTTCCTGGAAGACGGTCCAGAGGAGAGGAACACGTTTGAGCACTGCCTGGGCCTGCTGGTGAAGGCTGGCACACTGCTGCCCTCCGACAGGGACGGCAAGATGTGCCAAGACATCACCAGCGGGGCCTACCCCGGCTACGTGGCCAACCCCCGGCAGGACTGCAGGTGACACACCGGCCCCCTCCCTCTGCTGTCATTCTCTCGACTCACTCACAGTCCCCGTTTTCCTGTCAAACCTCCCCGCTATATCCCCTGAAATTCCACACTCCGGACATAAATTGTATTGTACTGTGACAGGAAGATTAGTAATGGTGTTGGCAGCAGTCGAGAGAGAGATGTCATTGGAAACACGTAGATCTGCTCAATCTGTGCCTGATCTGAAACAGGACATCCTAATGGAACACTTTGCAGTTTTACCCTGTAAAGTTTCTGCATCATATTAGTGGTGGAATACTGTCATTTTCCACTCATGGAAAATGTGGTCAATCATGAAAAATGAAGGCATTACATTAAGTAAATATCAAGCCTGGGTGCCAACAGATGTCTCATTAGCTGTACAGATTTGTGCTAAATTGAGGCAGCTCTCTTAATTGAGTTAAGTGGTAGGATGCAGAATGCATTTTTATCTAAAATGAATTTGCGTGCCCCAAGACAGTGTAGACTCATTACAAGCTCCGCTTATCGGAGCTATTTGTGCTGAAAATTGTGGCTTCTACTGCTGGGAAATATTCACCTTTGCTGAGGGGCCTATCATTTTGGTCTCCTTCTGTATTTAATTATTGTGTAAATAATGATCCTTGGTTTTCATATGATGGCTTATTGTTCTGCACTCCTATGGTTTTAATATCTTCAGGATCATGATCTCATAATTGGGTTGTTTTTAAGTTCGCTGGAATTCTGCGGTACTGTGTGTTCCTGCGGTACAAACGCGTGATCACGCTGCACCACGTGAACAGCACATTAACACTGAACCCGTAACGCACACGGCACGTTCTCTGACAGCAGTGACAGATATTCTCCCACTTAGTGCTGGGTCCAAATATAACCCATGCTACATTAACAAAGGACCTAGTAATAAAGTGTGAAATAGTTACCAGTACAGATGTGTCTTGGCAGGCAAGAGTTGAAGCTGAGTCGTGGCCTTAGTGAGTAAGTGGAGAGGTTTGTGGTATGGAGTCACGAAAGTTTGTGAGAAACAAAGATTCTGAGAAGTGAACAGAAAAAATCTAAATCTTGAAGAGGAATCTGACAAAAGGTGTCCAAAACAAAATAGAGTGAAGAGAAAGTAAAGAAAGGAGTGAAGGTTAGCTGTAAAACCTTTCTCAGGCTCGCAAAGTGATTCATATAACACAACACAACCTCTAGAAATACGAGAGAGAGGGTAAGCCTGTATTTCTGGCTCCTTTTAAAAACTTCCACACCTGAGAAACGCGCATAAAAATAAGGTAGTCGCTCATACCTGCTGCCAAGCACCCACTGCCGTTACAGTAATTAAACAAAAATCTGCCTGGAGCAACATCACACTGCTCTCACGTTCAGCTGTGTCTGTGTCCCAGTATCCCCCAGTACACACGCCCTCGAACACACACACACAAACAAACACACACACAAACAGAGACACATACACACACATCACCCCTTCTCTCTCTCTCTCTCTCTCTCTCTCTCTCTCTCTCACACATACAGGAACACATTCAAAGTGCTATATGAAAGTGCATGTTATCAGGAGGTGAGGTGTACTCACTCAGACTATTGCTGTTCCTTGCAGTGCTACGTCTACATTCTGGATGGCCAATCCCAATAACAACCTCATCGGTTGCTCAGCTGCAGGGTCAGAGGTGAGGTCTACCCACCCCATTACTCCGTACCCCTCTGGTGAGAACAGAGAGCAGAGGGGCTGAATCACATTGCAGAGCACCTCAGAACCTGAGGTCAGGTTCAGGCTCTGAGCAGGCTGACTCATTCCCATTTCAGCCAAGAGCCTTTCCTGCATTTCTGTTTTCTTATTACAATTTGTGCACGCGCATACCTTACTGTATGTGTGTGTGTGTGTGTGTGTGTGGGGGGAGGGGGGGGTATGTTTGTGTGTATGGGCACATGCTAGAGTTTGTGTGTGTGTGTGTGTGTGTGTGTGTGTGCATGAGTTTGTGCATGTTGAGTCAGTGTGTGTGTGTTTGTGTAGGAGTGTGCATGTAGATGTGTGTGTGTGTGTGTGTGTGTGTGTGTGTGTGTGTGTGTGTGTGTAGGATGTGCATGTAGATGTGTGTGTGTGTGTATGACTCTGCATGTAGACGTGTGCTCATACTGTGTTTCTCTGTAGGAGACGGGGTTCTGGTTTGTTTTCCATCACGTTCCCACTGGGCCATCAGAGGGCATGTACTCGCCTGGCCAGACAGAGCACACCCCCATGGGCCACTTCCGCAACAACCGCGCCCACTCCAACTACAGGGTGAGCCCCCTGGCCTCAGCCATCGCCCCAACATGGGCCACATCCCCCATTTTGGTCTCTTGCTGAGCCCTAAGTGAGCTTCGCTCTCTATATTAGCATATATGCACCTGTTACCACCATGTGCTGAAAGTGAAATATACTGTATTTATTCTCAACACATTTCCACATTTCTCCCTCTTACTAAACATATTGTCTGGGCAGCAGGGAGAACACTGTACGTGGCATGGCCTTGGGTTTGAGTGCAGGCATTACTGCGGATGCTAGAGTGTGAGCTGCAACAGCAAAGCATTCATGCTGATGTGACTAAACAAGGCCATGGGAATGACAGCCTGACCCTGAAAAAGAAAATGCTTTCAATGAAGCAAAGTTAAAGAGGAAACTGTCAGCTTCATGTGTTTCTTACCAGCCTTGTTTCCATGGTTTCAGGCTGGAATGATCCTTGACCAGGGAGTGAAGACCACAGCAGCCAGTGCCCGAGATAAGAGGCCGTTTCTGTCCCTCATCGGGGCCAGGTGAGGTACCGCACACACAGCACCTGTGTTACCTGTAAGCCACAGCCACAGCACCTGTGTTACCCATAAGCCACAGCCACAGCCACAGCACATGTGTTATCTCTAAACCACACCCACAATATCTGTGTCACATATCAGCCACACCCACAATGCCTGTGTCACCTGCAAGCCACATCCACAGCACATGCATGGGGTCACAGGCAGATGAAGCATCTCTCTCTCTGGTTTGGCACAGGTACAGCCCGCACCAGGATGCAGATCCCCTCAAGCCCAGGGTCCCAGCACTGGTGCACCACCTGGTGGCCTACAAGAACCAGGATCATGGGGCCTGGCTGCGAGGCGGGGATGTATGGCTGGATGACTGCCAGTGAGTGGGCCATTTCAGTCACGTCATGTAGTACACCAGAATGAAGATGTTCCTCATGTTTGTGAAAGTCTGGTGTGGTAGAGTACTATAATATAGGAAATATAAGTGGTTACCCGTGCCATCTCATATAGGAATGATCTGTGTTGTGTTTCTGCTTGTGTTGAACACTATGTTTCCCTCTCTCAGGTTTGCTGATAATGGCATTGGCCTGACTCTTGCTAGGTAAGAGGATTAATCATGGTTCTGCTCCTTGGGCCAGGAGCTTATTATCCGCATGCTCATGTTGTGGAAATGCATGCTGTGGCTGTAATTGGATGCTGTGGATTAGGGAGGTTTGGGTACAGATCTCCACTGAATACTGATTTACACTTACTCTAACTAACCGAATGCCCTGAAAATCATGCATTTCTGATGCACTGTTATTACGATTATACTGAAGTGCGTGGTGGGGACAGCAGGAGTGCAGTGAGTTTGTGCTGGGGCTGGCCCGTGTGTGGAGTGTAATGGCGCCCCCTGTCTGTCTGCAGCGGAGGGACGTTCCCCGATGACGATGGCTCGAGGCAGGAGGTGAAGAACTCTCTGTTTGTGGGGGAAAGCGAGAACCGGGGGATGGTCAACCCGGATCACATGACCTGGGGGCCCGGTGGACCCGACCTGAATGGAAGGACCCTGCCCAGGGGCCTGTGAGTGACACTGTCAATCAAAACCTCACACACGCTGCCTCACACGCTTAACCACACACCTCATTCCATCTTTAATACAGTCCTCCTGCACGTTATCAGCCTGTCAGAGCTGTAGCTGTACTGTACATTGTTATATCTACAGCTATACATGTACTGCACATTGCTCTCTTCAGTCTCACATACTATGCTATTGGTCAGAATTAATGGTATATATATCTTATTTCATGTATTATTTATGTTGGTTATTTATATATCTGTGCTCTATGTTGGCCAAGTAAATTTCCACAACATAAACAACATAATCTGAAATTGGATTGACTATGTCTCAAAGCGGTCTGAGTGTGTAGTTGATGAAGGGAATGACCTTCCCCCCACTTTTTCTATTTTTAGTACTTTCCCAATTCGAGGCATGCAGATCTACGACGGCCCCATTAACGTGCAGAACTGCACGTTCCGCAAATTTGTTGCTCTTGATGGACGGCACACCAGCGCCTTCGGCTTCCGCCTGAACAACTCCTGGCAGAGCTGCCCCAACAACAACGTCACCGACATCACCTTCGAGGAAGTGCCTGTGAGTCTGGGAGTCCATGTAGAATCCAACTGCTTTGTGCTTTTAGCCTTTCTCCAGCCATCAAACTGCTGATGGTACAACTGCCAATTATTACAACTGGTGGGTGGGTACGATAGAGAAACAGACGGACAGACAGATAGATAGATAGATAGATAGAGAGACAAGTGCATGATTATGATTTTAAGTGCATACCCGTCCATAAATTGAGGTCTCCCATCTTTTCCGGGCGCAGATCACCTCGCGGGTGTTTTTTGGGGAGCCAGGGCCCTGGTTCAACCACATGCAGATGGACGGCGATAAGACCACCATCTTCCACGACGTAGACGGGTCCGTGAGCGAGTACCCCGGCGGCTTCCTGGTGAAGGACGACAACTGGCTGCTCCGCCACCCAGACTGCGTGGACGTGCCCGACTGGCGGGCGGCCATCTGCAGCGGGCACTACGCCCAGGTGAGCCCCTGCCGCCGTCCTGGAGGCCTGGTCTCCTGGAGGAATGCCCACAGCCCCACGTTTACCTCTGTTCTGGAGGCCAATTCTCCTGGAGGAATGCCCACAGCCCCACATTTACCTCTGTTCTGCTGGCTCCACAGATCTACATTCAGACACGAGACCCGGCTAATCTCAACATGAAGATCGTAAAGGATGAGTATCCACAGCACCCGCTTGAACTGCAGGGGGCGCTGGGCAAGAGGAACCACTATCAGCAGTTCCAGCCTGTGGTGACGCTGGCAAAGAGCTACACTGTGCACTGGGACCAGCCTGCCCCTGCTGAGGTGGTCATATGGCTCATCAACTTCAACAGGTGAGCATGTGCAAACACACATGCACACAAACACACACAAACAAATGCACACACACACACAAACACACACATGCACACACACACGCACACACATATCTCTCGCTCTCTCTCTTGCTCTTTCTCACATACACACAAAATGACACAAGGAAAAATAGTTCACGTCTAATGTGTTAATATTCTCACAATAGTTTAGTTCCTCTTGAATTTACATCCAGGTTGATAGTTGAATTTTCCTACTTGCCCTTGTTCGCTTCGCTGGCTTTCACTCTGGCCCTCTATTGTTCGCACACCATACACCTAAATGCTTATTCAGAGATGTAAAAAGTCCCTTCAGCCACTCTTTTAGTTTGATGAAAAATTATTACAGTATTTGAAATTAGCCATTAACATGCACGCACACAAGCATAAATAAATTTTGCTGTGGCCCTTTTTTCCCATGAAGGAAGGACTGGATCACTGTGGGGATCTGCTACCCCAAAGGAACAACTTTCACCATCATCTCGGACATCCACAACCGGATCACCAAGCAGACCAGGAAGACCGGAGTGTTCTACAGAACCGATGATAGGGACAAGGTGGAGCACACGCAGCTGCCCAGAGGATACTACTACTGGGATGAGGAGACTGGGTAAGAGAATCCCATTGGCTGTCTAGGGCTATGGAACATGACGGGCGTCTCTCGGATAAGTGGTTGTAGATGCTAAACTGGAGTGAATGATAGAATAATAAGGCTCTGTCCTACAAGGTTATCAGGGGGTGGTTGCTGCAGGAAATAGAGCTTCATATTAAAAAACTGAAATTAAATAAGGATACATACAACAATATAGAATAACATAGAATACGACATCAAATGTAAAGGTGTTTAAAGTGTGGGAGAGGGGCTTTCGTGTCACTGCCTGTCTCTGTGGTGGTGATAGGCTGTAATGAACTGCATCAGCACTGAGGAGGACGGAACCGTCTCTCTCCTGTGTGCAATAGGACTGCGGGTTTAACTGTGGATTGAAGCATCCATAAGCATCCATGTGGCCATAAGCTGGTCTAGCTGGGTATGAGCTTGTCTGAGCTGGTAGGTGGTCAACCAGCTACCACCAAAACATAGCTTGAGCTGGTCAAACTATGTCAAGCTGGGAGTTGATCTGAACTAGTCAACTGGCTAAACCAACCGGCTACCAGCTGTTTCAAAACCTAGCTTGAGCCGTTTTTTCTTCAGCAGAGTAGTTTGTGAAAGTATATTATGTGTAATACAGCGTATGCTTCTCTCTCCCCTCTCAGGCTGCTGTTTGTGAAGGTGCGTGCCCATGGTGACAGGGAGGAGTTTGCCTTCTGCTCTGATAAGGGCTGTGAGCGAGTGAAGATCAAAGCACAGATCCCACGGGGGAGCGGCCCAAGTGACTGCATGGCTGAGGCCTACCCCAAATACACAGAGGTGCCCGTCGTGGACGTGCCCATGCCCAAAAAGCTGCCCGCTGCCAAACTGGTATGGAGTGCCATCTGAACTTTTACCTTTTACACTACTGCTTGTAACATAGTGATGAAGTATATATTCTTTTGCTATTTTTCTTTCTATGTATCAGTGAGAAGGTCCAGGCATACCTTTATACCCCACAACACACACACACACACACATACACACACACACACACACACACACACACACACGCACGCAGACACGCACACACATACACACACACACACACACACACAGGATCCAATCTCCATACAGTGTATTTCAGGACATCCAGAGGCTCTCACAGGGAACATGTGTAGCAGTGGAGTGTTGGCATAGGCCTGGGTGTAGGGTTGTCCTTCATGCAGTTAGCCAGCAGGGGGAGCCAAAAGACTATGATTGCAACTGAAAGGATTTTGCTGTTCATCTCACAATGTTTCCTTTTTCCAACAGCGCACCACAGAGCACTTCCTGGAGGCTAAGCTGGAGTCCTACAACACACGCTTCTTCCACATCAAAGAGGATTATGCTTTTACAGAGGTAAAGTGCAGTGTGGTTTCACCCAAATAAATACTCCAGCAATAACTCTCTCTCCCTTTAATCATTAGGCCAGCCAGGGCCAAAAGCTCAAGAGATTGCTCATTTGTTTGCTTGTCCAGAGCCAGAGCCTCTGAAGTATCACTTAATTAAGTATCACTTAATTCTTTCCAGCACCTCCTAATCTCTTTGATTAGTCCTTGAGCATGCCCATTTGCCCTAATTGGCCCAATGAAAACCAAATGAAATGGCCAAAAACACATGCATGTGCCAATTCCTGGAAGTTGTTGTGGGAAAGCAAGAAATGCAGGGTGCATTTAAGCGCATTTAAGACACATTTTCACCAGCTAGCCGTTGTGTTGTCAGGTGAATGGGCAGAAGACGTACCAGGCTGAGGATGGGCTGCTGGTCACGGTGATAGACGGGCACTCGGGGCAGGTGCTGGACAGCCAGTCCTTCCGGAACTCCATCCTCCTGGGAATCCCGGCTCAGATCATCAGCTTCATCTCTGGCCTGAAAGACGAGTAAGAGACCCCCCCCCCCCCCCGACTTCCACTTCCCCCTCCCTTCCCCTGCCTGGCTCTCACCTTACAGAAAAACTCCAGTCTCCATCTTGCCTGCTGGCTGTACAGGGTATTCCTTCCATTTCCTGTGTGCTGTAAGATTACTTCCCGCTGGCTACAGGGCGCTCAGAGGGTAACAGACATGGCGCATTTTGATGATGTCACCTCTGTCTCTGAATGTGCAGGTCCATTGTGTTGATGACCTCAAAAGGACGCCTCGTTACCCGGGGGATGTGGACTAAAATACTTGAGTATCTTGGAGCGGACAAAAGTGTCAAATTGAAAGGTATGAATTAACTCCTCACTGGTTAGATTTGCTACTGAAGCCAATGTACTGGATTATCTCATGCAAACTGTTATTTTAAAAATTAATATGAGATTAATAATGTCACACACACACATTTTGCAGCCTCCAGTTCATCTGGGGATTTTATTTAGTTGCAGGAAATGTGCTTATATTGGTGAATGCTCAATCTAGAAGCAAGTGAGCTAAAAGCATTGACTCCAACGTGCTCTCTGCCAGGCTAGTATGCTATTCTGCATTTTCTGTTAATAAAATAACAAAATATTGGTGGAGGTGGGAAACAAACCATAGTACACTCAGTGCACAAGAGAGAGTGGAGGGAGAGACATAAGTGTATGTTTAGAGTTTATGCAGGTTAGGAACCATTGCTTGTTAACATCTTTCTGGATCTTGATCATTACATTTGACAAGATAAAATGTAACCATGATATGGAAATGCTTGAAGACAGAATACTTATAAAATAGTATGAGTAAAATAGTCAAAAATATATTATTGGAAACTCAGAGAAAACTGTTTCACACAAAAAAAGCATGACGTACTTCCAATTCTAATTCAAACAGGAACTGACTTTCATACGTCATTTATAATGTATGCTTCATGGAAAGTGACCTTTGCTGCTGTTTACAGAGAAGCTGGTGTTCGTGGGATTCAAAGGAAGCTTCCAGCCAGAGTGGGTGCGGATGGTGACTGACGAGGAGAGCGCTAAAATCCATCAGGTCGTGCCTCTCCCCGTGGTGAAGAAGATGAAGTTATGAGGGCTGAATGTGGTTGGCCTCCAACCTGGCTCTGCTGCCCAAAGTAATTGTGGGATGCACAGTCTGAGAGAATGAAATTCTGCATCTGTGACTGCACCTGCACACCTGCAAGACCACGTGGACCTTAGTGATTGATCAGAGTGTGTTGTGATCGGACTGTGTTGTTCATTGGGTAAACTTGACTTCACCGGAAAGGTGGAACATCCCCATGTCTGTATCTTGTCCCGTTGGTGTCCACTTCTAATGCATTCCAGCAGAGACTGGAATCGTGAACGAGCTTTGTGATTAAATAGCGTGGCGTTGTCATGTAATCGCTTCATTGCTGAACCTTTGGGCCATATGTGGATATTGTAAATGTAAAAGAAAGAAAATCTTGAGCCTTGAAATGCAATGCAGTGAGGACAGTTTGATTGTGTGTCCAACATATTAATCAGGCTCCCTCAGAGAGAATGCAATCTGTTGGACTTACTACAGCTAATCCTGACTTGAATTGTGTATTTCAGGTTTGAATCAATAATGCAGTGTCCAAATTTCTTTTTTCAGTTTGAAAAGAAGGAGTATGCTTTTGCCGAAATAGCAGGTCTTTTTTCGGATATGACAAGTTGTTAGTGTTTTCTATGTTGAACTTGTTTCTAAAATTCTTCAGATTGGTAACAGAGATATATTTTATACTTATTTATTGTAATGGCACAATTGAGTAAATGTAGAAGGGACATCTTTTGAGTTGTAATGTTCGGCTGTGTTTCTGTCTTATCTGTAAAACAAACAAAAAACTTTAAAAAATCATGTACTATAAAAAAAAATGTACTATATTACAGACATATGTAATTCCGATACAAAATCAAACTTTGTTTATGATCTCATGGAAATAGATGTGAAATAAACAAGACTGGGCATAATACATTCTTCAGCCCTGTTATTTCAAACTGAACATTTTTACAATAAAATGAATAAAACACTATATTATTATATTATACTATTATTTAGTGGATTTTTTTACATTCTTTGAAATGAGGTGGAGTGGGGGGGTCTATTGACAATTGTAGGCCGATGGTGATTACTTGCAAGTAACTGACCAGCAATTTTCATCCACATCACATTTTGTCAGCGTTGGTAGAATTATGAATTTATCCACCCCTGGCACTGCTAGACTGTGCTGTCATCCTGACATGGAGGGTGGCCTATGTAGATGTCATCTGGATGTCGGTCAGATATTTTCCACTTCCAAACTAAAAATCATTTGATTGGGTTTTGGAAAAGGGAGTGGCAGTTCAAAACAACATGTTTTGAACAAGACTCAAACCCCAATGTCACAGTCGTGTCTAGATGGGACACAGGAGATTTCAAGTAGTGTTCTATTTGATAATTTCACTGAGATATAATTCATATGTGCCTCATCCACCTTCTAGGGGATAAGTTTGTCCTCATTTGTTTGCCAAACTAAGATTACATTTGTTTGGATGGAATGGAAGACAAATAGAAGATTTGTAATTAAATTTCTCTAATTCCCTCGTGCCAAACGTATTGGATAGGTTTTTGTTGTCTCCAAATTTAATAGCTGGTTAAATGACGCTGGCTGGACTCATCGGTTTCCAGCTGTTTTCAGATAGAAAAGTATGCTCAGTTCAAAATGAACAAAATACAAAAGACTACAGGCTTAGGTGCAAAAAAGTAATGATTACAAAAAATGTAATATGTCATGTTTTCAGACAATTGGATGGGGAATCATTTTTTAAAAGAATAGATTGAACATTGGCGTTGAAAGAAAATGATTTTGAATATATTTATGATCAAAAAATGTATTACAGTGGAAAATAAGCAAAATACATAATGAATATGAATATGAATGAACTTAGGCTTATGTCCAAAATGTAACAATAAAAAAAAAAAGATTTTTTAATTAGATGGCAAAACCATTTTTCTTCAACCACCAGACTGAAGAAAATGAGCTTTAAGACATTCATGATGAAACTATAGTATTATATCCAGAAAGTGAAAGAAAATGTTTTTATTGATGAAACTGATGGCAAATGAGATACATATGAAACATATAAAGAAATACATTAAATATAATGCATATCAAGACATTTATGGCGTAAAACCCATTAAAAATAAAGCAAAATACTTTTGTCCAATTACTAAGAACAAATAATATATACGAAAATGTAATTGTGTTTTTATTACTGAAATTGATGACAAATGAGATGGATATGATAAATATGAATAGATAAATATGAGTGATTGTCTAAAATTAATTAATTCATACATGAATCTTCTTTCAGATTTCGATGTATTTTCTTCATTTTCCAGCTAAAAACATTTTTTCTAATTAAATTGTTAAAAAAACGTCTGTGTGGATTTATTTCAAAGTGGTTGCAATATAAACATGATAGTCTATCCATTTGAGACCGAAATTAATTAATTCATACATGTTGTCAGATTTTGGACATAAGACTATATTCTCTTATGTATTTTTCATTTTTCACTGAAAAAATGTTTTCTCAATGAAACCTTTGAAAAACATTTGTGTACATGCATTTCAACATGGTTGTACGATAAACATGATTGCCTATCCATTTAAGTCGAAAAAAAGAAACTGTATTTTTTTTTTGTCCATTTTTCAGATTTTGGACAAAAGACCATAGTCATGATTTTTTTCATTTTCCACTGAAAAACATTTTCCCTAATAAATCTCTCAAAATACATGAAAATTCATGAATCTCTTAAAACACATAAATATTGATTTGTATCAATGTGGCTGTACTATAAACATGATTGCCAATCAATTTAAGTCAAAAAAAAGAAATAGTATTTTTTTTACCCATTTTTCAGATTTTGGACATAAGACTAAAGTCTTAAGTATTTTTTTCATTTTCCACTGAAACACATTTTCCCCAATAAATCTCTTAAAATACATTTATATTGATTTGTTTCAACACGGTTGTACTATAAACATGATTGCCTATCCATTTAAGTCCAACCAAAGAGATTTGATTTTTTTCAGGTTTTGGACATAAGACTAAAGTCTTAAGTATTTTTTTCATTTTCCACTGAAAAAATGTTTTCTCAATAAAACCTTTGAAAAACATTTGTGTGCATTTATTTCAACACGGTGGTACGATAAACATGATTGCCTATCAATTTAAGTCCAAAAAAAGACATTTTATTTATTTTGCCCATTTTTTTGATTTTGGACATAAGACTAAAGTCTTAAGTATTTTTTCATTTTCCACTGAAACACATTTTTCCCAATAAATATCTTAAAACACATTTATATTGATTTATTTCAACATGGTTGTAATATAAACATGATTGCCTATCTTATTTGATTCCAAAAAAAGAAATAGTTTTTCATTTTTTACATTTTGGACAAGATTAAAGTCTTAAGTATTTTTAGCATTTTTGGACCACAAAACATTTTTTCCAATACAATTGTTTAAAAAATGTCTGTGCATTTACACACTTTGCCCATTTTCACATTTTGGACATACATTTACATACATTACATTGTAAAAAAAAAAAAAGTTTGTGTGCATTTATTTCAACCTGACTGCAAAATAATAAACGTGATTGCCTATCCATTTGAGTACATTTTTTGGCTGTATACTGAGAAAAAGTTATACTGTAGTTGCTTGCACACACCAGGTTCCAAGGGCTATACTGAGTAACTGCTTGGTCAGTACTGGCCAGAGAACCTTGTAGGAGAGCTCCTCCTGTTCCAGAATGTCAACCCGGAGATAATAACATTCTTATGTACACACTACTTTCGGAGAGCATGCAATGGTGAAACCGGCAGCAATAATTCTTCCAAAGAATTGGCAAGTTAACAATATATTGTATCAATGAGTTACCACATTTTTGGGATTAAAAACTACTATGGATTTTATTCACTGGATTCTCACCATGATAACAATCCTGACTTTACTCTGATTCATTCATATGTGGATTTCAACAAAGCATAGAAGGTGATTATTTAATCAATAAATGATGAAAAATCTGGGAAAGTGGGAAAACCTGCAAAATACATGAATCCTTAATCAAAAGTGAAGAAAATGAAAACTCATTTCGATGCAATATCATCTTTATTCAACGTGCATGGTGACTGATTTCGATGCATGAGGAATTCATAAGAAGATCCATAAGACTGCAGAATTTCATCAGGAAAGCTCAATGTTTCTTTTTTAATAATATATTTCCTCAAACAATTCTGAAAGCATTTATGAAAAATCTGTTTCACTGGAAAATTGTAAAAATACAGGTCTTACATCCTAAAAGTGGAAAGAATTTACTAAATGTATGGATTCATAAATGAAAGTCTCTGTGATTAAATGTATGATGAAAAATCTCAACTCAACACATCCTAAAGCTCTGCCTTTTTGAATCTTTTTTCATTCAACATCAATGGTAAAACCGATTAATGGAAATGTGCTAGAAGCCATTAATTAGATCTGTGGAATACAGAAAAATATATAATATAGGACCATAATCTCAATTTGAGGAAGTGTGCATGCACCAAATTGACTATATAATCTCAATGTGTTTTCAGAAATTTTTGATAAACACTTTTTTCATGATGATTCCATACACCTTTTCAATACATTTCATTGTATTTCCAATTTCACGACAGGTCCCTGTATCAAGGGATATTCCCTGTTTGTGGATATACCTGTATTACAGGATATTTCCGGTTTCAATACAGGGGGACAATATTAGAGGATATTGCCCTGCGTGCAGGCGCTGCAGTTGTGGATGTGGATGTGGCTACATAAAATAAAACAGTGCTCCCAACCAGATACATTAGCCTCACAAACATAAAATACTATCTATTTTTCATTAGAGTAGACACATTCCTTCCCTGGTATTTTACTCCAGTGGCATCTGAAGTAATACGAGTCAAAGAACAGGGCCCAATTACAGTGTTTGTTTCCCTTTTTAAAAATTGATACTGTATTTATCGACCGCTAGAACAGAGCACATACACATGTGACCTAACCCCAAACAAAGACCAGGACAAAGACCATCAGCAAAACAAATCATCACATAATATTAAATGGAAAATAATCAGTTTGCATGGTGACTACCTAACACATAAACCAAACATAGACATTCCATTTCTTTCATGGGGTGCTGCAGACATGTTTCTGCAACAAGACAAATATCACAATACTGATCTTCTACAAGGACATACGTTATTAAAGGTATTAAAAATTTCCCAAGATAAAAATGCAAATTAATCATACAGAAGGAATGGACACATTCTCATACTGTGAGACGGGATTGGTATGTGCTTGGACTGCAGTAGGTTTCACCTTATTGAGCCCAGGAAGAAAGACAATTGTAACGCAAAACTCACTCGGTATTAGAATATGGCTCATTAAAATATCCCTATCCTATAATATACTCAGTACAGCAGCATGCATTTACAGACAGACTGTGTCTAAGTGGGTCAGCTGGGCACTCATGCTCAGTAACACTCCCTCGTTGAAACACACGGGGAAGTAGCACAGCACAATTTAACACTGTGTGAGCAAACACTCTAACATTTAACACATTAATGTGTGAGGTAACATTCCCTGCATTAACTGCATGCGTCACATAGATCAGCTACCCTAGAGGAAGGGGAAGATGCTGTCACACTTATGGAGGCGTTCAACCACCAGTGCTGTGGCCCTGTGGTGAAATTGAACTTGAATTAAAATTGAAGTATTACCTTTTATTGTTCTTTTTTTTGCACAACATGATAAATGCAGTAATAATTGGGGGAAAAACATTTGAAAACTATTAAAAGATGGGGCACTACTGGGGTTAGATTGGATGCACCCCCTCAACTGTTATGGTTTCCATAGATCTGAACATTTTGGATTAAGCACTGGCTGTCCTGTAATCCAAAGCCACTTTTTTTTCCATATTAAAACACAGTCAGTCAGGAAATATTATTATTATTATTGTTATTATTACTAATAATTAATAGTACATTTTCAATGGAAATAAAATCCCATTTCCCATCCAAAAAAGCCGCACAGTACTACTGCATTCTGATATACATGCAGCAATATGCAATCAATAATAATATAACTCCCAAAAAAAGCAAGACTATAGAAATTAAGGAATGTGAGACAAATCAAAATGCTGATTTCTGAATTATATTGCACTGGCTTTGTTACTCAATTTGCACCCTGCCACATCATGTAGTGTAATGTCATATGTAGCTGGCCAATATTCTTTATAAATGTGGTAAATCAGTGGGTGGCGTGTGTACGGGTGCTGTTGGCTACATTATTGCTAAGATGATAAAAACAAAAATAAAAACCTACTTCTGATAAAGTCATGGTGCAATTCCACCATAAGTAGCGCAAGATACAATGAGCCAATTTCATTCTTGCATTTTCTTTGAAGGCATCTGTCAGAAGTCTTTCAGTGATTTGACGGCTTTGGAGAGGTTGCTGTAAAATTCAGCCATGCTGGAGGGGAAGAAGGAGTCCACCACAGACCGTGGGAGGAGGCCGCTGAGGTCCGTCTGGAAGAAGCTCAAGAGCTGCGTCTGGCCAGGCTCCCTGCGTTTAAAAACACCATGAAAGAGGAACCGGATGTGATGATGTGCTTTCAAACACACACTTCATCCTAGAGAACTGATGGGTGTGTGTTTTGGTGGGGAAACAATTTAGTTTACTATAGGATGGGGAGTTGGGAGGGGGGTGGGATGGGTATCGTACAAATATCCATTACATTACATTAATGGCATTTGGCAGACGCTCTTATCCAGAGCGACGTACAGTTGATCTAGGCTAAGCAGGAGACAATCAATCCTCCCCTGGAGCAATGCTGGGTTAAGGGCCTTGCTCAAGGGCCCAACGACTGTGTGGATCTTACTGTGACTACACTGGGATTAGAACCACCAACCTTGCATGTCCCAGTCATTTACCTTAACCACTACGCTACAGGCCGCCCCGGTGGTGAATGGGATATCCAAAGTGGTGAATGGGATATCTATAGCGGATTCCTGTAAGACTGAAACACATCCTCAGTATTTTAGATTTAGCAAAAATCAGTGATGAGATTAATGTTGCCATTGAGGGGCAGCCCCAATGTAGCCACAATAACATCTGCACTTAAGCAAGGCCCTTAACACCACATTGCTCCAGGGGGGATTGACCCCTGTTTAGCCTAATCAACTGTAGGTCACTTTGAAATAGTCTAATCTAATCTAATGCAGTCAAAACAACAGACTCACCCAGCAACAGGAACACAGAAACAGCCACATGGATGGTTAAACCCCCGGACATAGCCAGGCTGGGGAGGACAGCCAGGATGCCCTACGTTGGTAGCTACCAAAGGAAGGAAAACACATGCAGCGATATAAATATTCACGAGATCTACTTATACAGTAGGGAACAATGTGGCAGTGAACTTGCATTCAATGCATTTTGCATTGAACAAACTTTTTGTTGCAAGGATCCTCACAGGATATTAACGGAACTTCCAGTATCTTTTAAAAGGAATTCCGATGACAACATTGAAATTGTTCAATTTCCTGCGTGCAGTCTGCACTTTCGTTTACCAAGTCCACATTTTCTGGTAAGTAAAATGACTAAGAACACAGTATCACATCTGAGAGACATAAGTATAAACATCCCATAAGTCAAAAACAACATTGCATAAGCTGAGACATTACGTTCTTTTAAGATATTTATTCTATACTTTTAAAAATTACAATTCAAATTAAAGGAAATTGTTGAAAAATCAGGAAACCAAATTTGAAGGAAAGGTGTATTACGCACCATTTGATGTAATGGTGCCATCTTCATATTGCTTAACTAAAACAATATCTACAAAGTCTCGAGGAGCTATTATACCCATAGCGGCAGAGGGTGTTACTGTCCTGTAGACTGATACATCCTGCGTGACAGTGGGAACAAGGCAAACACACAACGCTCCAAATCACTGACAAACACACAGCGCTCCAAATTACTGACAAACACAAACAAAACATGCTTAAACCTGCAGCTGTATTGTGGCCTACTTATTTCATGAAAAAATTTAAACAGGGAAATGCAACGTGTAACGGGAGGGGGCAATGTTTCTTTACCCTTCTGCAACTCAAAGTTGTATAATGTTCAACAATCAAACAATCAATTAATAAGTCAGTAACCTAGGTACAACAACAACAATCAATCAGACAAACGGAGGAAAGGTCTGCGCAGGAAACTTACATCATTGAAAGTTTCAACAAGTTCAAATTTTTTTACGTTGTTGTCCCATTTCACTCGTAATCCATTCGGCACCGGCTTCAAACATTCCCAAACCTTGTCTGGACTTCCTTTAATAATGCCTTCTCCTTTATACCTTAAATATTGAAATAAACATTTCAGAAATGCTGAAATCTTACAATTACATAAATGTACATATCGCCTAGTTTCCATTTCAATGTTATATATATATATATATATATATATATATATATATATATATATATATATATATATAAATATAAATTACTCAATGATGAAGCTTGGCTTCTTCCGTCATTCACTACAGTGGTCTTCCAGGTGGTTTGCTATTGCTGAGCTCACTAGTGTGTTCTTGCTTCATAATGTACCAGTTGATTTTGACAATTTCTCTTTATTTTACCACCCAACAATGGCCTGCTTTATTACCATTGACACTTTGGTCCTCAATTGAGTAAACAGCAACAGAATACAAATTCCACATCTAAAATCAACTCTTTTGCTAGCTTTCTTGTGCAAAACCTAATAATACAGCATGCAGCTGGCCAAGAAACAGCTTAGCAAGGCAGCCAATTGTCTGATCACATTTGGAGGCCCGACATGGGGGCCCTATGTATAAAAGGGCTGCAATTCCTGCTTGGTTCACCCAGAATGGATGTATACACCTGCAAATTACTCTCATTTTCATAATTTCATTTCAAATGCAGGATTGCAGAGCCATATCAGGGGAAAAAAATTGTGTAACTGTCCAAATACATATGGACTGTACTGTATAAGTATGGCAGGGTTGAGAAAAGCTTACAAATTCCCTGGGAATTCAGTCGATGGTCGCCAGTACACTGTTACTTCATTCTAAAGAAATTGAAAAAGATATGAGACATGTCTATAGTCATAAATGTATGTCTGAACAACATATTACTCCATGACACAAAGACAATAATTTACGTAAAACTGTCTCTGATTTCAGCTAAATGTAGGCGCTACCAGAATGGGTGCGTCATGGATCTTAATTTCGAAATGGTTTATAACAAAATATGACAAAAAAAAACTTTTTTTTACCGTTTTCTTGCATGTTTTCCACCCACTCTCGTCCTTGGCGTAACTGCAGAGGCTGTCCGCGACAGTATTTGCAATTTGCAGATAGTCCATAAGTATAGTTACAAATAAATCTTAATAATTTTTCCTTGCTACCTGTTTGTTCAGACGACCAGGCACAATACAGCCATATCTCACTGCAGTTTATTGGTGGCACTGGCAGCTAGCTAACGTTACAATGATAGAAAATACATATTTGTCATAGTGTATGAAACATAACAATGATGCAAAGATCCAGTCTCCATTCAGTATTATAGATATTTAAGCAGTAAAGGGAACTACAAAAATTCCGGCAATAGTCGATTGCTTTTTCCTGGCAGGCTCACAATGAACACACTCGCGTAATGAATTTAAAACGAATGAATGAAAACGCAGAGCACATTAAAATACGTACCATTTAGGCTCAACACAAACAAGGCAATACATTAAATGAATAATAAAACAGTTCGAATGTAAAGATTACATCGGCATCATACATGTTTAAATGAATTCTTCCTCAATCGCGCAAACATTTCTTGCATTGCACACTGGGAGCAGTAGTCCATATACGTTGCATTGCAATTGATAAAACTACAACTCCCATCTGGCAAGTTACTATACCGGTTACTTTAAGTATGTATTTTCTCCATTTATCCTTTCCATGGAATTCATGTTTATTGAATTCAGTGTTTTACTTGACATTTAAAGCGAATTGGGAAGTTTATCGAACGAATCATTGTGCATGCTCCTCATGTAGCCAGCCAGTTTGATAATCGCGTATTTTGCCTTGCCTCAACTAATTATTTCCGTGTACGTTAAAGCCAGGCGTTGTGTAATACAGAATAACCTAGTTTTCAGTTGTAGATTTCAAGTAGTTTAATTGAAATGTAGCCTTATTAGTTACTAATGCAATATTTTGTAATGATTGTAATTTGTTAACGCTGATATAGGCTAATATCTTCATGATTTAGGCACTAGTTCAGATCTTTGTCACATAACTGCAATGTTATGTAACATTTTATCACAGAACTGGGTCATTTTCTGCTTAGTGTTGCGATCTCAGCAGACGATTTGATAGGAGTGTCCAAGTGTCAGCGGAACTACTATTTTGAAACTGCTTTATTTACGCACACAGATGCAAAAAACACACAAATCCCAAATATAACGTACATCAAATGGTTTCTCTTTTTCGATTCTCTTTTATTTGATCAGTGCCACAAGTACAATCAGGCAATGTACTGTACAAAACATCCATGAGAGATACTGTAGCACACATGAGCAAAACATTCAGCTCAGCAAAACGACAACAAAGTGTACACAATTAAAAGGAATAATCAAAGTAGTCTTGCCCTGTCCACTGCAATTAATGGATTGTTAGAATGGCACAAGTTAGCTAGCTGTGTACCACCCACCACCTTCATCATCATCATAACTATTATTATTATTATTATTATTATTATTATTATTATTATTATGAGTATTATTATTTTCCTCAAACATTTGAGCAGACCAGTTCATTAGACCCAGAGACATTGAAGTCAGTGCTGGCTTTGGACTTCTTCTTTGTGAGCTTGGCGCTTGACTTGAGGTATTTGTCCTTGTTGTGGATGACCTGGATGTATTGGTCAGTGCTGCTGTTCTGAGGGTCACTGCTGGATGCTACCGAAGCAGAGTCCGACTCGGTGAGGGATGGCGCCACCTTGTGCTTGGTTTTGGGCTTGACCTGTGGCTCGTTGTGCACGGATGGAGGCAGGGCACTGCGGACATTGGTCTGGGAGACGGAACGCGATGCGGCGTCCTCCCATTCCCCATCGACCTCCTCCCTCCCCTGCCCCCGCTTCCCATACCTCTCCCCTCCCAGCTCCTGTGCCATGGAGAGCTCACTGCCCACCTGGTCCCCAATGTAGAAGCGCGCAGGCGTGGGATGGTGGAGGTCGGACAGCGAACGCGGACGGTGCGTCTGGCCAAAGGAGCCCCTGCGCACACTCCTCAGTTCCTCCTCCTCTTCCTCCTCCTCCTCCTCTTCGCTGAGGTGCGGCTGGTGGGAGCGGTGAGGGATGCGCCCACCGAACCTCTTGTTGTTCCGGGGGTACAGCTCCACGATGTCGCTGGTGTCGCCGGAACGGTAGTGCCGAGGGATTCGGGTGGAGGATCGAAGAAGCTTTTTGCGGACCTCGTGCTCATTGACGATGACGTAGCGCGTGGTGTGGGAGCGTCGTCCGGTGAAGCTCTGGGCTCCCAGCCCCGTAGTATCCGGGTGCGCCACCCGCACGCTCTTCCTAAACAGAGGGTCTGAGTGGATGTTCTCGGCATAGCGGCTGCAGGGGTTGTACGCTACGTGGTGATAAGACTTGCCTCTATTGCCTGTGGCACCACCAAGATACCCGGGATGCCTTCAAACACAACGGAAATGTATTCAGTAAAAGAATAACAGCAAGAAGGAATACATTTTACTTCATACAGTAATACATGTGTGAATGCGTATGTTTGAAGCCCAGAAAATGTTTCAAAAACAAACAAAAAATATTGTATTCATTTTTAGTTTACCTAATTTACAGTATTGCCCAATCATAGATCTGTATATATTACCAAAGTACCACACAAGGATACAAAGTTAAATGTTCAACCAACCATGGCTGAACATCAACCAGAGATAGAAAGTCCAGGGGTCAGGATGTCAAAGTCACGGCATGCGTTTCCTTCACCCATGAAGCCAGCTGATTTCACAAATTAGTTCTACCTGCCAGTTCTACCAACCCTGAATCCATCGTGAATCCAACCTTTCAGTGGGATTAAGATAATCCTGATTTTCAATATCAAAACTATCCTAATCTCCATTTTAGAATTTTTAAATAACCAAAAAGAACATTTGATCTATATTCTTCATAGGATTACAAAATGTTTACCCCGCTTCTTAGGGTCAGGATCACAGCTTCTGATATACTGGATAATCCAGATAAATACTGATCTGATTCTGATCTGACCTAGATTAAAAGTTTGGAAATACTGGGCCAAGGTGATTGGAACAAAATACTCAGGAGGAATTGTATTTTCCGTCCCCCCAGCAGAGTCCCCCCAGCAGAGTCCCCCTGCTCCACACAGGATATGAACCCAGACCCCTGCGGTTTGGGTGTCTTTGCGGTCTCCCACCTGCTGGGGATCTTGTCCATCCTGTGTTTCTGCAGGATGGGGATGGAGGGGTTTGGGGAGCTGGCGATGCCCCGGCTCACATCGGAGCGCGAGGCAGACTGGGCAATGGTGCGGATGCTGTTCCCACGCTGAGCTGGGGACTCAAAGTTGGCCACGCTACCGTTTCGCCGGGGGGAGGAGGAGCGGACAGACGACTCCTGGCTGGTGATGTCGCTCTCCTGCTCAGGCTTCTTCCCTCCCTCCTCTGAGCCCTGCAGCCGAGCTGTGTGTGTGTGTGTGTGTGTGGGGGGGGGGGGGGGGTCGACAACCAAGGGGATAGGAAGACAAGTCATTATCATTACTCAGCGGTTTTGTTAGGTCTGTAAATACATTCAGGACTTTTCAATGTCAATGACCCTCACAAGTACAATCCCTATGAACACAGAGAGCAGGCAATGATCACCTGCAGCCAACTGGAACACCTTCTTCTTATCTTCTGTCCTCTCCTGAAACACACATGTGAATAAATGTATTTCAGATCTGACTCAAGAGAGAAAATATCTACTGTTTACTCTTCTTCATTTGAACGCTGGAGTTGTGATGGCCAGGGCAATGCATGGTGGGAGTGGCTGGGTATAAAGCAATGGCTAAGTGGCATATAATTATTCTGTGTCTCACTCTGAGTTTCTTGCACGCACTTCGATCGGCTTGCTGCTTCTGCCATAAACACAAACAGAGCATTAGCTGCCATTTTCTTTTTACCAGTGGCCTGTACCATTTCTTCTTCTGTGATGACCTGCTTCAGTAACCATACTTACGGTCTGAAGCTGCATTCTCAGTTGATTGTTGGTGAATTTTAAGGATCTGGCGATGGCCTGAAGGTAGTATATCAGCATGCTGGAAAGAAAGAATCCACACGCACGCGCACACACACACACACACACACACATCAGAGAAACGGCCAGACTGAAGACATTCTTTCGCTTCAGACATCCTTGTGTACTGTGACCCATACAGTTTATCAAGTCATTTAACAGATAAAAAGTTTGCTGTGTCAGGTTCTCAGCTCTGCCTCAACAATTGAACTACAAACTCAATTACAAGCACTACACCAAACTCCATGTTTGCTCACTGAGGATCACATAACCCAGTTGTTCCATAAAGCCAAAACTGGGCCGAGACAGTGACACTTTTGTACTTACAACAGCAGGAGCAGAGCAGGCAGGACAACTACAGGGCTGGTTACGTAGCTCATCACTTTACTGAACCAGAGTGGGAAATCCGCTGCGATCGTTTCAGAGATGATATCATAGATCTTCTCCTGACCACTGGGCATAATACAGGACATAATTATGAACTAGTCATGCGTGTTTATCTAAATTACATTTTGTATTTTATTTTCACTGGCTCTACACCTTAGTACATTTCACTTCTATTTTAACCAATGCAAATCTACTAAACTTTCATTTATTCATTTTTTGGTTTTAATGCATGAAATGCACCACAATTGTGCCATGGCACAGGGCTAAAACAAGAACCTGCATCCATGATGGCCCTTTTTGGATAAGATTGAACACCCCTGGTTTAGACAGGAAAAGGAAAATGTGGGTGATATTTACTGCAGCACTTTGAGGAGTGAAAGTTGGGCTCTGATTTATGGGGTCATTTACCTGAAGGGGCCGCAGTGCTGAGACGGCCTGTACCTCACAATGGCAAAGATGGTCGGCAGCATGCACAGGAAGAGCATGAACAGCAGCATGGCCAGATAAAAATTATTAGACCTGCAGAAACACATGAAAACATAAAGGCAGCATATGAGTGTTGGGAGCGTGCTCAGCGGCCTGAATATTTTTGACTGACCAGAGCCATGTGTGAGTCATACAGTTGAACAAGGCACATTAACTGAGCAAAGAGTACTAGGAACACACTTTCTCAGTCAAATAGGTTTTAGTGATGGGGTGCTGTTTGTGTGAGAATCACTCAAAGGTGTGCATGGTAAGCCCAGTCTACATCAAACAGCTGACTTGAGACGAGACGGGAGAAAGATCAGAATGTCAAAATTAAAATCTCAGTGAAAACGCCCGAGTCTAGGCAGTCCACACCAAAGCGACAAGTATATAAACAAATGTTTCCATAACAATGACTCCATGTGCTTTACTGTTTATTTATGTGTGTATTTTGTTTAGCTAGCTAACATTAATGTTTTATTGTCTATATTTATTGTTTGGTACCATGTTTTTTTAGCAGCATAACATTGGCTAAAAAAATATAGCCTTGTAAATAATGTCTGACACCAATTCCGTTGCAGCCCTGCTGCAAAAAAAACAACAACTCAAGCTAGGTTTTGATGGTGGTATTTCAAGTACACCAAGGGACACTACTGGCCGTTCTTCTTGTGAAGTGGTTTGTGATTGGTTAAGATAATAAGCTTTGTCTTTTATGTAGCCCTATGTTCTAAAACCAGTGTACAACAAACAGTCAATTTGAGACGAGACTTGACATGGTCAGTTTCGGAAACACTAGACGACGAGAGCAGACGTTCTAAAACTCGACAGTACCGACCACTAAGACTGTCTTCAAAAACCATCTCGTCTCATTTCGTCTCAAGTCGGCTGTTTGATGTAGACTGGGCTTTAGCAGAAGGCCGCGCAGCCTGGTCCTGAGGGATGTGTGGTCACAGGGTGGGCTGTATTAGGTGGCCATGTTAGGAGATGTTTATGTTTGACATGAAGGACTGTTGTCACTGGAGATGGAGAGTGTGCGAAGCTGAGGGCAGGGAATGAGGCCATTAGATAAATCAGGCCGGAATGTGAATGTGAGTGTGCCAGTCTCACTGGTCGCGGGTGACCTCACTGCACCAACATCAATCACCGACCTGGAGGCTCTGAAAACCTGTTGATGTGGGACATTGCAGGTCAGGACGGCCCAGCTACGCAGATACATCAGACCAATCAGCTTCATGACGTTAAACGCGGGCAGGCATGGCGAGAAGAATGCTCCCATCCTGGGATTAATATATATATAACAGAAAACTTTCAACAAATCCTGCTTTCATCTAACTTGATAGTAATAAATTGCATTTCATGGTTATAGTTCAGCTGGACACAAGATGCAAGATACAGCCTAACATGCAAGATGAGAGGGAACTTGAATTCTCTACTAAAGAAAGGTTCAATTTCAGCTCTGTAGAAAATGTCACTACAGCAAATGACTAAGAATTACACTCCATCCATAATGCACACAGAGATATCCATCACGTACCAGATCATTCCTTGGTTGTATATCAAATGGAGAACATTTTCAGCAATTTTAAATTCTCCATATTCAGGCTGTAGATAAATAAATCACACACATACACACACACACACACACACACACACACTAATAATTAGTCAGTCAGGAATTTTGTGAATCTATGAGTACAATTATCATAAATCTAATATATTCCTGATCACTGTGATGGAAATTTGTATGAGGCTCGAACATGATTCTATGATTACTGTATATATAAATTATAATTGAAATATATAATTTGATCGTGTCACATATTCTTAAATGAGCTTGCATATTGATATTTTTCACACAGTATATTCTGTAATACTGATGATGAAAGCAGAACTCTTGATAATTAGTTCTCCAATGTGCCACTTACGAACTTGCTCTCCAGATCCCAACACCAGCAGTCACTCAGGTACCGGACGAAAAGCCCGCGGATGAAGTCAATTAGCAAGATGCTCGCCACCGTAAATATCATGTCGATGATTGACAGTTTCAACATTTCCTGCAACAGACGAGCAATTATTTTGATATTTTAAAAAGATTCAATTTTGATTCAGTTTTACTTTTCTTCCATAGAAGAATGGCAGACCCATTAGAAAAGCACTCTCCCAGCTGCAGTCAAGGGGAAATTCAATTGGTCATAAAGATTTCAAACAAAAAGCAATACATGTAACATCTTATCCACCTGGACAATTTCATTAAATAAATGTCATGCTGCACATTTTGATCAATATCCAATCTACAAAAAAAGGGCAGGGTTGGGGAGCTGAAAGGCAATAAGTTTTCATTTAGCCCCAATGCAATGCTTTTAAAAACTATTTAACAGGGACCACTGCACACAATTGCAAGATAGCACTGTAATTTTCCAGTGCGCACGTAGACAGAACCATCTCAACTCTAATATACTGGGGACTGAGACTGAACATACACTACCGTTATTACTAAACACGTTTATATATGAAATCTCTATTATGCATTATTTAACAGTGTGCTAAACAAACAGGAAGTACAAAATATTGATATACTTTTTGATATTGATATAATTTTAGGTGAATTATTTTGCATATAAACATATTGCTGCAAGTTAACCTTCAAATATAATACATAAACATAAATATTGTACATATATAGGACAATGTAAATATAAAAATAAATCATTAATATATTCTGTATATCCACTTAAATCAAAAATTCGCAAATAATACTGATATTTTATAATGGATTTTTCTAATGAAATTAAAAAGCAGGAACAATGGTTACTATGTGATGTTCCTTGGATATAGTAATTTGTTAAATGATACCATTGCTGCTGTTACTACTACTACTCTACTACTACTACTACTACTACTAATAATAATAATTATTATTATTATTATAATAATATGATGATGACGATGATGAGGAAAATTCATCCCACCTGCCCGACGTATGTCTCCCAGCACTGGTCCTGCTGAGAGCGCATGTTGTACTCATACAGCCCGGTGTGGTTGAGGATGAGGGGCATGGCACTCTTGGTCCGGTTGGGCTCCAGTGTCACTCCCATGGTGCTGTTCTGCCGGTCAGAGATCTCCGGCACTATGGTGGCCAGGTTCTCCTCCTCAGGCAGGGCAATGGTGGCCAGGAACGCTGAGGAGTCTGACCAGTTCCCCGCGGCTGCCGCAGGAATCTGCCACACACACACAAGCCGATCACACTCTCTTCTTAATGCAGCGAGTGCACACACAAGCACACACTCTAGCTCTACTGGTGTGGAAGTATTGTGCAGGTACAGTGCAGTGAAATGCGTCCTAAGTTTGTAACCAGAAGGGTTCAGGTCTAACTCACATGCATGGCTCTACTGCTGTGTCCTTGAACAGGGTGTTTAACCACTATAACACATCACTCATTTGTTTCCTTTTATATTTCCACCTTTTATATTTTCTGCAGGATGAACAGCCACCATTTATCCCTTTTAGAGTGGCTGTCACTCACTTAGAAATGAAAGAATACACTGAGCCCATTACAGAAATGTACTATGTGTCAATGTACTTTTCTGTAAGTAGGCTTAATAGCTCAGAACTGTATGTCTGGATAACCCTGACAAGGACTCACGGTTACATTTCCACAAGATTAGATTAGTACAAGATTTGCACTAATCAAGTGTGAAATCCCACCATAAACAAAGGATTTCACTCCATATTCAACAGTATTCAATTTAAGTACCGGACACAAACCCTTTCCCATACCTGCAGGTAAGGTGCACATACATGTACAGTACATACACATACAGTCCATATGCCTGCAGACATATGTAGCAGGAAAGGCAGAGACATACAAATATAAAATATCTGGAAAGCAGAAGAGTGAGGAGGAGAAGGGAATGACTTACAGCCGAGCTCATACTCATGCTGTTGACCTTGTCCAGGAGGGCAATGATCAGACTGTACAGGTTTCCCAAGTACAAGACCAGCACTCTGTCAAGGAAAACAATGTTTTAGCAATACTAATAGCTAGCTGGCAAACAAACTTAACCAGTAGCTAAACATTTTCGCTAACCCTATCCAAACATACCACACCTCATAATGGAAATAAAAGACATCTGTCCCAGAATTCAACCATGGTCTCCACAAATATCCAGGTACTCGTAAAACAAAGAATTTCAGTCACACCTCTTAACCAGTTGTATGATACAGTTAGCAGGGCAAGTTTTGAATATCGTTAACAGGCTTTAAATTGCTTTGCTTTGCGCACCACCATACATACTGGAAGCAAGACGGCTGAAAGTACTGAACAAATGAACAAATGTCTCAATTCAATTGTCTGAGTACTGTTACACACATTAGTAAATACTTCATTCCACCTTGTTCTGAGTACTGGGAGGCAGTGCCTCCCATTTTAATTATTGAAGGAGATTGAAACAAACCCTCGCCCCCTAGTGTTTGCTGCAGGGATGTCACTTCTCACCTGGCCAGCTGGAAGCGGAGGCTGGTTCTGGGGTGGTACATCTCCAGCTGGGCCACCAGCTCAAACGCTGACGGTGCGATCATGGTGATCAGGGACACCACCACACTGACCTGCAGCACACAGTCAAGGCTCAGAACAACTTAATCACAGCATGTAAGTACAATAAAAGATTATTTTCCATGCTTTCATATCATATTCATCTTTTGATGTCAAATCCATTTGCCTTAAATATGTATGTAAAACAATTCATTCCATTGCCATACTTTTGGGGGGCACTGTATAAACTGGAATGAAAGACACCAGCTGTCATTCCTGGACAGTAATGGTCCTGACAGGAGACGCCATAACCTGCATAAGCACTCCCCTTTGTCCAGAGCTTGGCAGGGAGAGAGGGATGAAAAGCAGGATAAAAACGATGTTACCATGGCACCCCTGTCGCTCTCCTACCTCATTCTTCTCCCACAACGTGAGCTCTGGCTTCTCCTGCTCCAGCTTCTGGGAGCGGTCCACCACAAAGTATATGATATAGATGCTGCCTGCCAGAGACAGCAGGACCAGGATGTTGGCCAGGATGCGCAGGCTGACCAGCACAGCTCTGGAGAGGCAGATAGAAATGAGTAAAATCCCTATATAAATACATTCAACATGAAGAACAATACAGGTTTGAGAACGTACTGATAATACTGATATTTAAGCCTTTTATTATTTTTTTATTTATTATTCTGCCAAATGGACTTCAGAAACAATGTAATTAATTAAGCAGTGGCAACCCATTAATCTAAGTAGAATTAGTAGAATTTCAACATTGTTGACATTAATTAGAAGGGGATGCATGTAAAGTTTAAGCAGCACTGGATCCATACAGAACAAAGAAAACAGGAACAGGCATTTCAGATGGAAACAAAATATCTTAGAAATAACAGATCTTATATTGCAGTTACACCACCACTGTCTATAGCCATCAAATCTGGTGTGTTTGGATAGGCATGAGAAAATGTTAAATATTAATGTTACAATTCAGCGTCATGCTAATGAGAGCCTAGCTACAAATACTGTAGGTATTCTCATCAAATTAGTGCAAGCTTTCAGAGAGGATAGCCATATACAGAGAGGCAGAGACAGATAGTATGGGATGTTTATTGTGAGTGCCGTACCTGGATATAACTGTGGTGAACGTGTTTGCCTGTTCACTGGGGTGGCATGCGGGGACTCGTGTGCGTGGGTCTGATGGAGATTTAGGGGCGTGACTCACTGATTTAGGGTGGGGGGTGATCCGCAGTAAAAGGCTCCCTGTATGAAATACGGGGCCATGTTTTCTGCAGTTCGCTCTCCTCAGTGACTGCATGGGGCTGGGCTGAGCTTGATAAATCACAGCGGCTCACAGCCCTCTCTCTGAGGGCCCGGACCGTTTGAGGGGACAGACCATCACAAATCTACTGAAAACCGCTCTGACCTGGGGAGAATCCTGCAGCACCTGGCCGCTGAACGGGAAAGTTTTATTATAAAAACAAAACGTATGTGCTAACAAACACCTACAGGCTTGTGTCCTTTTTCTTCTCTTGTTCTTCAACAATGGCCTCCTTTAAAGGAAACAAACAACCGGAGTGAGCAGTCAGTCATCATGTGACTCTCACAGACACAGCAGACCCAGATGTTACTGAGGGCAGGACAGTACAGAACTGCACAGCACACATGCACCCCACAGACAGAGCGCTTTACTGTTTATGTGTGTCATATAGATTACAGATCAGCTGAAACAGATACAGTAGGAGTCTCTTGCGGCAATCAGCATCAATACACTGGTACATGGGCTTTGCTACTGAGATAATAAAGTTGGACTGACTTAGAGCTGAGTGGCCATTGGGAATGAGATAGGAGGAGATTGCGTCTTGTGATTGGATAGAAGGGGTGTGATAGGAGCGGTGTTTAACAGAAAGGTGTGTCCTGTGTGTAGCAGTGGTAGGTGCTGTGCTCACCCTGATGTTGTTGACGATGGCCGCCCCTTTACTCTCGGCTGCTTCAGGGTTCCCGATCAGATAATCCCAGGCACAGAACACGCGCCAGCAGAACGTGTAGTTCTCATCCGAGGCACTGGCCAGGCTCAGCCGCGAGTTTTTGGCCATTCTAAATAAACCAAAACGTGTGAATGGTCAAATTTTCACTCGGAAATCCAGTTTAGTTCCAAGAAAAATGAACATCAACAAGTCAACATTAAGTTTTAGAACTGAGCAAGAAGTTGTCTTTAGAAATATGGAAAAACACACAAACACACACACACAGCAAAGACTCAAATAGTGTCATGTTTGAATTTTCTTAAAATCATTTTGAAAATGAATTGTTTTTAAAAGATACGATTAAGGTTTTTTTTGCTGTATGTGTTGTGTTTTATCAGAAGGAAAGGGCTACATTTCACAAATCATGAAACACAATGTTGAGAAGTTTAAGTCTCTAAAGATTACTTTCTTAACAGTATGATGAAACTGTAGGCAAAAACAGCCATCCCAACCAGAAAGTAGGCCAGAGGCAGCCGGTAGCCGGCACTTCCGATCTTTCGGACCCGGCCGTAGTAACCGTAGAACAGGACCGAGTACTGGAGGTAGCCCTGCCATGCAGAAACACGGAGAGATAAGGGCAGACATGTCGGAGATAGTGGGAGAAAATACCGGAAAGGCAAGCCGAGAGCGATACACTGAGCTGCTCAGTTAATGAAACGCTTGCGCTATCCTGAGCAGCGCCGATATCGGCAGGACAGTAAAACTCTTTGATGGTCTTGCCCCGAGAGACCAGATGGTGTCCAGATCCTGAGCGGACGGCAGGTGCTCCTTCGGAATGGTCTTACTCCTGGTGGTCCCAAACGGCGCTCCTGCCAGCAGCTAGCAGGAAACACAGAGAGAATCATTCACTCATTCAGCTAACCAATCTTACATTTACACAGCCATGTTCTATCAGGCTGTTACCCAATTTTACAGAAGCAAAAAATTTATGAATGATAGACAACGCTATTTGAGCCATTATGATATGTATTTAAGATCAAGCTGCATTCCTGGAAAAAGGTAGTACACATAGAAGAAAACATATTTTGTCACTGAACACAAACAGCTATGGAGCAAAGAACAGCACCTTTAAGGTGACTGGGGTCTGTAGCAGTGAGAGGGAATGAGAGATAGAGAGATATGGAGGGAAACCTACAGCCGTGTGACGGAAGCAACATAAATCAGCTCTCTCAATGCAGCCAGCCAGCCTCCTCAAAGGTTGCTCTGATCTTTACAGTACTTTATAGTCTCTCCTTTTCCCGTGTGTAAGCTTCCTTAGAGTCTTAAAACAAAATGTTCCTTTTTTAATATTTTTATGCTGTCACCTAAAGCCTGTTATTTAATGACTCAAACTCGAAGTATAAAAACTGACTGCACTCAGTTCTCGCTTTTATGGACCAAACAAGGACAGTGGAAAGACTCACTTCTGGGAGCACAATGAAAGCTCCAGTCATGATGGTGAGGACGATGTTGATTCCGAAAAGCCATCGCAGGAAGATGAAGTATGAGGCCACGCCTGACCCAAAATGACCTGCGAATCCCGTCAGAGCAGCATATTACTATAAAATCATCCCAGTATAATCCCCAATATCCACAAACTGCATTTGTAGTAACATATCAACAGACATGAAATAAGGAGAGCTTTAAATACCCTGGAGCCCAGACATGGCCAAAGGCATTATCGCGTCTGATTAACGTAGATATAGCAGCTCTGACAGACAAGAAAATGAACATTTACAAAGCAATAATTGCAAGAACGCAGGCCTTTATTGGCTCTTACTCTCAATCTTCTTAATCCTCATCTCCCAGGGAATGAAGAGAACTACAATGTTGTACAGCAGGCGGGACAGTTTCTTCAGCAACTGCGAACAACCAACAGCAGAGAAGAAAAGGGCATTTTAAATTTGAAAGGGTGCCCTTTTGCTTTTCCCCATAGGCAACACCAGACATGGCTATCGTCACTCACATCCCAATACATACAGGAAGTCAATATGTTTATACTGTATCATCAGTTTGTGCGGAGGGTAATTACGGTCACTGATGATAGCGAAATAAATAACTGAATGGAGGGATACGTAAACAGGCTCTGTTGATTAATGTGATTTCCAAATTCCAATCTACCAAAAGCTAAAACGAACCAGAAACAATCTGTGTAATTAATAAACCATCATCAATCCGCTTGCTAAAAGTCAATTAATTTTAATGGCGCCCGGTGCTCAGAAAAGCTTTACCGAAATGCCACTGGAACATTTTAATTAAACTCAGCAATAACAACTGGCTATAAATTTCACCAGCAATGTCCGCAGGGAAAATACTGCACACAGGCTATTGCACATACAACTGTAAAACCTTAGTGTGCTTTTCTCATAGAGAGAGATAGCGATAGAGACAGAGAGAGAGAGATCAGGTGGAATTAGACAGTTTTAAGCCATGCCTTTTTTTCTTTCTTTATAGTTTTATATAAAGCCTTGTAAAATAATGAGATAAAACCCATACTCTGCACATAAATGGAATGTATGGGAAAAGCCTGAGGGATGGGTTGTGTGTCTAATTAGACTAAGTGCACCTCATCATGAAGTCTAACAAAATACCAAACATGCTAAAGAGCGTGTATGGAACCAGAGGAGACAAAGAGAAAATTACCTTCTGGCCATGCAATAATAAGTCGTGGCCACAAGTAAGGTTCAGGTTCACACTAATTAATATGGCATGGCCATGCAATAATAAATTGTGGCCATTAGTTAAGTATCATGTTCCCACAAATTAATATGATGAGGCCACAACATAAATATTTTTTCTCTTGGTTCCCTCCAGGGCACCACAGGAATAATTGCTTTGACCAACTAATTAAACTGAAATATATACAAAGAAATAAACGAAGATGACAGGGCCACTAGTGTAGCCTTGTATATATACAAGATTACAATTTCCATCCATATAATAGATAGATTTGAATGATTCCTGTATATACTATATATGCTCCAAAGAAAATATCTGTCGAAAAAAAGTTCAAGCATTTACATTTTTTGACATAAAAGGTGTTTTGGATACCAAAAACATGTTAAGTACAGGCAGAGATGCAGTTGAATTTAGCTTGTTTATGTAAAATTGTTTAACGGAAAGTATTGTGGTAAGAGACAGGCTTACATCAGCTCCAGCTGCCTGGTAGCCCCGGGTTCTGGTCAGTCTGCCCTCGTACTTCAGAACAATCTCCCGAGCCTGTCTGGACAGAGAGACAGACAGAACCGTGGCAGGGTTCAGAGGAACACCTCACGCCTGAGATCCCTGCTTTATCACAAAAACCCCGAGCCCAGTGCAGATTTACGGCAGCGAGGCGCGGGGATGAGGCCGTTTCTACATGTGCTTTATTGCTCCGCAGACCGGTGGGATCGCAACATCAGCCATTCTCGAGGCAATTGGTGACAATATGCACTCTTATCAAAATAACCAATATATTCTTTCATTTTCATTTTCAAACAGAGCAAGCCATGCCAAGTGAACATTTTGATTATTTTCTGGGCCGTATATCGCAAAGACAATAATTTCAAAGATATGCACGTTATGTGCAGGTGGTACAGTAATCTCTCATTTACACTATTCCAAATGACCGGTTTCTGCAGAGACGGAATCTGCAGGCACTCATCCAAAGATTACAGCAAGTGTAAAATGCAGGCTTGCATCTCAGTCTCGAGGATAGCAATAAACTCTTCTGAAGCCATAACAAATCTTCCACATAAACCGTGGTGTTGGGACACAGATCAGCAGTTGTGCGCTTTTTGGGGGACAGATCACCCGGCAGTGGGGGTGAGTGTGTGCGTGTGTGTGCACAGGGGGTGGGGTGGGTGTCATAATGGGGGAAGGCGTGCTGTAATAGTTCTCGTTCCAGTCACAGAGCTGGTCCACAGCAACGCTCCACAGCCTGCATGTTGACGACAGGATCGAGGTTCTGACCCCAGTAAAACTGACTGGGCACATAATCAAACTAAAATTAAAAAATCTGCAGCTTTAATTTGATTTGTTTTTCCAGACGGCGTGTCATTAGAGCGGAGTGCTCTGGAGCGCCAACATTAACCGTTATTTATATCCGCTGTTTACTCTGCGGATGGTTCCTTTCCCGCCATTAGTGTCACCTAGTTAGGCTAATTTAACCATTTATGAGCCCTAGCATAATGAACACCCACCATTTACACTCCTCCAATAGATGGAAATGCACTGAATGCCAAAAGTAATGGGATGAATGCTACAGTGCCCAGGCTTCTTTCGAATATGTAATGTTTTCATCCATCTTACAGTCACTCTTCCTGACTCTACTTTACAGGCATGGTCCAGCTAACGTCATTAAAGCTAATAACAAAAGTACATGTTCACACTCTGTGCTACTTTCATCAATAATTATGTGCTTTCATGTTCAAGGAAAGGGCTACGGTGTTTCAATTAAATCTTCGAGTAAATATACTGTATTAGTCATGTCACTGAGAACACAAGTTTTCACCGTGTTCGGTGCTATTGAATACATGTATACGAGCAATGCGTGGTTTTCCCTCAGTGGTTTGTGAGCCATGGCGTCGATGGTTCTCACTTGAGGGCCTTGAGTTTGTGTCTCATGGGCCAGGGTCGGGTTCGAATGTTGGCGATAATCTCCTTCTGGATCTGAATGTTCTGGAACATCTCCTCCGGGTCGTTGCTGTCCACCCGCTCATCTTCTTTATCCTCTTCATCCGATTGGCTGAAACAGAGACAAGAAATGACACATCACTGTCAAAACAAAGAGACAATGTCTGAGTGTGGGTGACATGAGATGTAGTGTAAAGAAACAATTGGAAACACTATTTTTGAAAGGAAAATTAAATAGTTTGTTGAACAGCAGCAACAACAGCAATGTGTAATTGCACTCCGGCAGAAATCTCATGAATATAAAAGCAGTGTTGGCGTGCTTATCTTTCATCACTCTGATTTAGTACAAATGAATATGTCCAAACCTCTGATAGGGCCATTAAAACCTGAGCTAAAAACTAAAATCTAGAGGGGAACATGAATAGTCACAAATACAACCATTTTGATTTAAGGAAACACAGACACATAACAACATGACTTGATTAATATTATATCATATATATTATATTACATAATATGATATATGACCAACAATATCACATAAATGTCAGAAAAATCTCTTAAATTATTGAACCTAAAAAAATCCAGCTTTGAACTTGCATTTAATTAAATTCTATTATATTAACATGGTGTACTGTCAGAGAATATTTATGTGTGTTTATAAACACACATAGCTTGCATTCTCTATATCATTTTTAATACTTATTGATTACCACAATAATATATAATAATGTATAAATATATCAAATAATTGTATAATAATGCCACAAAAAGTAAAGAAACAGATCATGCCAGGCAACCGACCCGTCTGTGGACAAACTGCAAAAGTGAGATTGACAGAGAAAGGGTAAAGAGAGAAAACAAGGAATGAAGGCAAAAGAGAGGGATAACGGAAGTATAGAAAGTGAATGGGGAAAGAAGAGGGGTTCGGGGAAAGAGGGGAAGCAAAAGTGAAAGACAGACAGATAGAAAGAGAGGAAGGGAAAGTGGGGACGCAGAAGCGAAAGAGAGAGGGATAGAAAGAGAAGAAGGGAAAGAGGGGAGGCAGAAGTGAAAGAGAGAGGGATAGAAAGAGGGGTGCAGAAGCAAAAGAGAGAGGGATAGAAAGAGCAGAAGGGAAAGAGAGAGGGATAGAAAGAGCAGAAGGGAAAGAGGGGACACAGAAGAGAAGGAGAGAGAGATAGAAAGAGCAGAAGGGAAAGAGAGAGGGATAGAAAGAGCAGAAGGGAAAGAGGGGACACAGAAGAGAAAGAGAGAGAGATAGCGGTATGGGGTGCTCACCCGGGCACCTGGTCCTGGTAGTGGGAGTAGATCCTGCGGGAGTTCTTCCTCATGCTCTTGTGTCTCCTGGAGGCTCGCGGGGGGCGGCTGATGGCCACCGGCTCACTGAGGGCGCTCATGTCTCAGAGGGAGCGGGGAGTCCGTCTGCTCGCTCAAACTTTTACCTCCCCAACTGCCTGCTGCTCCTCAGGCTCTGCAGCTCCTCACCGTCCTCCCTGCACCTCCTGCCTTTGCCTGGGGGGGCGGGGGGACCTGCTGACATCATCCCTGATTGGAGGCTGCCGGAGACCCCCAGCAGGGCGAGAGTGAGCGAACGCAGTCACTCCCCCCCCCAATCCATCAGGAGCTGTTAAAGGGACAGCGCACACCATGGGAACACTTCTCTACAACAAACAAAAATTCAGCATGCACAATAGTGCAGTAAAACCATAGAAACTGAACGGAGAATCAGTACACTCAAAAGACAGCCTTTTTGGCACCACTTGACATCTTTATTTGTACATTTATGAAGGAGCAAAACAGACGTCTCTGCTTTCATGCCACTGCCAGTGCATGGGGCACTACAGGCAGATTCCTTACTTCTACCTTCACCCAAACCAAAGGTCATCTCCATCGGTCATCTCTATCGGTCATCTCCAATATAGGACCATCAACCAATAGAAAAGCTTTTCTTGAACACACACACGCAGACATGCAGATACACAGACGCATGCACATACATTTGTCATTTTTCCCAACAAAGAATGTTTTGTACTGTATGTAGATCACGTACTATGTATGTTTATTGCTGCACAAATAAAGTACAGACTTAATGTAATGTGTTTCAGTTTACAGCAGCCATGATGGAAAATCCACTCTAAAACAAAAACACTAAGTATCAGATAAAACCGCTTTCACCATAAAACAAGCAATGCATCCCGAGAATTTAAAGTTCGAGCACCTGGTAAAATATCACTAGTAATTGACGTCTAAGTGAGCTATTGGGAACTGTGGTTTTCATGACACAGCCGTACATGAAACAATGCAGTGAGGGAATGAGTCCTCTTGGAAAAGTATAATTGGGCTGGTTACCGATATATGATAATTTTCCATATGCTGGTTTGGCCACTGGCTTTATGCTGCAGCAGCTGAACCGGGGACAGAAGGTGTAGCGAGCTGGAATAGGGCCTTAAAGAATTCCATGGGCACAGATTGTTGAATTTAAATGATCCGAGGGCATTCTCTGAGGTACTTTACCCTTAAATCTCCCTCTCTCTGTGGAGGACACGAGAATCTCATCTGTAATGGGAAATCAGGCGAAAGAAACGGCCAGACTGTCCCCTGTAAAGTCTCGTTCAGTAAGGATTTATGCAGGAGACACAAAGTACTGCAGCTCTGTTGTGTCAGACTATAGAACATACTGGGCTCTCGAGTGGCTCAGTCAGAAAAAACATTTGCAAATTCAGGACCCTATGGATTTCAGCCTCGGCTGCCAGCAGCCAACTGTGACATGACTGGCTTCTTCCTGCTATGGATTCAGTGGCCAGGGTACTCCAGGCTACATTTGTGCCTGCAAACATCATGCCATGTACCCACAGTTTATCACTTGTCCTCAGTATAAAGAATGTCTCTTTTTCAATATTCAATGTTCGAGGCTCAGGAGGTAAGAGCAGTCGTCTGGTAGTCGGAAGATTGCCTGTTTGATCCCCTGCCCTGGGTGTGTTGAAGTGTCCTTGGACAAGACACCGAACCCCCAATTGCTCCCGGCGAGCTAATTGGTACCTTGCATGGCCTATGCCGTTGGTGTGAATTTGTGTGTGAAAGGGTGAATGAGAGGCATCAATTGCAAAGCGCTTTGGATAAAAGCGCTATATAAATGCAGTCCATTTACCATTACCATTGAATAACAGTCTCCTGTAGTAGAGTGTGGCCTGCAGGGTATATCCTACACTAGAGAAAGTCCATATTGAGGCAGAGCAGATGGCGATACTCAGTGGTGGATGTATTGTTCACAAAACTGGTGTTATAGGAACTTAACAGTGATATGTATTATAGAGAGTTACATCTATGTTCCAGAAGCTGTATACTATTACACAGGCTATACAGGGAGTTGTAGAGTCACACCAGGTGAAAAGTACAGTTGGGTTTTTGGAATACAGAAGGGAATCCTGAGCTCTGTCCATGCAGTAATAAAAGAATCTTCCTCCCCATAAAGATGAAGCAGACCATAATCTAATTAAACTCTATTGTCCAGTTGGTTCTTTCACAGTAATGAGTTGGTTAATTAGATTCTCCACGGATCACAAAAAAGCCACAGCCCCCAAATCCACCAGTATAGCTTGCGAAGCGAGGGCATTAAAATTTTAGCAATAGAAGCTAATACATTAAGCTGCTCGGCTCTGCTTAGCAACATTGAGCGGGAGAATTTCAGCACTGCATGGGTAATTTATCTGAGGAATAGCGACACTCGCCTCATGGGAGGGTGGTTTAATGTTTTTATTTTGAGCAGCATTGTTGGCTCAGGGCTCATTGCTTGGAGCTTGGCACAGGTTCGTCTCTCGGGATAACTTCAGTTCTCAGAGATAAAATCTTCTTTATTACAAGCCTCCGCCTTAACATTCAACAAGTGCAAGTCAGGATTTATCAAGGTTTACCTTTTGCCAATGTCATATTTCAAATATTTTCCATTCCACTTTCAAGATACATATTCAATGTCATATTCAAGATTCTATCACCCTTGTCCAACTGTACAGATTATTTTGTGTTGAGTGGTAGTGAGTATAAAGGATAGTAGAATATCCATGACAATCAAATCAAATAAAAATGCAGCTAGGTAGCTAATATTAGGCCCATTAGTAACAGGGTCAACTCAGTAGCCATAGCATTGGAATACTCATTGAGTGACACTCCAGCAATGAAATATTTGTGAACAGACCTATTATATGAGAAGGCTTTTATGCTAAGGAATATTTTTTCATTATGAAAACCAAAATATCTATGGAGTGAAAAAACCTAAGAATGGCATACATATGTCATTAAAATTGACAAAAGAAGCCAGATTTGACCCTCTATTAAATATTCAGATGCAAATCAAGAGAATACATACATACATACATACTGAACTCTTTAACAGGTACTGGATAACAGAATTACACAATCAATGTTTGAAATGCTGCTACTCTTTTTCCTCACTTGGGATGATTCCTTATTCCTGGTGATTAAAGAATCATCTGTAAATCTGTAACCTGGCTAAAATCCCAGTTTTGTCATTCCACTTCAGCTTTTCTACAGATAGAATTTGTTTCATTAGGACATTGTAAATACAACATCATTACAACATTGCGTGACAACATCCCATAAAGATGACCTTTAATGCACATTCCTGCTTCCATTTCTCTGAGCAGAGCGGTGACTGATACATCAGTAAGTGTTGCTTTTATCGGATTGGATGTTTGTTGAAATACATTAATGACATCACTCTTCTCTAATGCCTCCATTTTCTGATACTCCCGTTTAGGACAATGAATTGTTGGAACAGATGTAACAAAATTGTAATGGAAAAGGTCAAGAACGTAAAACCGAGCTTTGTGGTAAAAATCGAATTATTGAGGTATCAAAGCAAACTCAAACCGTGAAAGCTTCACAAGAAACCAGACCACACTGCTTAAAATAGGACATTGATCTGTAACATCAATATCGCAAATTATACTGTACCGCACACCATATTATTTTACAATACAGCTGCTCTTTGCTGACTGTTTGCCGGAGTATACTGTAAGCAAAATGATAATTTCTGAAATATTATTCATTTTCTAAGTGAGGAAAATCAGAGTGAGGAAACATTTGACTTAATGCAACAACATAATGTCTCACCCTGTAATGAAACACAATGTCAACTATAATTAATGACTAGCCTCAGTCCTGAGTCAGGAGGACTTCCATTTTACACATGATCCACTTAAACAGCTGAATATTAGGCTAACTGAAGTAATTCAGGCTAAACACCTATCTCAAGGGAAAAAACAGTCCTTCTGCCCCCTGATAATCAAACACAACCCCTTGTTTATGAGCCAGGTCAAGACAAAGCTGAGGAGCAATTAGAACGATGACCTCTGGCATGGTGCAAGGTTATGAGTGTTTTGCTGCAGTATAACCTCATGAAGACCCTTGTGAGTCAGAGCACCGTGGTTCCCTTTACGGAGGAACGGGTGTACAAAGAGCAGAGGAGGAGCAATAACTCTGAGAGACAATCAAGCATGGCTGAGCCCAGGCGAGAAGTCCTGATAGACCCATCATCCCGCAGTGTGCTGATAGCATCCCCTCGGTAAATCCCACATGAGGTGTAATCTGCGCCGCGGTAATGCTCAGTCATGACTAAAGGATGAGGGTGTTAGGGTATGCTGGGAGAGAAGGGCTACGTCACAAACTCAGCCACATGTGGTAATGCGCGAGAAAAAGGTCAGGAGGCACATTCCTGCAGTGTTATTAAACCTCTCACAAAGGCAATTAAGGGTCTCCACTCAAGGAAAATTGTAATTGAAGGAGTTTAAAAATGCCTTGGATAATGAGATTTTCAAACTCAAGCATAATGAACACACAGTGTTACAAAACAGCCAAAACCATGTGCCACTGAGGAGAATATTTCTCAGTAAGGGAGAGCACAGGAAGGAGACGGATACCTGTGGAAAGGTGTGAGGACACTTGCGGTGAGCACAGTAAAGCATGAAGGGAAATATATTGATGCTCCCAGTTGGTGTACAGAATGACAAATAGACATGGAAAATAAATCTGGTCATATCTACAAAGGAAAAGCAAATGGAAATATCCCTATTTGAAGAAACAAAAGCATACAAAACCATATTGCAGTGTGAAATACTATCCTCCCATATAAATATCCGGGTGACGAACTAGCCCTCACTTCCCCCTGCACCTGAAATAAATGAAAAATAAGACACCCTAGGATCAGAGTTAAGTGTCATATTATCTAACACAGCCTTTGTTTTTAAACAATTTTCAAAACACTTTACTTGAACTATAAACCATAAGGCCTGCACTACATGGCCAAAATTAGGAGATAAGACCCATCATAAGCACCTAAGAAAGTTCAAAACAACAGAAGCATTTTCACGAGCTTTCAGTCAGAGCACTCAGTAAACACCTCCTCCAGTTTCTCACCTCCTAAATCTGTGTTTGTAACCATGTAGCAATGTCGCTGGGTTCTCACTAAAGATGAAAATATCTGCTGCCAAATTAATTTGCCAAATGAGGCCCTTCCCTACTGTTACTACACTTACTTGCTACAATTGCCCAGCAACTGGCCCAAAATGGCACAAATGCCTGGTGCTCTGTCCTTCATTATCAATCTTGGAAGATCACAAGAAGCATTTGGACATACAAGCCGTATCTGTTGCATATGCCTGTCAATTCTTGTATATCTCTTCCCATAGTTTCATGAGATTTGGAAGTGTCTACAATTCGTGTAGATCATGGTGGTGCAGTGGATAACACTGTAGCCTCACAGAAAAGGTTACTGGGTCTTTCTGTGTTGAATTTAGTTTCTTGATAGATGAGTCACATATTTTTGTGTTTGCGGGTGGCACGTTTCAGGAGGAGTTGACGGGGCGGTGGGGTGGTGAGGCAATCCCAACCACACCCATACAATCATGACACATTTTTAATACAGATTTAATGTCTGACTTGAAATGTGCATTATTATAGTTATTGACATTACTCTGAATATATATTTGGTGGATGTGTAGAGGATACACCCCTGATAATTTATGATTATTTCAACTGTTTTCAGCCATAAACAGTCACAGTCACTAACAAATATAATCAAATTTCTATTACCCATAGTTAACATTCAAACTCTATAAGCTGTGCCTTTACACAGTACATTGTCGCTGCTTAAAATTGAGTAGTAATTCAATCTTCCTTTCTGTAATTTGCATGATATTGTGGTTTGATAAATGTTACAAGTGACAATTGTGGAGCTATTTATTGCAGATCAAACCTCCAACCCTCATGATTTCTGCAGTAATGTCTTTAGTTGGACTATTCCAGACTGGAATTTACCACCCCAGTCATGATTCATCCTATCAAGTCATTGAAGGGGAATCGGGCTCCTCCCTCCAATTTGGGTGGGCATATCCTCATCGTGTTTTTATGGCCAGGTGATTTATCTGCACGGTTGTATAAAACACCTGGCTAGCTAAGCTACACACCATGTAACAGGTACACACAATATAAAACAGGTAGGCTATAAAAGGGCACATTAGTGCAGACAGTTTGCCTGTGTGGACTGATGGCATCTGAATAAACCATCTGAGATGCAGCTCCTGAACATGTTTTCAAATCCAAAAAAATATCAAAAGCACCCACTCCCCCGAAACAAATGATCTTACCACAGCCATTATTGTTATTTGTAATTGTTAGTCCGGAAAACCTAAAGCAATAAAGATGCTTCTCACACCGTGAAGTGTAGTTTTTGGTTAAGGCTGGTCTAATTACACACTACAGGAGGTAGACTGAAAACAAGGCATTTAAGCTGTTAAGCCAAGGTGAATTAACAACTGCCTTTGTCGATAGCGTCTTGTTAAAAAACCTGCGACACTCTTTCCCGAGGCTAAATGACCTTGAAATTCCCTGAGTCATGTCTTCTTCCTATCGTCAGAGCTCAGCACGCATCTTAAATCTTGCCGGTGTCTGCTGGGAGGAGATTGGAGGAGCTGCGCGCGTTCGCTGGCTGTATGGACACATGAATTACAGCAGAAAGCAAGCGAAAGATAATTACCGTTTCCCCCTGCCATCCGGGGGAAGGGATGGGGGAATTCTCTTTGTGTCAGATCAATAACTGCACTGATGAGGAGAGTGAGCTACGGCCACAGTAATGAAACAAGCTGCAAACCAAAGATGTTTACAGTTTGTCGGGCCAGGGATGCAAATGTTTGAAGTAAATGTTTAAGTTCCATCATTTTTATGGCACAGCCCATTCCCATCACATGGGCATGATGTGAAGTTTATTTTTAAATATCTTTTTCTGCACACCATATTAATGTTACAGGTATGGATAGATCTGCATTTTATTGGCTGGTTGTCAATAATCCCTTAGTCCAGTCATTCACTTTAATCAGATTTGTTCATTTTTGACGATTTATTGATGAGATTCTTAATTAACCCAAGTGAACAAAGTGAGCACAAACTGTACATATTCTTTTCTTTTCAAATTAATGGTATACTCAATTGTTGAATTAAGAAAGGGCAAAGCTGAAGTTTGATTAAATCAAATCTATCATGAATCTAATTAAACCAGGTGAAACATACACTCAGTGAGCACTTTATTAGATATTTGTTAGACTTATTTTTTAGACTTATAGCCTTCTGCTGCTGTAGCCTATCCACAGGTATGATGCATTGTGTGTTCAGAGATGCATACCACTGTTGTAATGAGTGGTTGCTGAACTTCTTGATCATGTCTGCATGCTTTTATGCATTTAGTTGCTGCCACATGACTGACTAAATATTTGCTGACCTGATTAAATAAGTTGCTTTCCTGGTCAGCTTAATAAATTGCTCACTGAGTAAACATACACACACGTCTTAGCCCAAACACACACACTTTTTGTTTTGGGATGAGTTTTATAGCTGAAATAAAATCTATACTAAAAGATAAATGGAATTATACAATGCCATGAATTACACAGATATAAGAATAGGTTTGGATTAGTGTAAAAGCTAAAATCACTGATGTATTAAAATCAACACATCACATTTCTTGCCAGTATAAAATTATAGCATTTTCATTGGCTTTTGAAGCTTGTGGCTTGTTCAATGGTGGACAATGAACTGAAACAGCATAAAGTTAATAGTGCAGAGAAACAATACTATTTTGTCATCTGCCTGTGGCCACAAGTCATACTTGCAAGGATGGTATGCACTGAGAGATGAAAATAAATAAAAAAGTATTTTCTGTTGTAAAATAATGCAAGAAATCAAGAAAATATTTCACATTTTATGTAATTTGTAAAAACTGCAGTACATGGATGAAATTGCTTTCTCATATCTGAGAATTGTTCCAACTTTCAGGTTCCATCTCATCAAATTTCAGTAGGAATCTTATTAAAATATAATCAAAACTCTAATATCTAAAAGACTAATATCTCAAACAGGGAGCCTGCTTTACACTGGATGCTGTGTGCTGTTCTTACAATACTGTTATCTGTGCACATCCACTGGATCTGAAATTCCTCCAAATGTTTAATAGACAACCCATAACACAAATACAAATAATGTGTATGTGTGCATAATACGCGTACATACAGGGTGGTTGGACAAAATAATGGAAAAATGACCACGTTTGAAGTACATAAATCAGACAAATGCACGCCACGTTAAATTTAATGACAGTTCGCATTACATGTCAGCTATAATAATGATAATCAGCATTTTAAGTTCCCAAAGCAATATTAAGCAACTAACAGGCAAAATAGTCAGTGTCCAAATTGCAGGTGCATTCATTACAAAAACTGAAAAATCATTTAATATTGCAACAGGAATAGTGTTGAAAATTAGGGCATAAGTCAAACACAAACAAATGACAGTGACAAAGAGAAACAGCGGAGCTTACTGACTCGGAGAGATGGTCATTTAATGGGATAGTTGCTAAATACCACAAAATTATGGCCTCAGAAATGATAGAATTGAATCAACACCTGTGACCGAGTCTCATTAAAATCTGTTTGTGGCAGGGCCGTCATACAGAAACCGTCTTTTTCCAAAGCCGGTTTGATGAGTCACTGCTCACTTTTTCCTACACCTGGACAGGTTATCCTTTCCTATGAGCTGCCCAGCGTAGTGTCACAACAGCATCGCAACTATGAAATGAGTGCCAGTGTTGGCTGTATTCGCTCCTCTCTCTCTGGATCCCATACTCATACGGCAATCCTGTGCCCAGTCTTCCCCTCCTGCAGAGAGAGGCAAACTGCCACTGCCAAACAGTTACCAGGGGCATCAGCCAGCTGCCACCCCCCCCCCCCCCCCCCCCCCCCCCCCCCCCCCGCAGCAATCAGGACACGCCTGTACATATACTGGAGGAAATTACAACTACCAATCTGTCCTCCTGATTACGAGAATGATTGCAAATACAACAACAATAAAAACTAAAAAAAACAGTAACACTTTACAATAAGGTTCCATGAATTGGAATGAACTAATGTAGTTGTTAACGTAGCTAAGGTAGCTCTGTTAATGTATTTGTACATCATTAATTAACATCGTTAACAACTACTGTACATGAGTTATTGCCAATTCATATTGGAATGAAAAAAGTCAGTTAATTTATTTGCATGGTTTGCTAATGTATAAATATAATGCAACAAATAGGTTAGTTAGTAGTTAACAAGTGTAATACTTAATTTCATGCTTAATTAATGTATTTGTCCATCATTAATTCAACAACATTTGTTATTGCCAATTCATGAATAATTGCAACCAAAAGAACAACAACAGTAAGCTGCCAGAGTCTGGACTGAGACACTCATGAAACACTCTCAGAGAACTATTCTGTAGCATTGCTGCCCCTGTGTGGGGTAAATCAGAAAAAACACACGAGAGCTATTCCTGAAACAGGGTACAATGTATCACAATGCAGGTATGGGTACAGATAAGTTACAGAAACATCTTCCAGCCCTGTTCCCCATACTCTGGACTCATTTGTTGAAACCTGTCCAACTGAGGTGCTCTGCTTCAACATAATCCACATTTATGTAGGTTCTACTGCCTTAAACTGCATAGACACCTAGGGGTACACACTTACCCCAAGGTGTCTGAGCTAATATGCTGTCTTTGTGTAATATATAATGAACTGCATCAGCATACACACCTCAGGGTACACACTTACCCCAAGGTGTCACTGCTGATGCAGTTTATTATATTACACAAAGACAGTGTAATATATCATTTCATCTTTGGACAGAATTTATGCTTGAATGCATTCTTGCCGATGTCATTTTAAAATTGTATCCTGTGTCCAAAGATGTGAAAGCAATGTTTTCTTTTTCTCTTTACTCTATCATGAGTTCCATTTTGTATTTTGTATTGTGCTTTTGCAATGAGAATGAATGCACTTTGCAAAGGACTTTGTGATTATGTTGGACAAAATATAACTGGTTGATAAATTGACTCCAGGGATTTATGTGTTGTTCTGAATGAAGAACATAGCAAACTAATGAATCTGTGGCCACTAGTGCAAAGGTTCTGGTTACTGATCAAGGCTACTGTGAGTTATACAAATAGGTGATGCATATGGGTGTGTTCAGGTGTGATTCAGTTTGACTGTGAACTCATTCTGACGTAGCGTGACACACCACAGCAGAACGGTGTGGTTAAGAAGCAGGGCTGCAGGATCCAAATTCAGCCCTACCATTGTGGTCTCTGAAGAATTCTCATATCACCTGGGAAAGTGCTCTCTCATAGAGCTCCAAACAGGACTCTAGATGTAAAAGACTTACATAGGGCAACGTAGATACTTTAAAAATGTACAGCTATTTATGAAGCCATATACTTTAAAGACACCTTGTAAAAAATACTGATGCAGTCCTCTCAGGATTATAATGTGCATGTGTGTGGTTAACATGCTTAGCTTTCTGTGCCATCTATACCGCTCTGCCACCTAGCTTCTCTTCATCTGTGCAAGAGAGAGAAAGGTTATTATCTTCCACGTCACTTGCCCCCACTTGCCTGTGGACAATGTTTAAAGGGTTAGGGTTAGGGTAAGGGTCAGGGTAACGTACTCTTAAAAGGATACCAAGTGAGATACTTTTCACATTGTGAGAGAGATTGTTAAATAATGAGCTTAGTTCAGTATCAGTTCATTAAAATATGCGATGCCAGACAAATAAGCAGCAGTAACTGCATTGCAACAGCCACTTGGTGGTAGCAGAGAGCCTTTAATCCAAAGTAGTAGCAGCAGCCGAACGTTTTTCCCCCTGCGGGATAACTTCTGTTAGTGAGGTGTTATTCCTAAGAGTCATATTTCCTCCTTTTTGTCCTTGTAACTAGACAGACACATATGGTGATTAAAACTGTAATTATGCTAATACAACGAAAGCAAACAGTAGTGCTCGACCAGTTACAATGCCTACAACAGAGACAAATGCAAATATTCACCCAGTTTGCACTCATAAAATGCTGTCCAATTAATAATTGATAGGGAATTTTAGCTGTAATGAGACATTATGATTTTTCTAAATTAGAAATTCTGATGGTGTATTTTGTAGCAAAATTATAGGGGGAGCAGGGGGGATGATATCAGCCTAATGCTGAGTTTCTCTGATCATATCTCAGCTGAAACTTCAAACAGGCTGTTCTCAGATCAGTCTTGGAGATCCTAAAGGCCGGGTCACATGACAGGGAGGCTGTGCTGAGTTGCCAGTGAACTCGTTAGATTCTTCCAGCTGTAAAATCTGTCAGATGTGCTGTGGAGGAGCAAATTATCGCCCCTACTATTCCTGCTTCATTTGTGTTTCCTCCATTTCGTGCTGACCTTGCATTTAAGGGGAGACTTCCCTTTCTTATGCAGTATCTCTGAATAAGATTAGCTGCCAAATACCTCAAAATGTACTGAAAACTAAATGTAGAGGATTGTAGTTCTTGGCCTAGTAGCCTGACAGATGACACTTTCACACCAAGCCTCTGACTGCCTTGGCCTAGATATGGGCCCTTTCTTATTTGTTCCTACCACAGGAAAAGATGACTCAAACATTCAAAGGTTCCAAGTATCAATAATTACAAATAAATCCTACCCAATGGACGTCTTAAACAAATTACATACAAAAAGATCTGACATTAAAAAGTATCTGATTCACAAAGTTTCCTCTCTTGTACCTGGACACAATTCTCCCCATTATCCAGCAAAGTGCCTTGCTGGCTGCCAGTGAACACGATGCTTCATTTCTGTGCCTTAAAAATAAAATCTTCACTCTGGATGGAGTGCCCCTACCTGAGGAGTGAAGCACCGTGAAACTGTGAGGAATCAGATCATATGGCCCAGGCAGGCCTGCTGAGCCAAGGGGATTTGGGCTGACATTAATAAGGATTAAACACTGAGCCAGCCACCCAAAACCTACTGTTTAAACATTACCAGCTTAAAGCCAGTCGTCAGCCGCCATGACGCCTCTCAGTATATCTGTGTTCCCAGCACCATTACGCTTTAAAAAGGAGTCTTAACGGAATTAAGCATCCTGGTGCAGAATCAGACTGCTGGAACACTGTAAATAAATGTCTGGAAATTTCAAGGAAAAAGTCTGTAAAATAGCGACAGTATGAAATGTAAACAGCAGAAATGTAAATAATTTAATTATTTGCGGTGAAACAACATAATACATTTAACGTTTGTTAGATATACAGCCTGATATCGCATGCTTAACATATTGTTTGTGTTATATATTGTCAAGTTCTGGAAACCCAGTTGCCAGTATTTTACTTTCACAGTGTAATAATATTGGTCTTCTACCAGAGGCTGAGCTGGGGTGCAGGTTTTCTTCAGAAAGATATAGATATACTGTATACTGTACAGCTGAATAATGAATGGCTTCTTAGAGCTGTCTGTTGGGATTACTGTTATTATCAGCATTAGTATTTATCATTTTATTAGAATCCTTCATCCTGGATACAGTACTATAGCTGTCACTTATACAGCAAGATGTCTACTAGTGCCATTTTGATTTAGAGTATTACTCAAGCACACACACACCAACGAAAACACATGCATGCATACAAATACTGTACGGACAACTACAACAAAAACAAGTACATGCATACACACATACAAACACACATCATATGCATATAAACACAGACATATGCCCATACACTGCACACACATGTGTTCACTGCATTAGGTCAGGGACCTTTCTGCCTTTGTAGGTCCATTGTCCCAGCAGGCAATAGAAAAAACTTTACAAATTCACATTGGGCAAAGGCAGGTCTACATGGAGAACAATGACTTCTACTGTAGAGATAAGGTCCTCTGATATGTCAGCAGTACTATGAGTTATGTATGCACATTCACATACACTCAGTGAACACTTTATTAGGTATTTGTTAGACTTAATTTTTAGACTTATTGGTCTACTGTTGCTGTAGCCGTTAGACGGGTCAGTCTGGCCCTTCTCCTCTGACCTCTCTCATTAACAATGCGTTCCTGCCTGCAGAACTGCTGCTCACTGGATGTTTTTTGTTTTTCTAATAATTTTCTGTAAACTATAGAGACTGTTGTGCATGAAAATCCCAGGAGATCAACAGTGTCTGAGATACTCAACCCACCCTGTCTGGTAAGAATTCCATGGTCAAAGTCACTAAGATCACATTTCTTTCCCATTCTGATATTTGGTCTGAAAAACAGCTGAACCTCTTTACCATGTCTGATTGCTTTTATGCATTCAGTTGCTGCCACATGATTGGCCAATTTAATATTTGCATTAACAAGCTGGCGTACAGGTCTACCTAATAAATCACAGAGTGCATGTATTTACATCTATGTCATTTATACAGAGTTTGATGCAGACTAAACCCAGAGGTGCATGTGGTATGGTACCAGACCTTTTTTCTGCCTCAAATGTCTGGAAAGTGCACCCACGACACCCGGGGAAATGACTAATCTGAATGACCGGCCCAGGAGAGGGAATATGCTAATGCTGAAGATAAAGTGAAGGAATCAACAGCCAGAGGAATGCAGTTTTATTTGAAATCTACACCATTAGAAGAAATGTCAATATAAGACTGCTTTCATGTATAAAATATTGATGTTGTACCAACAAAACATCTTATTTGACAGGGATTGACAAAGATGGAAGTTGGGCTGTAGTCTGCAGTGTGAATAGAAGCAGCTGGCAGCACCCCGGATTTTGAGGAAGAGCCACAGAAATGTCTCCTCTTTTTTTTGGAAACGGTAGACAGGTTCACACATGAACACGGCCGCGACTGCAGATAGTTAGGGTGGGAATTGAACATGCTGAGTCAGACACTGCATGCCAATTCATGATTGATTGATTGATTGAAGCACATTTAGGTGATTTTAGAGAGATTTTTTTCTGAGAAAATGACAGCACTTACGTGCATGGAAGTTGTGCTTTCCCTTCACCTGAATTGAAGGCAACAAGGTGGGTCAATTTCACTCTGCCTGAAACAACATGATAACAACAGCACAGTGTGCAGAAGCTAAGTACAGTTTCAGATAAAAAAATATCATTCTATACAGTGCACAGTTATCCCTACCAAATCAACATGCCTGGCTTTGGCAAAATAAGACTAACTGATAAACAAATTGTTTTGAAAGTTATTTTCTATATTTTTCCCATCAAGAACACATGCTCGGTCTAGTGTATTTTAACGTCTTAATACAATTAATTTCATATGCATGATTTTACCCTCATCACTGTAAGCAACTGCATCCATAAAGCAGTGAGAAAGCATCCATAGTTCTGTCACAAGTATTTTTTATCAATGAAAACAGTGTGTAGCATATACAGTATAACTACAGCTAATATGGGGTGGTTGTGTAGGCGGCATCTGCAGTAACAGGGCTGAATCCGCCCGTTCACAGAACGGACAACCACAGCGCAGAGCCCAGCATCCGAGAGGGAGCAGGGGGGAGCAATCTGGCTGTCGGTCAAAGAAGGAAAGGGGGCTAATTATGGAGGTGGGAGTGTGACTTTGACCTCCTGTGGTGTCGCTTTCCTCTCCGGAAACAATTTGCATTCATTTTAAATCTCTCCCAGTCTTTCATCCCCAGAGAAGGCATGATGTGCTATAATATATTCATCAAGTCTGATTAAGAAATGACATACCCACACACATCTCCAGATGTTTTTGAGCTATACATCACTTGGAGCATAATCTGCATATTTGGGGCCGCTTATTGCTGGCGTTTCAACTCGTGATAATATAAGGTGTCATTTTCTTTGCAACTCACACAGGAAAATGTTCCATTTTAAATAAACACCGATAACGCTATATGCTTCTACAAAACCTGTCTGATAAAAGATGCTGTGTTGAGTTTAAGTACAGATAAAAGGAGAGAGGGAACATTGTATTTAGATTGATGTCCTAGTATGCGCACAGTTTTGATATGATCTTGAAAATGACCAAACAATCAATCTCAGGACTCCAAGTTCATATCAAAACCTATGTGAAGCCTTCGCAAAAGGTTACAAAAGTCTTTTTTAAGTTTTATGTGAAGGAAACTTCTAACTGAGGGTCAAACTGCATTTAAAGGGTCCATTAAAGAAATAGGTTAACAAAATAAATCTGGCTCAGGGAAGAGGGAAGCCGGGTTTTTTGCTTGTTAAACAGGAAGAATGTCGGCGATGGAGCCTGCCCCGAGCCTCAGACACAGAGCAAGCAGGAGATGGATCAAACAGAGCGTGCCACTCAGAGAGAAGCTTCCACCATTAATGAAGTTAGTCAGGCAATAACAGTCCACTTTCTGACTCGGGTTCACCGCCGTACATTCCGTAATGAGAAAATACGTATCATATATATACATGGGAATTGAAGGAATATGACTCATATTTCTTCAATTTAGATTTCAGGCTCTGAGTTACAAAAGGATATAAGAAATGTAATTGACATGACGTTTTTTGGAGGTGTGCTTGATTTTGGTAGGCAACAGATACGTGATGATGTTGCCGTTTGAACTGATTTCTGAATATCAGAGCGAAAAGGTTCACACCACTTATTTATACCGACACCAATGTCTATGTTTAGCTCCCCACCACGTTGATTTGAGAACAGAAAGGCAACATTCCTGTTACTGGACATGGAGATGTGTGGAAAAGTTGAGCCTTCAACAGCCAGTGCATGAGTAAAAACAGTTAAAACGTGTTAGAATTGAACAACAACTGCACTGTCTATAAGTCTTGACTCATTGTATTTTTGGGCCACACAATATCCAATACTGTAAATGTCTATACTGCATGGATTTACTCTTAAAAAATTAGAAATATACTACTCTCAAAAGCGCAATATAACCAAGTACAGAAGGCCCATTTGTAATCATTAAGTGTAAAGCTAAAGAGGGTCAGAGGAACCGTGGTGAGGTCTGAAGGAGTAGTCCTTCAGATGTGGCAGAACTGAGAGGTCTGTGTGCAGGGTCTGATGATCTTTTGAAGATACAACAGAGCAGTCCCTCGAGCTGCGCGACAGGCAGGCACAAAGGTTTTCAATGTCATACAAACGGATAGAGGCAGCCAGTAGATGAGGGAGATGAGGAGTGCTAAGCCAGGGAAGGTTGTAGATCAAGTGTGCAGTTGCTGGGTATATGCTGGGTGAACTGATGGAAGAGGTATGGAAACTGGCGAGGAGGGAGTTGCAGTTGTCCAGACAGGAGAGTGACACCAGGGGAACAGAAGAGCTGGGTTAAGTGGGAGGTGGAGTTGATTTGTGAGCTGCTGTATGGCAATAGCAGGGAGAACTCTGTTTAAATTGCTGTGAGGTAGGGGCCTTTGCTTTGACTGTTAAATCAACACACTCACTGCCTCAGCGTCAGCACAGCACTTCAGAGCACAAGACTGGGCTGACTGGCACAGGCTTTCCAGGGGAAAACCGGGTCTTTGGCCTGCTTAAGCTGGGAGCTCAGAGTGCCATGCTCGAATGTGTGAATTAAAAGGACAATCCATCACACTGACAGCTGAAAACATTCGTTTCATTCAGAGTTAGAGGACACAACTCTTCCTGCCAGATGATAATCATTTGTAAATGGCTGATTATCTCTATAATGTCTGCTGGCAGTATCACAGCAAAATCAATGTTTAATTCACATCTAGTTAAAGCTCGGGATGCTAAAACTCAATGCTATTTGAGAGATAGTGCATCCAGAAAGGGTATGAAGTTACTGTAAATCCTTTCCTAGCAAAACTGGCTTTCATTACCTCCAAAACTACTGCTCTCTGGCTGTCTATCTGGCTGTCTGTTTGCCTTTAACCCCTTATTGGCTGATGTGACCTGCACTTTATGTCTCCCTTAACAGATGGATGCCACGCCAGCGTTGTATTTGATCATATGACCGTTTTTCAAGACACATGACCGTTGAAATGCATTGTGATTCCTAGGCCTTTCTATGGGTTTTCTAATCCCGCTATAGCCACAATAAGATCCGCACAGCCGTTGGGATCCAGGGGAGGATTGTCTCCTGCTTAGTCTAATCAATTGTACGTCGCTCTGGATAAGAGCGTCTGCCAAGTGCCAATAATGTAATGTAATGTAATGTGCCATAATGGGTTAAAGTCAGGTGACATCTTCTTGTGTGTGCACAACATACTTAAAGAAGTAACCAAAGGATTTGGATTAAACAACTTGACTGACCAGAAAAATATATTACTGTATATTTTTGGGCCAAAAGTTCTTCAATCACAGACAGCAATTTCTGCTGAATTACTGTGCTACAGGTGCAGCAGAATGTTTTTCCATTTGCAATGTGAACACAAAAAAATACGTATTTGACTAAATAATTTGATGCTGGGTGAAAAGTGTGGCATGAATGGAAGGAGAGCCTGTAAAAAAAATTTGAAATACAAAATGTAAATTTGGGAAGAGAGAACAGCATGTGTCAGTGCACATGGGTGGACGAATAGAGAGATGAATAACTGATAGAGGTAGACTAATAATGTCTAGCCAGCCATGACTGAGATCAAAGAACCCGTTACTCCAGTCCTTTACAGCAGGATCAGGTGTAAGCAGGTGAACAGCACCATTACTCAGAACACTGTTCCTCTGCAGAATCAGTCAAGCTTCACCTGCCATGCCCACAGCAAATCACGCCCATGGGCTACAGAGGCATTTAGTGATGTAGGTTCAGAGTGCTATTAAGCCACAGGAGTTGACAGAAGGCATTACATTAGCAGGTGGCAAGAAAAAAATAAGTGAAACCTTTAGAATTACCAGCATTTATCTATACATTTGTGTGAAATGTGCTTGAAGTTTGCCAAAGATTACCAATGCTATGGGGGGAAATGTTTTGTGGACTGATGAAACTTAAGGTTGAATTGTTTGAGAAGAACATGCAGCACTACGTATGGTGTAAAAAGGGCACTACATACCAACATGAAAACATCATCCCAATGGTAAAGTACGGTGTGACTGCTAGCTTTGTGACTGCTTTGCTGCCTCGGGGCCTGGGCAGCTTGCCATTATCGAGGGGAAAATGCATCAAGTTTATCAAGGCATTCTATAGGATAATGTGAGGATGGCTGTCCTCCAACTGAAGCGCAGTAGAAGTTGGGTGATGCTGCAGGATAATGACCCTAAACATCAAAGTAAATATACTACAGAATGGGTTCAAAAAAGGAAAATGTGGCTTTGGGAATGGCCCAGTCAGAGCCCAGAATTTAACCCAATGGAGATACTGTAGAATGACCTCCAGAGCTGTTCACACCAATAAATAGGCAGCCTAGCCCAGCAACTACATGGCCTGAACACAACTGACCAGACACAGAGGTAGCGGGATTCAATAAGACAGAAAAAAGGTGCAGTCTCACTCCCTAGTATATGTACTGTACCTGACTGGTGGTTTTCTGTGTATTCTGAGTAAAATTTTCACTTGGACAGAGCCCTCAGGTGCCAGAATGGAGCTTTTCCAAGTATGTCGATTCTGGGCTATGAGTTCGACCCACTCCATGGGAGTTTGTTGGCTTAAGCCTGCTGTTCCCTGGCTGGGAAAGAAGCACAGGAATTGAACACAACTGTGCTTCTTCAAAAATGATTGTAAGCATATGCAGAGACATTTTCGGCATTGCATCTGCAAATACGTCGTTTTGCGTCTAATATAGACATACAAAATGATAAATAGCTGTAGTCATGGCTGTAGTCATTGCCATCACTGTAAGTGAATTCTCTTACTGTACCGTACTACTCAGAAAAGTAAGCTGACGTGATTGTCCAAATGAGCTGCCAGGTAGATGCAGTTGGGGGATTCATGAACTCTGTGATTCCAGAACTAGATTTGATAAAACCGCCCCAACTGTTCAAAGACAACACGCATGCACACACACACACACTCACAAAAGAAAAACATATCTGTAAATGAGGTCATTCCACATTCTTTGTTATACTGTATATATGTTTTCCAAGGTGCATTGCAGTGAGTTGTAGCAACACAGTTTTTTAGGTTAGAGTCACTCACCAAGGGTTGTAGAACATATCTTGTTAAAGACATTTTGTTTGTGTTGACCCTTCTGCTTGCTGTGTTACTTCTGGGATGAAACCTGCACTCATTTAATTTCCTGTTGCTCCTGTTTCAGACAGAAATCAAGGAAGCTTAGGATCAAGACTACATTACATTACTTGTCATTTATCATTTGGCTGATGCTTTTATCCAAAGTGACATACAGTTGATTAGACTAATCAGGAGACAATCCTCCCCTGGAGCAATGCAGGAGACTTAAGAGACTTGCTCAAGGGCCCAACAGCTGTGCGGATCTTATTGTGGCTACACCGGGGATCGATCCACCAACCTTGCAGGTCCCAGTCATGTGGCCAGACAAGATACTAAAAGCTTTCTTATACCTGCACTAAGGCCGCGATTGAATAGGCTACACGAATCAGAAACAGCTGAAAAGTCAACTGTCCAATAATTTTGGTCCCATAAAATGAAGGGACTATGTATAAAAAGTCAAATATGGGTGATATGGGTGTAAATACCCTTACAGTCTGTACTTTAACCTCAAATATTGCTTTATTTCAAATCCAATGTGTTGGAGTACAGAGCGAAAAGAACATAAATTGTATCGCTGTCCAAAAACCTACGGACTGCACAGTATACAAAAGGACGATATCGGCTCCCAAAGTGGGGCAGGACCCTACTTTGGAATGTCCATATAATTATTGCAATTGCACCCATATCCATGTGCGATCCCTGCTACTGGGACAGTGTAAACATACACAGTTCTCCTTCAAAACACATGGTGTTGCCAGCCTGCTTCTTTTCTCACTGCAGCCCACAGCCAAACTACAAAGGTCTAAGCTTAAAAAGCTTGCTATGTAGAGTCAGTCCAAAAAGAGCAAAAAGGTTTAATGGTGGTCACCCTGGTTTGACAGACCCCCTTCCAATGTTATTAATTTCACAGCAGAACAGTCAGAGAAAGGAAGAGTGAAAGGCAGGAATATGTGAGTTTTAACCCTGCTGCCTGATAGAACTGTAGCACTGATTTCAGCTGAGCAATACTCACAGCCAGGGGAAATGGGACTTATCGCTCTTTCTCTCTTTCATAACAAATGTTCATAATCACAGCCTTGCATGTAGTTTCTGTATCAAAAGCATTAGACAGTTGTAGGCCATGTTCTAAAAGATGTAGCGTTTTTTTTTACTGGTTAAAAGCTCATCCTATGCATATATGAGGTAAATTGTGGTTCTGGGCTTTCAGAGAGAAAGCAGGCGGGTTGTGAAAGGAGTCTGTGCGGTAAGGCTAGGTTAATCCTCTCAGCTCTGTGTGGGAGATTCACAATGGACACCACCCCACATGTTAATCCAAGATAAGCAAGCATATTTAAAGAGATAGAAGGTTTTTTTATTTTTCTTAATGTCATTTTCAAGGAAGGTAGAAACATATTCATTAGTAAGAAATCAAAGGGGTCTTAATGCCTAATTTCCAGCTAGTTCAGTCGTTGCAGTAATGAAAGCATTTGGTTATCAGGCCCGTACCTTCATACCTTCATACAGAATACGGCCGCTGGCATTCCTTCACCAACAACAGGTTTTGGGGTATTAAAATCTAACCTTTTCCTCCTCAACCCAAAGGTAATAATGTCACCTTTTTTAATTGACATTTATGCATTAATTGTCCAGCTACCAGGAATCTTGCTGATAAAAGCTGCTGGTAGCTCAGGCAGGTAAGACATTGGCTTGCAGTGGGCCCATATCAAATCCTGATTGGCTAGCAGCCAATAATGATAAGTAACTGGCCGTATCATCACTGAAGGAGGTAGGACATTTTATGGTGGGATTGCTGTCTTCTCAGAGCAACTCTTCTGGTCAGTTACAGTCGACTTCTGGAGTCTGTCTGCATCAGCTGCACAGGACATGTTGTGTTGATGATGCTGCAGAGCTCAGCAGGTGGAAGGCAGAATGAGACACACACACACACACACGCACACACCCACACACACACGCTCCCACACACATACACACACACACACACACATACACACACTGCACAAAATCTGTTTTATAAACGCAGTATAGCAGCATACGGATAATTGTTTGAAAAGCAGCTCCACACGGTCAGACTCCACTACCTGCCTGCACAACCAACCTCAGCCACAAAAAGAGAGAAAAAGACGAATAGAGATTGCTCCTGCCCCAGCGCATGTCTCCATATGAGCTAGGTCAGTGAGGCATGTCAGTAATAAATGGCTTTATTGTCTGTCTGCAGGGGAATGAAGCACAGAGCTCTTTGGGATGAATTGGGTCACCTTCACCTTCAGTGCCAACAGCTCTAGTTGACCTTTCACTTGGTAAAAAGACATTCGGGATCATTTCACAGCTTTCACATATAGTTTATCCATTAATTTAGCATTGGGGTCGTGGCAATATATATTTTTGGATTAATAAATAAAAGGGCAAAATGAAAAAAGGAATCCTGATATACCAGGCAGAGGGAAGTTGATGTCCTGGGTCTGAATATGTTGTTTTACATTTCTAATGTTTTAGGTCTGGAGTCTCTCTTCATTTGCAATTTGATCTGTTGTTTACATGGCCTGATTGCACCCAAAAATGGGCACATCACAGACCCAGGAAACTAGGCTAGGAGATTAGCTGGGTGGTGTAACCGTGGAAACAAGCACATTAGTCGTTTACTGGGCTGGTGAGGGTGGGCTGCCTGGAACAGTTTATGAGCTGGTTTCAAAGGGGCTTGGCATTGCTGAAAAAGACAGAATGAAAAATTCTGTTCATTCTTAAGATGGCAGGTGCATATAAAAGATTACTGCTTCACTTGCGCTTCTTTGCCTTGAGGAGACCAATGAGCCAAGCACTCACAGCTCTGAGGTTCCCTCCCACATCCAAAGCTAAATTCTCCTTTGGCAGATATGCCATAGGTTGTGCACAGATTGAAATGCCAAGTGCTGTCAGTTTGCAATAAGTAACAGTTTCATGCCATGAGATTGAATTCCTCTTGCTATGACACAGGCAGTTTAATGGGAAGAACACTTCTCTAAACAAAGTAATTATTTCACACTCTAACTGATGTTCCTTGTTAAGCATTATGCGTTTCTCACCATCAAGTCCAGGTTAACCACACGGATCACGCACACCTCAGTAAGATGGGGCCTTCCAGGAGCTGCTGTCAGAATAAACAGCATCTGCTCATTATAACATAGTGCCATACACCTGAAAAGTATTCCTTAACTAGAGACCTTCAACAAATTACCATAAGTATATTTACTATATGCTAATAATCACTCATAACTAAAGCATAATGTTCAACAGCCCTAAACTTAAATGTGCTGTAAATTGTATGCAGGCATTCTTCTCAAAGTTACATTTTCTCAAACAATTCTTTATGGAACTTCTGGAGAAAGTTGACCTGAGACTAAAAAGAGAGCACTGGCAAATCAACAAACAAAATTTTACTAAAAATAAAGAAATGCCATTTTTCAAATCAAAGGAGGAAAGAATCCATTGAGTTCTGCACTAAGAAAAAACATTGTTTCACAGAATTACAGCTGTCAGGCTGAGGGAAGTTTTTCAAGGATAATTCAGCCTTTATACTGCCTTCGAAACATGAGGTATTCATTCCAGTGTCTGCTTGAACCGAAATATTTCCCAATGATTTTTCCACAGCTCATATAAACGGTTTCTGATCTCTTTCTTAATAAACATAATATTTTTAATGATCCAAGGATTTGTTCTCCTTCATTCACTCTATGCTACAGAAAAAAATACAGTATCTGTCACAGATACTTTGATCCAAAGAACTTATTCTGTTAGCACATTTAGCTTTCATTTTGATTCAGCGTAAATTCATTTCATTTAGCATAGAGAAGGGAAACATACACTTATACACATACACTGTTTCTCCTGGAAGTCTGGGAGTTCACCTGAGCTAACCCAAGTTCACCTGAGCTAACCCAAGGTCAGCTGGTTTAAGTGGTTTACTTCAGTTGAGCTAACATGGAAATGAAGAAGAAAAGGGTAATTAATCAGTTCTTGTTTCCTGGTGCTGCGTAGCGGCCGATTCTTCACAGCCGATTCATCACAGTAGATGCTTGTTCTCTTGCTTTTCCATTATGGGCAAAATGAGACATATCCTCAGGGTTTCACTGATTAAAGTGTAACTGCAAATATGATATCGGGAGAGCATAATCACAGGGCTATCTGAAATGTGCTCTATCACCTGGAAAAGGCTGTCAGCACTGCTGTGGAGCAGAAGCCATTGATGTACTTTGAACTGACCAGTTACTCAGAAACTTGGTTATTTTTTCATTCTTGTTTTCTTTTGTATCTAGACTCTCTCTCTCCACCCTGTTACATATTCCATATGTATGGGGAAAGATCCCCATGGTCATTAGATACTCTATAAAACACACCAGCTGTGCCAGCCATGCACCAGAGTTTATGTGGTATCACTGATCTTTTGATCTCCAGCCTGACAAGTTCTAGCACATGTGATTGAGAAAGAGCAAAAATAAATACTATGACAACTGCTTTCAGTCCAATTATCAAGCTGTAAGGTGTGGGTATCTGTCTTTTGGGTAGTCTCCCCGGGCAACCGTTGTATCTTTTGAGCTCCTGGCTAATACTGGGGTCTGGTAACCATATGTATTGCTCGCAATAGCATAGCTGATGTATTCATGAGTCCTGTGCTGACATGTCGGCTTAAGCAACAGAGGTACCGTAAGGACCAAGTCACTGAGCACTAAGTACAGCATTAGAACCAGTGAGTTGCAAATCAGACAAACTGGGTAACTTATAGCCTACTGTAAGTGGAAAGTGCACATAATGCTGTAGCTTATACATCCACATAATGCTGTAGCTTATACATCCACATAATGCCGTAGCTTATACATCCACACATTCTGTGCTCGCTAGTGAATTGTCCCACAATTAAAAGTTATAAAACAGAAGCCGAGCATGTATTGTTCACAGCTGGTTAGCTGACGCAGGCAGGGGTAGCCATGCTGTGCATCTCACCTCAGCTTCCAGGTTCCCAGTGAGTGAGTCATGTGTATCGGCATTACCGCCACCAAGCAGTTGGGAGAGGCACTACCTCCTTATTTTGATTATAATGGAAGATCTCTCATTTGTGTGATCTCTGTCAGGATGCCTGTTGAGAATGGGCATGACAGATGAGCTTAATGTTTGGGCTGTGGCCAAGCATTAAGGGTTAGGGAACACTCTACTTCATGCATGGATTGTTCTATTCTGCCCATGTGCAAAAGGGATGCACATTCTCATTTCTTTGCAGAGAATGTCCTCCCTCACCTACCTCTGGATCTTCACCCTGGCCCCCTCCACAGCTGATCACACCATATTCCTGCAGAGGAGTACCAAGAGGTAGAGGAGGTAGATGGGATGATGTGGTTCCCTTCTAAGGGGGATGAGCTGACTGCAGGACAGCGAGAGCAGGAAGAAGAGGTACCAGGCTCAGAGGAGCCGCTTAATTGCCAGCTCAAGGAGTAAATCAGCAGGGCAGCTAAAGCCCTGGTTGTTGGGTCCCCTGTCATGCACTGGTGATGAGACTCAAGGACAGGCCAAACCCTTGGTGATCCCACTTCTCCCGGACTTTGAGCAGATAATGCAGAAGCAGCTCCTGGTCCCTTAGCTGCACCCTGCTGGTCTGGGGTGAGCAGACGGCTGGCAAATGTGTAGAGTTATAAGAGATGCAGCCAGCTGCTCATACTAGATCAGGTGATGACATCTCTCTAAATCCCACTTCCCCCTCTTAGTCAGTGTTGGGGAAAGCCACACGCTCAAGCAGGAACTGCAGGACCGTGGACGGCCTGCTCACTCGGACGCACAGAAAGATGGCAGTCCAGACACGGCTGGGAAATATGGGCTCTATCCTCTCTCTACACCTATGCCACTTATCATGTATGCTACAGGATGAGCAGGGTATCGATGCATGGGAGGACATCGAAGAGGTTTCGATTCTTTCCTTCCTTCCTACTATTGTTAAGGAGCAGGCAGAGGTAAGGCCATTGCTACATTCTGGACAGTGTAAAGTCACCTCTGGTTGTCCCAGTCCTGCCTGCAGCAATACAACTGGGACGGTCTGTTGAGGCTTCCCTCCATACATGTTTAGGCCAGATGCTTTTAAGATGATCCAGCATGATCTCTGAAGGCACCACACTGAGGTCCAGGGGGACCTACAACCTCAACCCAAGTCTTTTTGTGTACTAGATTTGTCTAGATAAGATAGCTTTTTCACTCAGAGAACCATGTTTACACCATAACCAATACATTCTCTCTCTCTCTGCAGCACCCCATGTTTCCCCTACTGTTCCAAGGTGAATAGAGGGTCAAGGTTACCTCACTATGACCCCTGAGCTTTGGGGAGCCAGACTGCACTTGAAAGCAAAAACATCTGACATTCCAATTTCAGTCAAACAGAACTCCTCCCCTTCCTGCCCTCCCACGTGTGCCCCAGTCCCATAGTCACCCAGGGTCCCAAATCATTTATACATGTTTTCAGGATGTTGCAGGGTATATAAGGGACATTTCCTGTTCTGAGACTAGCAGAATGTACGAGCACTCAAACAAAGGTTCAGAAAGTTTGATAAAATCAGTATAAGAGCAACGTTCTGGATACAGTTTAGTTAGTATCATTGAAGTACAGTGTGTACTTGGGACAAACATGAAAGCGTTTGTGGCATTTGGGACTTTTAGCCCTTTGGTGAGTTATTGCTCTGGAAGAAAAGGATAACAGGTTGTGTGGGGAGTTTTTTGTGGCTCTCGGAACATTTAAGATATGCTGGGGCCCTCAGAGCCTGCAAATAAACCAGAGATGAGTTCTCAGACCTTTTGCCCCCCACAACCTCATCTTTTTTCAGTCAGATCAGCCAGGCAACCTTGTAGAAATCAGATAGATCTGCTCTGCATTTTCTGATGGCAGCTTCTTATACAATCCTTTAGGCAGTTTAACACCTGCCTAATGGATTATGTATATTTTAAAAAGTATTCAGAGTTGATATGCACAGTACTGTCGGTGAAGGGAGGATTATGTAAAGCAGTTTTAACTGTCAACACCCTTGTTTAAATGTCCAGCACTCTGAATACTGAACAGGGTGCTGTCAACTCACTTAACCAACATGTAAAATATTTTCAAAATTCTGAAGACCTGAAGACCAACATTCCAAAAAGACCAGTGATGAACACCAGACCAAGGTGCAGGAATTAGATGCTAACTTCCAATTCAAGCCAAAAAGTAAAAGCTAGGTATCCTCTCTTTCTCTCTTCCACTCTCCTCTAACACCCATCCATCTCTCCCACCATCCACTGTCACCTGTCGACGGAACCTACGCCACCTGTCTTCCTCCACCCTCTCATCTACAATCCTCTCCTCCCTACCATCTGCGGAGTCTTTCTCTCGACTGTCTACCGATGATGCGGCTACAACTCTCATGTCCTCCCTCTCATCTTCCTTTGACTCTCTGTGTCCCCTCACCACCAAACTAGCTCGGGCCTCCCCCCCCAGTCCTTGGCTTTCTGATGCTCTACGAGCTGTCCGAACCGAACTGCGGGCGGCGGAGAGAAAATGGAAAAGGTCCTGTCTCCCCAGTGATATAGCTTCCTTCCATGCCCTCTTATCATCTTTCCATTCCTCTGTCTCTCTAGCTAAATCTTCCTTCTTTCACTCGAAAATTAACGCGGCCGCCTCTAATCCCCGCAAACTGTTTTTAACTTTCTCCTCTCTTCTGGCCCCCCCTCCCCCCCACCCCCCTCATCACTCACACCTGATGACTTTGTCTCCTTCTTTGAAAAGAAGGTCGATGCTATTCGCAATTCCTTCTCCCAACCCTCCACCCCTGCTGACCCTCCTACCCTCCCCAACTCCCTAACCTCCTTTTCTCCCCTCTCTGACGCCGACACGCTGAAACTCCTTACTTCCCACCGCCCAACCACCTGTCCTCTTGACCCCATCCCCTCTCCCCTCCTACAATCTATATCTGAGGACATTCTCCCTTTTCTCTCCTCTCTAATCAACACCTCCCTCTCTTCCGGCACCATGCCCTCTTCCCTGAAGAGGGCCAGAGTCACTCCCCTCCTCAAAAAACCTACTCTCGATCCCTCTGCCCTGAACAACTACCGGCCTGTCTCTCTTCTTCCCTTTCTCGCTAAAACCCTGGAACGGGCGGTCTGCTCCCAACTGTCCACTTATCTTCTCCACAACAATCTCCATGACCCCAACCAGTCTGGCTTCAAGAGTGGCCACTCCACTGAAACCGCCCTGCTCGCGGTCACTGAGGCACTCCACTCTGCTAAAGCAAAATCCCTCTCCTCTGTCCTCATCTTCCTCGACCTGTCGGCCGCCTTCGATACAGTCAACCATGAGATTCTGCTCTCATCGCTGTCTGGGATGGGTGTCACAGGTTCTGCACTCGCTTGGTTTTCCTCCTACCTCTCTGGTCGCTCCTACCAGGTGACTTGGAGGGGCGCACTCTCCGACCCTCAACCCCTACGAACTGGAGTCCCGGATGACTTCCCATCACCTGAAGCTCAACCTTGCCAAAACTGAGCTTCTCTACATCCCTGCTAAGTCCTCTCCGTCAATCGACCTCTCACTGACTGTGGAGGACTTTGTAGTTTCCTCCTCCCGTACGGCAAAGAATCTTGGGGTGACTCTTGATAACTGCCTCACCCTGGCTCCACAAGTATCCTCCACTGCCAGAACCTGCAGGTTCTTTCTGTTTAATATACGCCGCATCCGTCATCTCCTGACGGAGAAAGCCACCCAGCTCCTAGTCCAGGCGCTCGTCATTTCCCGCCTGGATTACTGCAACTCCCTCCTAGCCGGTCTCCCAGTGTGCGCCATCAAGCCCCTCCAGCTGGTCCAGAATGCTGCAGCCCGCTTGATCACCAGTCAGCCCAGGTCGGCTCATGTCACCCCGCTTCTCATTGGCCTCCACTGGCTTCCTGTTGCCGCACGCATCCGATTCAAGGCCCTAGTGTTGGCATTTCAGGCTGCTAAGGGGACTGCCCCACATTACATACAATCCCTGATCACTCCCTACTCCCCAGCTAGACCACTCCGGTCTGCCAGCTCTGGTCGCCTTACGATTCCCTCTCTACGGGCACCTGGCGGTCGAGCTGCACGTTCACGCCGGTTTTCCGTTCTGGTTCCTCAGTGGTGGAATGACTTGCCTACCGCTGTCAGGACAGCAGAATCCCTCCCCCTATTTCGACGCAGACTCAAAACACACCTCTTCAAACTCTACCTTAGTCCCCCCTCCTGATTTACCCCGCCCCCCCCTTCTGATACCCCTATCCCTGTCTAACCCCCCCCCAAAAAAAAAAAAAAAAAAAAAAATTGCACTTATGATGACGACTATATGTTTAGAACAGCAGTCCAGGTGTATTTTCCTAGTTCTGGATGTGATGCTTTGACTTGTGGTAGAACCTATGCACTTGTAAGTCGCTTTGGATTAAAAGCGTCTGCCAAATGACTAAAATGTTAAATGTAAATGTAAATGCTGCAAAGTTTCGGATCTTAAAGAAGGATGTCAGCATGAGGCCTGCTTGGTCACCCCCATTGAGAGAGAGACACACACACAGGCACACACACACACACACACGCACACCTAGTTCTTGCTCCTCATCTATCTGCAGACCACTGGACCTGTTAAATTTCCTATTAGTTCCCTGACAGTACATGTGAGAAAGGATGTATACATTAGAAAGAACCTACTTTATAAAAAATGTGTGCAGCAGTGAGTGGGTATGTTAGAATTAGTGTTTGGCTGAAAGAGTATAATGAGAGTTTGCATTAGAAAGAGTGCATTTTAAAATTAGTCTGTATGTTACTGAAACGCAGGTCTCCTGGAGATGGCTGACAGCTTTATTTCTCTTACCCGCACAGGGCTGCTTCAAGCAGATGTTGCTATAAACATGTTGCTCAGCAAATAAGCAGCAGTTGAGAGAATGTGCTTTCAGGCTGTTCTTCAGGTTTTGTGCATAATTGTGACAGAGACTAAGCTGGTTTATCTCCTCTGTATGGCTTTGAGAAAAAGACGTTTCACAGGCTCCTCAGAGGATGCATATTCAAAACAAAATTGCCCAACTTTTTACATTTACAGAGCTTTTGCTTTCCTAAAAACAAAGAGAACAAATTAATAAATAGTACTCAATTGTTCACGCATGGTATAACCACACTAGAGTACACAGATTCCAGATGTGTCCAAAATCGTCGATGCTGCCCATCTCAGCTACAAGCATGCACACGTCTGCATGCACACGAATACACACACACACACACACACACACACTTCAAACGTTTAGGTAAATATGGCATAAGATGGCCAGACTATGGCATAAAGAAACATCTCTTTCATATGATTGTATATTTCTGTTAGAAACATTTAATTGGCATTTCTCAAGGATCTGCTCAGGGGTTTAAAAAATTATTCTGGGCACTAATGCCATACACAGGCGGTGCCAAATGATGAAGTATAAAGCCTTATAAGATAAAAAGCATTCACCATCATAGGTTTAAATTCCTCATACACTCAAATTAAATGTAGGTTCTGTCTGTTTGCCCATCATCTCATGGGGGAGGAATATCAGGTATGCACAGAGGATACGATTTAGGATACTCAACTGAGCAACTGTGCATGTAACACCTGTCTCAATGGGACTCAGCAGAGGAATGAATAATTGAGTATTACATTTAATAGTCTGGATAACAAACCACGGCGGCGACATCCAAACTGGCCTTTATTTCTCAAATCTAGGGACTTGGGCCAGCAATGCAGCTACTCTTCAGCAATAAGTAAACCTGGTGCTATTAAAACAATAGACAGGCACCCATACAATACACATAAATTAACAGAACACAAACAGTTTGCTCAATTTAGAATAACTTTTTATTTTTGGATATAAAAATAAAGGGTAAGAACTGAAATAAAGAACTTGACACACTTATTGTTGAAGCCAGTGGTCAGTGCACTCACAACCCTTACAGAGTGGGAGAGTGAAGATATCTGTGGTTAAAACAATTTCCTTTGGAAAAGGCTGAGCCCACCCCATGTAGGTCCAGTTTCTCTTCAGGTTTGAAGTGCAATCCGGTAATTCAGCGGTGCACTCACTCGCTGTAGTCTCTCAAACTCTTCAGGCTCTGGAAATATTAAAAATCTCTTCTGCTGGGAACTCGTCCGCTAGTTCTGCAGGAGATCTCAACAAGATTCTCCCTCGTCCAAATTCTATATCTTTCAGCTGCCTACTAGCCGCTTGTTCTGTATCTGCAGTGTCTGCACTGCCACCAGTCCCTTCTCCAACTCTCTTCATGGCCAACAAAAAAAAAAAATCTAAAAAGATCTAAATCAACATCTAGCTCATGACAAAACAGAAAACAGGCATGACCAGACAGTTTAACCAAAGTTCAATAACTCATTAGGAAACAAAAAAAACTAAACAAGAACAGAACCCCTGCAGAACATCTGCAGAATTGCTTTTACGAGGATGTTATAATAGGGCATTTCAGGACTTTGAATGGCATGCTGGGCTTTTTATCCTGCATTGAATTCCCCAGAATGGAGCCATTACAATACTGATGAGCCACTCTGGAAATGACTAATATTAATTTTCAAAGAGAAGAATGGAGGAGAAAAGGAGAGATAGAGAGAGACAAAGCGGTAGAAATATGTTCACTTCCTCAGAAACACTGCACTCTGGGATCTGACCGGGTTTAATTGCTATGGAATGGTCAGACAGCAGACATTGTAATACAAGAAATTACTCCTCGGAGATACTTGGTCTGCCCTTCCAGACAATCACTGCATTATCCTCACTTGCCTGACCATATAGAAATGAAATCTTTTTTCTGCCATAGTTTTACCCCATTTTGTTCAAATGTTGCCCTGGAAAGCGGTTAATTGTGCTGTGGCCGCTGAACAGAGTGTCATTGGATCTGAACAATAATTACCTGACTCGCGCTCTGGTAACCCGGTTGACATGCATTGTGGGTGGGGTAGAGGAGTGGGAAGGAGAATACGGTTGGTCTCCTCAATGCCTGCCCTGCCCTTCCTCACAGCACCTCCTTCCCAGGACGACAGACAGAAGATTTATGAGCTGTTCTCACCGTTTGGGGACAATGGCACTATTCACTGGCAGGTCTGCTGAGGTGAGGGGGAGACGCTGGGGTCAGAGGTCACTGGCCTTTGACCTCTAAAGGCTGAATGGGCGCAGCTTTGTGCCTGACTGGATGCGGCGGCTGAGTGAGTGAGAATGCCACAGGGATCAGCGCTTTCCCCCCTGTGGGGGGTCTCTGTTCTAGATGGCAACCTGAAAGAAAACACAACAAAAGTCCCCTTACACACAAAAACAAAAAGCAGAACATTTCTAGCCTGTCCTTCACACAGCTCCCCCTGCAGGCCATGGAAGGTGAAACATGGGAGTGAAGAATCCAGTGTGTGTATAATGAACACTTATAAAATGTAGGACAAATCTCGCAATTCTGATTGGTTCACAGCAATGATAAAATAATGATATACCACGGCTAGATTCTGCACGGTCACATACATTCGCAGATTAAAATAATTTACGTCAAACCGACTGGTTTATAAAGCCAGGACAAGTTCCAAACACTGACTTCAATTAGTGTGCAAAAGAGAACTGGGATTCAGTGTACTTGGAAGTTCCAGAAGCTCTGAGCAAAGAATTTAAACATGAGTCATTACACAATGTGAAATGCTTGCAGACAGATTTCTCTAGCAATTGCTGACAGTGATTCAAAAAAACAAAGCTCTTAATAACACTTCCGTTTGTCATTCAAATTCAGTCATAAAACACCCATCAGAGATAATGGTTAAGCAGATTGAAACTATATGCCACATACAGAAATATGCTATCCATATTCATGGATGCTTAAGTTAACAGAGCCATAAAAGACTGCACAACAAAATTCATAACTGTCCATACACCAATGCAAGGCCATTAGAACCTTTCATAATCCGTTTAAGCTGCTGACAAATGCAATTGGCTGCTTTGGGGTCTAATGAATTATGGCTTTACTGTATAGTATAAACTTTTTGAGCAGTTACACTTCCACTTCCAATGTTTCACTCCTGGGTGCAGTTTGGAACATTTGGAGGTCATTAGTGTCTGGAAACAGGACACTGGCCTAACCTAACATGATCCCTAAACTCGCCAGTGAGTCAAAGCAGAGATCAGTTGAGTAATAAGATGGATCTTATTAAATTAGATTTGCTTGCAAAATGGATTTGATGAGAATTGATGTTTATTTATTTTTTGAAAGGTCAAGACCATGATTGATCCAAGCAGCTGTTTTGCATTCAGGCCTGTAAAAACAGCACCTGAACTTGTTTAATTGATTCAGCCACTGCTGAACGATACATCAATCAATAGAAAGCTTTGATTAAAATTAATAACTCCCAATTCACCCTTAAATTGAGATATCCCATGGCTACAAGAAACTCAAATGAAAAACATCACTCAACAGTGTCAAAGCTTTCAATTTCGTCAAACATTTTTTAAGCCTTTCATAGACATTAAACTGCTAGCCAGAAAACTATCCCAAAATGACAATATGTTGCATACTTACATAAGTATAAACAATAAGCATTGAACAATCACACTGATGTAAATATAAGTGTTATAATATACAGTCTTGAGATTTTTAAATACGTTTATTTCAAAATCATTTCCATTGGAAGACTGCCAGAAGACCCATAGACATCCCCAGAAGCTGGGTATCTTCTCTGCTGATGTTTTGCCAGGCCTGTACTGCAGCCATTTTCAGCTCGTTTTTGTTTTGGGGGCTTTTTGGCTTCAGTCTTGTCTTCAGCAAGTGAAACACATGTTCAGTTGGATTGCGGTCGGGTGACTTACTTGGCCAGTCAAGAACATTGAACTTTTTGGCCCAGAAAAACTCTTGCTTTAGCGGTATGTTTGGGGCCATTGTCCTGCTGCACGGTGAAGCACTGTCCACTGAGTTTTGAGGCATTGGTTGGATCTGATCAGATCTTTCTGCACACAGTATTTATTCTGCTGCTGCTCCAAGCAGTCACATTGTCAATAAACACAAGTAAGCCAGTTCCAGTGGCAGCCATACATGCCCAAGCCTTAACATTACCTCCACCATCTTTCACAGATGAGACGGGGTGCTTTGGATCATGATCAATACTTTCTTCTTTTCATCACTTTGGAACAGGTTAATACTCATCTCTCCATAAGACTTTGTTCCAGAGCCATTCTGTTCTTGAGGTTTACCAGCGGTTTGCAGCTTGTGGTGAGGTTAACCTCCCTGTGGTTATGTTGGCGTAGTCTGCTCATTATGGCAGTCAGTTAAAAAATGTGCAAGAAACAGTTCAGCAGACAATTTGCCAATTACTTCTGGTTCCCTTAAATGGGGAACTATAGGTATGTATAACATAGCTCAAATGTGACCCAATATTGATGTAAATACCTGTAAATAGAATCTTTAATCTCATATTCAGGGTTTCATTTCTAATCTAATGTGCTGGAGTACATGCCGAAAACGACAAAAATTGTCTCACTGTCCAAATACTTAGACTGCACTGTATTTCCACCACTGAAATGAGAAGAAGCATGAATGCCAATCTGATAGGCTGTTTTATTATATAATATATTAAAGAGCATATTCTTAACATCACATACATGACATTAACTGATGTGTTTTCATATGGATCCAGGCTTGGTGGAATCGATCATAATGGATTCCTGTTTCCTGCTGGAACCAATCAGAAGTTCTCATGAGCACTTGCTTGCTACCAGTGTGATCTGGCTCCATCTGCTGCAGCACAATAATGCTGAAGACTTGAGATACGTCTGCTCTGATTCAAGTGGCACACATATGTGGGAGACGCAATACAACGGACAACTACAAGTCATGATACAACCGATGATAATAACAATGACAATTACAAAAATGTATACGGCTTTTGTCTCCTCTTGATAAACAACTCTGCTAAAATTGTTTCAATGTACATTCTACACAATAAAGCTTTGCTGAACGTACCGTGAGTTATACATTGAGAGTCAGGAATAATTTACGAGAGCCATAACCCAGTCTCTCCGATTTTCTGTAAGTAAGATGCTCCAGCCATGTATTCCCCCACTCTAAATTAATCTGGCAGGCCTAATTCAATTCTAACTGTACACCGTAATAAATCTGGTTTAGCCCTAACACTGCACCACTAGAAGCCCAAACTTATCACTGGTCTAATTGGCTACATTCAACACTGAGATGAAAACCCTCAATACCTTTTCTTTTCATTAGAAAAGCGAAATCAAACATCAAATCATCTTACTTTTACAGCCAGTGACGGGGTCATGCAGGGCCGATTACTGAGCTCCACAAAGGGGGAGCACATTATACTGGTTATGCTGTAAGTGTGCGCAGGATATTATGGTCCGTCTTAACATTCAGCATGAAGCATTTACTGTAGAACCTGAACACATTTCAGTGAAGCAGTTGCTTCACCTTTTCACTAATTTAATGATTTATGAAATGGGGAGTCTCTCCATCAGGTTATAGACCATACACTATCCTGTAGCCTACACACACATCTCATTTACATTTATTTTCTAGACATCCTCTAGATATCACTGTTGTTGAATACATATTTGTTTGGACATTGTGTGTTACCTGAATCCATTTTTATTTATTTTTTTACATATTTACCTACAGTATAAACTGAAATTTCATGCAATAAAAATGCATTCCATATAAATAATGATTTAATCATTACAATTACAAAAATGAGTCAATCAGTCAAAGACAGGTCATTGGATTGCTTGTTCTCAAGTGGTAGAACTGTTACTGCAGGAACGTCAGCAAGTTGCAGTCAGACACACAGACTGAACTGATGTTTCCAGATGCGTTCATTCAACAGGCTCTAGCAAACAGACAAAAAAATGTACAAGGCTCCTGACACAGGGCAGGGAATGTGTTGGTGTCAAAGTTAAATGGGCTTCTCAGGGGGCTCTGGCTATTTCGGTCGTTTATCAGTAATTACCCACAACAGCAGGGTAATTAACCTCTTTGCCTCAGATTGGCTGTGGGCATGCCTATGGCTAAGTCCCCTGAAGACGTAGAAAAGATTTTAGCACAGTGTGTAATTGTTTTCAGACTAAATGACCAAACAGCAAAATGACATTATTCTGAGTGAGCATATGGTAAGCAGTTGTATTATAACAGTTTGTATTTTAATGTAGACCATACCATATCCTGTTGTAGAATGTAGTGTGTTTGTGCGTGTGTGTGTGTGTGTGTGTGTGTGTGTACATATGTGTGTGTGTGTGTGTGTGTATGGAGCTCTGGCTATGGAGACCCTTTGCGACTAATCAATCCATTCACATCTGATCATTTACAGATCCAAAGGGAGTATTTTTCCAGTAAGAAGTGATATACGATCCCAACCACTTCTTGTATCTTCCAGTCAAAAGTAACAGGAAAGTGATCTGATTCTGGAAACATTTCAGAACATGGAAGAAAACAGAATTCCTAACCAATGCAGTAAAATCAGCATGTGGATAAGGACTCAAAACACAGACAAAGACCAAGCCAGAAGCTGCCATCAGAAAGCCAAAGGAGGAGGGAAAACAGATTCCAGATCTGAATGTTATTGCATTAGGTTCAAAATTCCTCATTTTTATCCCAGCTCCCAGTTCAGGGGAAGAGCTTTCATCGGCATTCAGTGCAGACGGACTCCTCCGGATAAAGACCATCAGAGGAGATATACTGTAGGGAGCGGGGTGAACCACTCTCGGTTGCTCTCTGATCAGTGCAGAGAACATTATTTGTCCTCTGCTGCTTGGTAATTTCCTCAAAGTGCAGGAGAGCCTGTGCCAGACACTGCAGCCTAATAAAGCCCAGCCCCTAGACGGTACAGCTGCTCCAGCGCAGGGTAGCTTTTACGAGCCACCGGGGCTCTGGGTTCAAAAGGGGTCAGCGTGCTCCGGGTCTGACCGCCACCTCCTCCTCCTCTGCCTCCTTCTCCTTCGCCTCCGGTCTCCAAAACAAACAGCTGTAAATGATATCCTGCGGAGAGCCTATTATTAAAGACATATTTCCACAAACTGTCACATTTCGAAGGATGCTACACATTAGACTTTTTTTATATAGAGACCTCATGCAACCTGTAGCGAAAAAGTTAACGAGACAGCCAGACACTGCAGAGCAAGAGTGGCAACCTGCCAAAGTGGGAAAACAGATCTCCATGCAGAACTCCAGAACGTCCATGCTGCACGTCATAGATTTCCCATAAGATTGTGAACTGTGTAGCAGAGATCCTGTAACACTTGGCACAGCACAGACTTCCCCCGTAAGACTGTGCTGTACACACTCTTCTGTGACTGTGACTGTTGCAGCACATGCAATATACTCCCTGTAAGAATGTTCATTTTTAGAAACGTTCAGCAGAACAGAAGCTCACTTAGAGAGCTCCACTGTAGCTGTGAAAATGTGTTTTGGAGGCACATCAGGTCTCCATGTTGCTCCCTCAGTCTCACAGTGAGATTTCCATCACGTCACCACACTGCCGTTAACAGTAAACTTGACACATTAATCTGATACAGACCAACTATGAAAAAAACATTCACAGCATTCCAGTATCCATGAGCACAACATGGAAACTCACGTCCCCTTGTTTACTTTCTACAGCTGTAAGTCATAATGGAAAAGCCATGCCAAATGTAGAAATACTGATTCTGCTGGCAGAGGCAACTCCTGAATAGACTGTAAGAAAAGCATTATCTGCCCCCTCTCTGCCTACAGTAACTGCAATATCACCAACATGCTTGCTCTTTCCCGACATATAAATAATATCAATGGACTGAAGTATTTTTAAAGTAACCGACACCTACAAACAGACCAAACACTCTTGCAGAGCTGCAGTTCATTTTCCAGAATATCACACTTTCCTATATCAATGGTTGATGAGAAGCACAGGGCTTTGGGCTTGGGGTGGGGGTGAGGGATTACAGGATTATTAAGTATCATATCGTTCATTATTGATTCATGTTATGTTTTTTTTTGGGGGGGGAAACAATGTGGTGTACTGTACCAGATAATGGACAGTAACAAAACCCACTCCAAGTGACCACACACATCTGATGTAAAATTAGGGTGATATCCATTGTTGGGGATTTTGTTCTCCTACAGAGAGACCAACCCTGTGGCACAGTAGAGCACAGTCGCAGGCACAGCCACAGCAACAACTACAGCCACAAATCTGCTCATTTCCCTCTGACACAGCTTCAGTGGACTCTCAAGAGGGCTGGGACTTTTTGGCTTCCATGGCAGTGGCATTTTCTGATCATTAAGAGCATGAGGTTCCATTCACAGCTGCATTGTTCTTTTAGCTGTTTGTAGTACCATTTAGTTGGAGATTCTACCATAGCAGCCTCATCTGGACGAAGACTCAAAAGGACAAAGATGAGGGAGTCTTTCTGTGGGAGTCTATCAAGGTTAGCTTTCGTGCTTTATTAATGTTGTACTCTTGCCGGTCTGGGAATGTTATTAGAACTGGAAGTAAAGGAAAGGTCTTTCCCTTGGACCTTGCAGAGAGCTCTGTGCTGTGCTATACTTCAACTCTGGAGTGAGAGTACAGTATCCCCCAGCAGGGTTCCCATCTTCTCTCTGCTGAAGAGGGCTGGCTGTGGAGCTGCCCCCAGGTACCAGGGATTAGCCTATTCACGGGGAGAGCTCAGGTACAGTAAAGGCAGGCAGTGGGGTGGATGTGTGCGGCATAAGCATAAAGACACGTGGCTGCCCAGCACCTGTAGCTATGGTGTATCAGATGTGGGTGTTCTAACCCAGTTCATGAACATAAAGACACACACCAGCACCCGTCTCCATTGCAACCCACAAGAAGTCACAGCAGGGATAATCCCAGCCTCAAGGGAGGCAAAAAAATAAAATAATCTAACCACAATCCACAGCGATGAGGACCTAAATATTTAATGTACCTTAAATGCACTCCTCAACCAGCTAGATCCACCATACCTGTAGTGCATTTAATAAAATACATCTTGGACTGAAGTTGGCACTGTGTGCTGTTTAGAACCTGCAGCCATCTGGCTAGAGATATTTTATCTACTATGCCAGAGTGTAAAAAAATGAAAACTTTATTTTTATCCACAATGTTAGTTACCCATTACAACACTAACACACACAATGCTTAAATCGTAGATCCCACCACCGCGTTTACTGTGCTTTTTTTAAATGCGGTCACCAGATTAAAAGAGTATTACTTCCTTCTCAGTTGGATAAAGAAATACTGAGTTCTGCCTCTGGGTTTCATACATAACAGCACATTGGTACATGTTTGGGATGAGAAGACAGATCAGTGCCTCCCACACACTGTTGTGAGAGCTTTACTGGCACATCTGGCTTACAGTACCACTGCATGTTGATCAGAGAGAACAGGAGAGATGTGTTCAGTGTGTCCTGATAGCTCCTTGGATTAGGGATGCATTCATCTGTGTAGATGTGTTGGATATAACTCTGGTGTGAAGGCTACTGTAAATTTCAAACTCATGAATGAATTGTGTTTTTCTGCCTGCACCCTGGCACACCCCCTTCCTACCAGAGCACTGTGGGGCACCCTTCTGGCCAGGACAATGCCTAAATAGCCTCTTCAGAGAAACACACATCCTTCTGTACCGCATACACAACAATAACCATGTGGAACAATGACCCTACGACAAATACTTCCACACACCGTTTCATACAAAAGTTTAGTATATCACAGAAAAAAATATAATGAATGAAATGTAAGGATCGTTAATCAAAAATTCTACTGGGGAAGTTTTATTTTGTCTTTAAAAGTCTGATATTCCCTATTGCCTTTCATGGTGAACTGATGGCTAATTGGCCATTGAAACTGAACTGGACAGAGACATGAGATTTGATGATGTTGTGACTGAAAAGCAAGACAAAACTTTGACAATTAGATGCAGTAAATTACATGTTACTTTCTGTATTATATTTCTTTATTATAGCAAAAATTAATGAAATGGATAATTAATAACTACTGTAACACCCACGTTACCACTAGGGGGCATTTTGGAGGAAGAGCAGCTGCAGTACCAAATCTGACCACTGCAGAGCAATGCCCCCATACAACACACTCGGAAAGGAAAAGCAAACACACACCCAAATCAGCTAACTTAATTACACACAGGAGAAAAACACACAGGAGCAAAAATCACTCAAACTCTGAAGTAGAGGAGGCACCCAGAATTACAATTTTAAAAAGTGTCTGTTTAAGTTTAGTTTAACCTTCTGTATGCCCATACTCTTAAGATACGGCTAATTGCCGTTGTGTGTGTGCCTTTGTGTGCACATGCGTGAGTATCTGTGCACGTGAGGGTATATGTGTGTGTGTGTGTGTGTGTGTGTGTGTGCACATGAGCGTGTGTGTGTCTGTGTGTGTGAGAGAGAGAGGGGCGGGGGAGATTACAGCAGTAATTTAAATGGTATGAGACAGTATATTCCAGTCAAATCAATGAGAAAATATTAGGTAGGAGAGCAGTTAGTTCCCAATTCTACTATCAGTGAGATTCATTTTCTATGATGGACAATTTATTTATTTAACTGCCAGCTGACTTGTAGTTAATACTGTCTTAATGAAAAAGACGTTATGCAAGCCTTTGGTATCTTTCTTTGGAAGAAAGACACATATACCCCCGCTATGTGTAATTCATATCAGCCCCCCAAACGTCTTATAAGGCAATATGGCCATACTCACAAGCCCAGGAGGAAGAGAAGTGAGAGAGACAGTGAGAGATTTCAGCATTCAGCATCCCACTATCAACTGACCCCTTTTCCAGAGCTGGGGCTGGGGAATATGAAGCTTCATGCCTAATTACAATGAAGAATGACTAAGAAAAGGTTGCATGCGCTCCAAAACAAACTTTAAAAAACTTTTATTCTGACGTATGCTTAAATCATAGAGCCTGATACAGTACGGCCTCCCTAATCACAGCCAGGGGGGGACTTACTGAAGCCAAATCTTCTGCACCTTATTGAAGACCCTCAGCACCTCTTGCTCAATGCAGACCACAGTCCACACCACAGCTTCTAAAAATCTAATAATGAGGTTCTCCTGCAAAAGCTGCAGCAGGGACTTCTGATACAGACCCTTTACTGACTCGGTGGGGAGAGCAGAATAATCTCCAAATGGCAGTGAAACAGCTTCCTCACACTCTGCGACACACAGTATGTGCTGTACACAATGGAGAGGAGAAAAATGTACTATTGTTTTCTGCATTTAGCCAGTATCTATTTGAAATGCATTTTAAATAACAGTGGAATTGAAAATACAAGGCTAGACATCTACCCATGCTTCAGTTTGAGAGTCTTTGTAAAATATTGCTCAATATTGGGTGCTCTAAGATAGCAGAATGACAGTCATTCGAAACTAAACTACAGAGAGAATTTCAGAAGTTTAGAGAGTTTTGAGACAACAAACTAAAAAGTATGGGACTTCAGCATAACATTTTTTGACTTAATAATAACCAAACATGGAGACAGTGAGTGAGACAATGACCCTTCACTGTGATGTGCAAATGCCTCGACACTCATTTCACAGGGCGAGGACGAGTTTCTTAGCAGCAGAGGACAATAGTGTTCTGGCTGGCAGTCTGCTGCTCCAATTTTAGCTGCAGTTACAGCGATTCCTCAGCTCCTTTGCCTGCTGGAAACTCCAGCTGTTTAACACCCTCCTGAGATCACAGAGTCACTGCACAGAGCATCTCTCCTTGCTGCTGACACCAGTCAATGAACAGCCGTCATAACTGTCTGCGATTATTATGTGCAGCTATCAAAATTGATGTATTTATTTACATATAAACAACTTGTCAAATAGTGTTATCTGAGCCTCCTATGACAATCTAAATTAACGGACAATAATCCAATAAAATAAATAGGAAGCACTGTACAAATGTTTACTCTTAAACACCATTGGACTCACATCACCCTGGCCAAAGCAGACAGCTGACTTCCTGGTTCCCATCATGCACTGCTCTGGTTGTGCTATAAAAATCCCTCTTGTCGGCTCTCGTGAGTGCAGGGTCAGGTGACTGGTTTCCACATCACCTGGTTCCCCCTGTTAATCACACATCCCTATGGACCAGCCAGCCAATCCCAATTCTTTACACTTATGCCTCTGCACTAGGAAACATTCATCAAACTGTGACCCACTTTAATTTCAGCACTATACCTACTTCATCACCTGCAGCTCTGACAATGAGAACTCAAGGACGATTTTCTGTGCGCTCGCTGTGTCCCAAAAACACCCCAGAAACCTTCATATAGGAACCCTTTCATTTTGCCTGGTCTTGCTTTGGTTAACTGAAAATATACATAAACAAGTATTCTTATCTACACAACATGTGGCTAAAAACTGTATTTTTGGTGTCAGTTTCTAGAAGGAAACCATTGGCATCACAAAATAACTAACTTTAGTTGGAACCAGCGGAGAGCTGCAGCCTGGAGTCTGCATGGACAGAGAATATCGCCCACGCTGCACACTGGCTTGGTAAAAGGGCTCTTGACTGGCACAAAGGGAACATTCACATGGTGGTGTTAATGCAGGCAATAAGATGAACATGGGTATTTCTATGTGAACATGCCCCAAGAGACTAAAGGATGCATGTCTGGTCACATGACTAACGCACCAGAGTACCAGCAAACACTTGTGGTCAGAATGTAATGATAGCATTGCTCTCGCTCTCTGTCTCTCCTCTCTACCCCTGCTCTTCTGACAGTTCCTTAAAACCCGCAGCCAACAGCTACACAAACGTCCCCTCAGGTGAGCTGTAGCACAAGAAAAATGAGCAAAGAGAAAACAAAATGTGTCCCACACTGTAGGAGACGGGAAGGGGCGGGTTTCATCAATTAGTCACATGACTGCATTAGCCATAGGCACAGAATCATATCACAGTCGTAAAATAAAATATTGCAGGAGTCACAGGAGGGCTTTGCTATTTGCTCACCATGAAGCCAGTCACAGAGGATTGACTTTGTCTTTCATGGCTGAAATCATGAAGAATTAGGTAGAAAAGGCACATGTTGGATGTGATATTCCTGATATGAGGAGTAGCACTCTAAACACGCTAAAACACTTCCAAATTATTGCTGGCCTTTCATGGCTGCTTGCTTTTACAGATCAAAGCTTCCAATTGTTTTTCTTCAGTGAGTAATTGGCCATTACTAAAATGAAATAACCTTCTCCCACCCATGCCATTGATGTGAGGATACTCAGCTGTAGATTACTTGTTGTTACACCCTAATCTCCATACATTAGGCTATGCTGAAAACCAGAGGCAAACAAACCGAGAGTGTGACTCTTAACCACCATTTAAAACCATCCTCTCTGAGGCTATGACCGCAGTAAGAGGGTAACCTAAATGATAAAACAACAACATGTATTAGAACAACAAAAACAGTGAATAAATGTTGACTGAATTACTCTCCGACCCTAAAAAGACACAAAAGGCTTTCAAAATATTAAATTCATGTCAAAATAAATGTAAAACAGACACAAGTCCTGGCCAATAACAGGCTCCATGACCATCCTGGGAACAGAGTCATGAAAGAAGATGCACTTTTTCTTACTATATGAAGAATTGCCCTGCTTGGCTTGGGCTGCTGGGACGATGCCATTTTGCTTGGTTTTCAATTTGTTAAGCACATCAGTAAATAAAAATGAGTCAGTGCTAGTCCCTGAGTGATCATGCTCACAGATACACATACTGACTAACTCACACATATATATGTGCAAACAGATAAAAATATACTCACTAATTCACACACATACTTACTCACAAATGCACAGAATTATCAGAAAGTCACACACAAACCAGCACATATGCATGCAAACACACATTTAGTTATTAAACACAATCTCATATAAACTCTCACTCATGTACACACACACACACAGACACACACACACACACACACACACACACACACACGCAGAAACAGCAATATGCCTATGTTCAAGTGAATATGAAGCATTCTTGATGCATCTGTCGATACTACATGGTATACATATTTCTATTCTCATTGCTAAATCAGTCATTTCTGTTTGATGTGCACACATTTCACACTGTTGCTTTGAAATCCCTCCCGACAGTTCTGGATTATTAGGAACCCAGTGTTTCAGCACCTTGAAGTCTCTTTATATTTTGAAATGGGAACACTTCATGAATTTCTTCGACTGAATTAAATAGCATGTCAATTAAAATAGCTTTCGGGCTGAAAGAAGCTAACCTTGAGTCTCAAAACCCATGAATTGAATAGATTTACTTCCCACTCCGCAAAATGTTTTCAGACACAAATATAATAATGCTGATTAAGGATTAATTTACATCACAGCGTGTTTTTAGAAAACGTAGCAAAATGTAAAAATTAGCCAAGCCCAATTGGTCTTTACTTTGGCTACCATAGAGAAGAGAGCTCAGTGGCTATGAAAGAGGCATGGTTATTGGGCATGTTCAGAAGCTACAGTAATGAAGACCACTGAACTTGCTCATGTGGCATCGAAGGGAAAGATGTCATTAACTATGGGTTACTGCCTGTACACTTCTGGATTGTGATGTCAGCACATTGGCTCCAGATGCAAGGTAAAACAGATGAGCAATTCTGAATTGTTTGATTACAAATATCAGTCTAGAGGGCACAAGCAGGCAGTTTCATCTAGAACAGTGATGAGACTGTCACAGAGAGGGATGCAATAGTTGATGTTTTCTTTATTTTGGCACTTACCCGTAGACTAATATTTCAGTAAGGCAGTGCTATGGTTCATTTTAGGTCACTTGAGAATAAGTTAGAACTGTGGCTCATTTTATACCATATTTCAAAAAGACACACGGTGGTTCGTTTCAGGTCATATTTGAGGAAAGTAGATGATCTGATCACTTTAACCGAAATTTACATAAATCATAATGTGGTTCATTTCAGGTCATATGTGACTATGGTAGAACCGTGGTTCATATCTGGTCATATTTCAGTAAGGCAGGCGTAAGATTCAGTCCTGACAAAATGCGGTTTATTTCAGGTCATGTGTGAGAACTGTGGATCAATTCTGAACTGAATTCAGTTAGACACAGTACGGTTCATTTCAGGTCATATTTGAACAAAGCATACTGTAACTGTGGTTTAGTAGATCATATTTAAATAAGACACAATGTGGTTCATTTCAGGCCATGTTTCAGTAAGATAGAGCTGTTATTAATTTCAATTCATGTTCTGCTTTATTCGTCTGTATACATATGTGGCCAAGAAAGAATACAGAGAATTAACAAAGACTTAATTTGATGTAATAGAGTTGGCCGTAGCTGACATCTGTAAAACTGATCTTGTAAACACAGTGATTCTAAACACCTATGGAATGGAGTGGAGACTCCGAGGCATGTAAAAGGTAGTTTGTCCATGTTTTGTCTCCTTGTCGTTCACCCAGTATCACCGTTCTGAAGTCTGAGTGCTGAGGACCTGACCCATTCCCTCTGTTCTGGGAATGTGTCATACATTACAGAGGGCCCATGTCTGCTGCAGTGCATTATCTCCATCTGCTTCCAAATTAACAAGCCTGCCAAATATACAGAAAAATTAATATATGAATAAATTAACAGCAGTTTCAGTGTTAGATGGCTCTCATAGTGATTGAGCTCTCAGCAGGCTGTCTAAGATGAACAGCATCAGAGTCTGGACACCGTTGTCAACTGGTAAATGGTAAATGGTTGGCATTTATATAGCGCCTTTATCCAAAGCGCTGTACAATTAATGCTTCTCATTCACCCATTCATACACACACTCACACACCAACGGCGATTGGCTGCCATGCAAGGCACCGACCAGCTCGTCAGGAGCATTTAGGGGTTAGGTGCCTTGCTCAGGGGCACTTCGACACAGCCCGGGCGGGGGATTGAACCGGCAACCCTCCAACTGCCAGACGACTGCTCTTACTGCCTGACCCATGTCGCCCCTACTAAGCCTCTCCAAACATTATTTGTATCAATGACATCGGTACAAAATAGAAACAAGTTAAATTATTTACTATTGCTAAGTGGATTCATATGCGGAATGTACATTGCTGTGTTTTTTTATATCACAGTATTTTTCATGAATGCCCCAAATTGTAAATTACTCATGAGAATTTATGCCAGAAATATCCTGGCTACTGAAATAATGTAATAAAATGTTTAAATAAAAAACTAGTACCAGATTACTTATTCCTGAGGCCTTAGTGTTGCAACATGCCAATTTTTATCCATCTCCATCTTCATTTTAATATTGATTCCAAATTATTATTTGCATTAGCCTATTATGCCTGCAGTCTGTTTTCTTTGGCTGAGACAAAGAACTAAAAATGTAATATAAAAAAATATATATATGCCACATTACCTGGATATAAAGACAAAACAACATTTTATAACAATATGTCAAAAGATTAATCTATGCTTACAAATTATGTAGTTGTTAATGACACCGTTACAGACAGTGTTCATATTAGTATTTTAAATGCTGTAGCCCATGAAATCTCACTGGATTTTCTGTGCCGATCTGGCAGACTGCCTCTGCTCTCTCTAAAGCGGCATAATGAGAGATTTAGAGATGAAGACACACTGGGGTGTCTGGGTTCTGCAAGCACTAGAGTGGGATTTTGCCTCAGTTGCTCAAAAACAACCATACGTTGTTTTGAAACCATTTCTTTCTCAATGCTAGTTACAGTATAAACCCTGCAATACATAGTAACTATTTATGCACTCCTAAGATAAGAGTGATTCCTTAAATTAGCTTTAATGAGGCTTACAGACCTATGCCTACAAACATATATGTCTATAAAATGTGTTTATAATTCCCCTTAGTTTAGATAGGAGCTGGTTTTCCCTCAGTTTGACTCATTAAGTTTCCAGGCATGGGGTTGTGTATCTGAGACCCCCATGCCCAGTCCTGGGTGCCTGATGGAAGGAAAACAGCGTTAGTGATCCATACGTCTACATCACAAGGAAACCAGTGCCTGCCAGATCTTGAATCTAATGTAACTGCTGCTGTGTGAACACTGATCATGCCTAGCTGTGCTGATGGGTGATTAGAATGTCCCTTCTTCTTTCGCTGAGAATGTAGTGGGGGAAAAACTGAAAAAAATGCTGGCTCATGTTGACAAATGTCAATAACAGATTCAAAAGCCTAGATTCAAATCTAGATACTGAAAGCTCTCTTATAAATGCACAGAGGAAGCGGTTTAATACACCTGACTAATCAGAAACGGCTGAAAAACCAAAAATGCCCAAAATGGAGGGACTATGAATGAAAAGGATTGGATTACCTGAAATGGCCTAAGTACCCTCAAGTTAAAGGTGACAGTTTTCACTTTAACCCCAGTATTCATTCTTTCATTTGAAATGAAATGTGCTGGAGTACAGAGCCAAGAAATCAGAAATTGTACCACTGTCCAAATACATATTGACTGCACTGTATGTACACACAAACACACACATCACTACTCTCAGGTGAGTGTGTGTGTGTGTGTGTGTGTGTGTGTGTGTGTGTGTGTGTGTGTGTGTGTGCGTGCATATGCATACAGTATAGTGTCCCTGCTGGTGCTGCTTATGTACTATAGTACAAATGTAATATTATTCTGACATTGTGCTTATAATTATATATTTCAGTTCTTTTCAAAAACAGCTCATTACCGTCTCCACAGCAATGTTTTTTTTTTTTCTTTCCTTTAAGCCATCAGTCCATGTCTTATTCAATATATGTTCTAAAGAGATGTTACTGTATGTGGCTCTCTGGGTAACTAGCAAAGCAGCCAGCCAGACAGAGACAGTGAAGAGGGAGGACTCAGGTGCCCACTGAGTACTCTTTTTTTACTGTTATTCATTATCAGTACTTGGCTGACAGCAGGCCAGTAGCGCAGGTGAATTACTCTCAAAATGATTATTTTTCTCCATCTTGGAAACAGGAACAGGCAGATGCTGTCTGTAACTATTGAATGTCATTCCAGAGAAATTCTTCAAAAGATCACAGCAGATTGACTCACATTTAGGGTTGCTAGCTGTCAAAATTTCAGGACAGAATTTAAATTAACGCATCACACTAAATTAATGATTTAGGATCAGATGGTACATTACGCACTTTCAGTTGGATAAATCTAAATATGTCCCTGTGAAAAATGTAGGTCTGCTGTTAGGATGACAAACTTTAAGCCAAATATTCTATAAAATTCAAGCAAACTCGGTACAATGTAAGTAGTATAAGTACTGATGTATATATGGTTGGCTACAGGTTGGTTTCTAAGAGTGGGTTGTAGATAAAGATAAGACATTTGCATATCTATCTTAAAGGCATACTATGCAGGATTTTCAGGAAGAGGAGACAATTGGCTATTACAGTGGTGAGCTGGGTTTGTGAGAGATTAGCCTTGGCTAGCCAGCTTTTGGTGACATTAGATAGCTGCCGAGTTAAGTAGCTTTTCACATCAGCTGGCCATGATAGCTGGGTCCCACTGCACAGTACTAACTTTACTACTTATATTGTTGTGAGATTCTACCAATGTATTTCCTCTCCTGGGCAGGGAGCTTATGCCTAAATCTAAAAGACTACTGGACTTTCAGAAGACTTGACATGACTGATGAAAAATAAAGCTTGATGGCTTGATGTATTCCTGATTATGCTGCTTATGTTACAGAATTTAGCAGGCAGGCTAGAGAGTAGACTGAAATCTACTGGTGTTAGTACTAGCATCAGTGGCTAGTGTCACTAGCTAACATTTAGGTAAAGTTAACTAAATACAAACACAAGTAAAATCAGTTTAATAGCTAGCTAAATGACCTGTGTGTAAAGCGACAACTAAAGCTGTTTTACAAATCGTATCAGACCACGATTTTTCAGCTCAACTCACGTGACCGTCTGCAGTGGAGAAGCGGGGTGGAGAACGAGGCATATACGCTGTTTGTGCAGGAACACAGGAGCAAGAAATTCTGCATAATCTGCCTTTAACTTATACACTTTAACTTACACACTTTTTCAAGCTCAACTCCCTAGCACTGGATCCTTTTTAGGCTGCATTCAGTTTTCTAAAAATGTTTCACTATTTTGCTTCCTTTCCCTGATTCCTTCTGAACATGTCACAATGAAACATGAAAAAGAGGCAGGAGAGGAGACAAGGAAACAAGAACAGAGATAAGTTTTCATAAGAATTCTGACATCCTCATTCATCCCAGTGTCTGTTTGCAGCAACATTGTTCAGGACTCCACGACACCACAATGGATCAGAGTAAAAAAAAACGTCACTTCTTGTTCTTTCCCTGTGATCAACTACAGATAATCAATATGCTTAATTTGGTTTTAAATTCAATTTCATGCTAAACTGCTTGCCATGGTCTTGATGGCAGCGTCTCCATTCATTAGGCAAAGTGAAAATAAGAGGTTTTTCATGATCATGTAATTTTTTTCCATTTGAAGTAATCCGAGGCAAGATACACTCCAGAACAGAGAAAAGACAATGCGTAATACTGCACATGACAGCCTATGGCAGAGGATGTGACAAAGATAGTTGTGACATTTATGCTTTATTGATGATAACGTAACACAAGCAAAAGAAATATGCATATACTGCACATACTTCCCCCTTTTGGTTTCACTGGCCTTTGTTATTCAACTTAATGCCATCATTTAAGTTCATTCAAATTAGACTATATATAACATACTGTGCGTTGACAAGAGTAATGATACATCGATTCTCAGGAACAATTATCTGCCGATCCTCAGACAAGCAGCCCACGTGTCAGCTGTCTTAACTTTAGGTTTGGCATGACCAAGGATACATGAATCATTCTGCTATGTAACACACAGGTGGGGTGGGTGACCAGATTTACTGGTGTCTTGTATGACCAAACATTGTGGCAAAAAACTAAGATGAGAAAGATAGATGGCAAAATCAACCAAAATGTAGGTGCAAGTAAATGCACAAGCTTGCACACACACACACACACACACACACACACACACACACACAAATACTTTATCGTAATTCATCGCCACCCTTAAAATGGACAAAGCAGAATCAGAGCCTGGCACTATCTGTAAAGGTTACTAAAAGCCAGCTTGTCAGATGGGATAAGCTACTCAATGTCACTTTAATGTATCAGGTAGTGCCAGTTACTGACGGCATCACTATTTCACTTGTTTTTGTGAGGTAGATATTCAGTGAAAGGCTCCAGGCTCAACCTGGATGCTCCTATCACATCATAACAGCCGAATACTACAAAGCTGAGGATAGATCTGTGTCTGGTCTGTCTTTCAACAAATCAACATTTGCCCTTCACTTTGACAAGTGTCAGATTTTTCCTTCATAAACGCACTTTGTCGACTTCAGCAATCACCCACATTAAGTTAAGCCCCCAAACTTATTATGGTGCTAACTCTGGCATTTATTTGAAAGTCAAATTCTAGGTCACATGTTAATTGAATCAAGGTTTTTGAGTGTAAAAACAAAAAAAACCTAAATTGTAATTTTGCTGCAAACAAGAAGTAAAAACAGGGAGGCAGGTGGGAGTAATGAAGATATGCATATACCTTCTACGCACTGCAGAGCATAAACATAGACAAAAAATGATCACATTTAAAAAAATATAAAAAAAAGCACCGGGTCTCTTTTTTCATAAGATGCTATTATGTATCCTGATTATATTCACGGGTTGGGTCTTTGTTATCCCAGCATGTCCCCCTTCACTCTCACGACCCCTCAGCCCCGCCATGCCGTCAGACTTACGGCTCAGCTGAGCCGACCTCTGACCCCTGACCCCCTGACCCCGAGGCTTTCAGTGCATTAGTGACAGTCAGTGGGAAAGTTTGGCTCTCCATGGTTCTTGGATGCATCGGGCCAAGAGTAGGGTGTGCGCGGTCACACACTGCCTGGGTTAAGGGCCTTGCTGAAGGGGGCTCAGGGGGCTGCACGTTATTGATATTCTTCACCAGTGAACGCTCCTTTTCATAAACTCCAGTCTCTTCACTTTGTCTCCCTGACATATGCATCACAATGGATCAAGGCCTGAATGCAGGAATCTGCAACCCCCAGAGGTTACGACAGTGCAGGAAAAAACACATTTCCAACGGACAGTCTGCAGATGACCTGGAGTGTGTACTTTGTAGGGATGGCAGGGACATGTGCGGGGGAGATGTTCGTAGCACACTGACCCACCGGGGATGAGCAGCGCGGAGCTGGTACAAGCTGTGCTCTGTCTGTTCCCTCAGTGTCCTCGACGGAGGATCCTGTAGAACACGGCTGTGTGCGTTCGGTGGGGGGAGGGGGGGAGGTTGCCTGAGCAGCCAGAATGGCAGACTGATTCAGTGACTGTGATGGTGCAGTGGGGGGGTGTCTGCGCAGCCAGAATGGCAGACTGATTCACTGACTGTGATGGTGCAGTGGGGGGGAGGTAGGCTCTCTCAACGGAGAGGGGGAGGGGGGACTGCCTCCATTCAGAACTCAGTAATGCTTCAGTGGAAATATTGCACATTTATTAGATATTTACTAAACATAGATTCCCAAATAATTTCATTAATTTAATTTCCATTTCGAAATAATTTCAGCTCAGCATTCAGAAGGGAACCCTCCCCTGCAGCATCTTGTGTGTTTAATGAAATTCCTCCATTAGGACTCTGTGACATGATAGCTCATATTCATTTATGTGGCCACTTTCTATCACACATGCCTGTATGCATGCAGCAAGCACACACACACGCACATACATGCATGTATGCATGCACACACACGTAAGTGAGAAAGGGAGAGAGAGACAGCTAGAGAGTCAATGAGCTTGTGCAATGATAAGTATGTACATTTTAGACAGCCATCATTAAAACAGAAACTCAGTTAATTATCTTGTGTTATTAACTCTGACAAAACCAAAGCAAACAGATATCCCTGATAATACAAACAAGCCACACAGCCACAACGCTTTTATGGAGAATTTCACATTTAAAGGTGCAATAGGTAAGATTTTTGTGTTAAAACATTTTTACAAGACCATTGCAAATCTCTTCCTATCATTAAAAAAGGCTCACTGACATGCTGACTCACCCTCTGCCTGTGTTTATAGTCCTCGGGCCGTAACTCCGTAGCAAAACGTTGTACAGCAATTCAAGCTCATTGGTTGAAAATTGGTTCTAACTGCCACAGCCAATGGCGTGGGCGCTTATTCAGATTTTTCGTAGCTGCCCAAATTGCACTCCAGACGAGCTTACTGAAACTAGTTAAAAAACAATACCAGTTACTTATCGGTACCCACAAGCAAATTAGCTATATTTAACAAATATCCTCTTACGATAAAATATAGGCAATACAAACATCGTAGCGATTGCACAAGCGTTGTGCTTCAGTTGCATATTTGTAAATTCAGGAAGCTAACTTGTAACAGCTCATTTGCTTGTTAGTGAGAGCGAACTGGCATTGTTTTCTAACTAGATAAGCAATAGTATACAGAGTTTCAGTGATCGCTTGTATGGAATGCCATTTGGGCAGCTACACATTCCTTTTATCTCTTAAGTGTTCAATCATCCGTGTTTACCTAAACCTTTATTTCTCTCAAAGTGTAAGTTACAGTTGCATCGTTTGTGGTAGACTATCATATCTTAGTTATATAGCCAGCTAGTTATGTAGCAGAATAACTTGCTTGCTCACAATATAGTTGGTTAGCTAATGTGAAAACTTCAAAAAGACAAAAACTATAAATAGTGTTGCGCAGTGTACCAAAGTCAAGATCTCATAAAGCCACCTGTTCGGCGAACATTCTCTTACTAGAACACTACGAAAAGACGGCAGGCTCTGTTGCGTTTGTCACTGTCAGCTTTCCAAAGCATTGCACGAGAACACTGAACTGTATAATAACGCTTTATGTTACGCGTTGTATTCATAGACTCTGGGTTGTGGTTTGAGGTTGTTTGTTGTTGCAATTTCTCTCTTGACCGTTAGGCGTCCGAAATTACCTATTGTACCTTAATTGAAAGTGATGAAAATGAGGATCATTTTAAATGTTTTTCGTTTTGGTTTGTTTGACCAATTTACAGGTGTAAGGCACCTTTTCATCTTTACAAGATACGCAAAACAGTTCGAGGTGATTGTTAGGAGGGGGTCTTACTGTCCTAAACCTCAATGTGTTGCCCCTGCCTGCATTATGCAAAGTTGGTATAATGTATCAGCTGAGGATGAGAGGGCAGGTTTCAATAACCGGATGAAACTAGGGGAAATATGGGCTGCCAAACTAAGAGTTCCAGGTTGGGAATGTGGCCAGGACACTGGGGAATTCCGTGTGGTCTGGGACAAATGCCATTTCTCACAATGTATCTACTGAAAGTCACATCTGAGAGATATCATTTTTTCCCCACAAAATTCCCACATCACTGAAAGGGTCATATTGCTGAATGCTTTGCATGAGTCTGGACTTCCTCAGCTTGTTGTCCTTTTTGACTGGTCCAGGATCAGCTAGCTGACATAACCACCAACCATCCAATTCAATGGAATCATGGCTACACTTAAAGTCAGATTCTGTGATTTAAGACAGAGCTGTCCCAGTCCAGGGATTTTCCTCTGTTTGGCAGGGAGGGTGATGTATTGCATTGTGGGCTATAATGTGTGTGGCCATTGTAGCAGACGGCTCTCACACGCGGTGGATTCAGGTCAGGGGTGAAGCACAGAACTGGAGCAGAGAGCAGCATAAGACAAGCCTGGAGATGAGTCACAGTTACATTCCCACTCTCCCACACTCTTTCTCCCTCACACACACGTGCACACACGCACACAGAGCCACACACACACTCTCACACACTCACACACACGCGTGCACGCAAGCACATGCACACGCACATGCACGCACAGACACTTTCACACTTTCTCTCTCACACACACACAGAGCCACACACACACTCAGCCACAAACACTCTATCACTCACACACAGCCATATTCCCACAATCACACACACAGACACTTTCACACTCTCACACACACACACACACACACACAGCCACTTTCACACTCATGCACACACATACACACACACAGAGCCACACACACTCTCTCTCTTTCACACACACAAAGCCACACACACACAGCCACTTTCACACTCATGCACACACATACACACACACAGAGCCACACACACTCTCTCTCTCTCTCTCTCTCTCTCTCTCTCTCTCTCTCTCACACACACACACACACAGCCGCATTCCCGCAATCACACACACACCGTCACGCTTTCTCTCTCAGACAAACGCACTCTCACACACATACAATCACACTCATTATTGCCACTGGGTTTATGCTGACTCATCTATGATATTCTTAAAACTCAGGTCATCAATTTCAATGACACAAGAAATCTCCTCTCTAGGGGAACAGATACACCAGAACTCCCAATTACATCAGCACACATGAGCTAAAAACAGCATTCAGAAATGAGTGTGCCTGTGTATAAATGTGTATACATTTTACACCCAATTAAAGGGAGATGCATTAAGCTGGCGATGTACCATTGGGTGCTTCAGGAAAATAATGGAGGTAACACTGGACAAAAAAAATACACAAACCCTAACCATTCCGAGAACAACAAAAGTAATTCACTATTTGCGAAGTCCACCCTGTTTTTAGTTTTTTTTCCATAACACCTGTCAAACTTCATTTCAGGTACTGCACCTGTCACAATGTTTTTAAAGTGGCGCTGCATGGTTGGACTGGAGAGCTATAGTAAACTTGCTATGAAAGTGATCCCAATGGGAACCACCATTATTGTTTGAGGTAATTTGCATTGTATTATTATCATTCTGAGTGAACTGTGTCGAAGTGAAAACTGAGTAGCGGACATATTCTGGCAGTTCTCCACCAGTCCCTCAAGGCGATGTCCCTCACACACACTGCATACACTCAGACAAACACCTGAGAAGAAAGGCCTTCCAGGGCTTAAATATGCGCACCGGCCTGGCTTTAACTGAAGTTTAAAGTTTTCTTGGACCTGAAATGTAGTGATGTGAGGTCACTGTCAAAGTTGACCCGGACAGTCTGTGCCATCCCTTTATGCAAAAGGAGGTCTCACTCTGTACATGTCCCTCCCGTTTCCTCCCAATGTCCAGTGCCCGGTTGTATTGGTAAGCCAAGGTTTATGCTGTAATCTTCGCTGCCAATTCAGGAGAGCACAGACAAGTCTGTGTGAAAAGACAAGCCTTCGGAGACAAGTGATGTCAGCCACTGCTTTGAATTTGACTGCCAGTTCACTGGCAGCATGTTCAGGCATATTGTGAGTGACTGATATGAGTGGGGCACTGGTGATGTAAGATTCAGTAATCCTGCTGACTGGATCTCCACCTCACAGGGTTCCTCAGCAGTTAATCGTGTGGCCGTGCTGCCATCCACAGTTGGTACTGGCACAGTCTGGACATGACACAGGACTGTGGAGCCCATCCACGCACTGGAACAGCAAGCCACAGGATGAGCCCCCCAACTGCAACACTGTGGACTTCCTTTTATGGCAAAATTGTAAAAATTATATTCAACTGTATATAAAAATAACAGTAATTATAAAAATGACAATCAGCCTCTGAATTGTTTTGTATAAAGCTTGGTGTTGTATTTGAATTATCAGGGAGATATGTTTGTTCTGTCAATGTTAAAAGGGAGATGCATGTTCTCCACAGGGGGTATAAGCTGGACGTGCAATAGACAGTTGCATTTAGCCCTCTGTATAGAAAGTGCATTCATATTTACAGAAAAGTTCATATTCTACAGATCTCCCTGGTCATCATTCAAAGATTGCAGTCTGCATTGTAACAAACGTATGCTATGCAACACCCAACCAAGTACAGCAGGAAGTCACCAAATCTGTAAGCTCCTATTCCATTCAAGTCAAAAGTGAGAAAGGAGTAAACGTAGTTCCATAGTTATTAAACTGCCATTAGAGAGCCATGAATCAGTAATTCACAGCACACCAGGAAATCAGCAGGGTGTGACTCATGTGGCCCATGTGTCTTGGCTCAAACTGCACTCTCCTAATTGCAATCACAACACAGAAGCAACTGTGTAAGACATAAGCACAACAGGATACATGAAATATGGCTCTGCTGCAGCTGTATGCGGGCAAGGCTTGTAAATTTGATTGTCAGGGGAGGGTTGGTAGTGCTGTGCACATGATAAAAATCATGCAGGACTCATGGCTAAAAGTGCTGGTGTTTTAGAAGTACCTCCATAACTCACATCTCACCACCCACCTCTCCCCCGTTGGCACTGCAAGTTTCTGTGATGACCTCAACTCAGCGGGGAATCCAGCCAGCTAACTGGGGCAACCGCTCTTAAAATTAAGAAGGTAAGTAAGTCGACCCAGGGCATAAACGATAAACCGAATGTATTTGCACTTGTTTATTTAAACTGAATGAAAATGGTGTTGTACAGTGTCCTGCGGTAGCCTTTTCAGCAATCACAGAACAAACCACTGTTACACACAGCATGTTCTTCCATCTGAGTTGGGCGTGCAGAATGGGTTCTCGGTTCATTTCTTGGGTGTCATAAATTAACCAACTTACCTCAGAGCAGATTTGCACATAACCACATTGCTCAGCTATACTTAGCAACTTTGCCCCAACCACAAACAATTAATACCAATGAGACCAGCAGACCAAAGAGCTCATTAGACAACAAAACACATACTTCAGATATTCCTTTCACAGTTTGGGTTATTTTAATTAAGGAGGGTGCGGAGACAGCACTGTGTTTGTTTGTGTATGTGTGTATTTGCGTGTGTTAATGGAACTCTGTGGGAAAATACTCCACAGCAGGTGCAATGGTACTCATATTTATAGATGGATGGTCCTCATCCCCTCCCCTCCCAGAATTCACAGTGAGCATCCAGCAGCTCCCCCCACAATAACAACTACAACTAAAAACGAAGGCCAGGGAGACAGTCCTAGAAAACCAGATCAAGCCAGTTCAAACCAGTTCTTCAGTAGCCACCATTAAAACTGCTTAAGGGTTTAAAACTGTTTCAATCAAGTGAGTTCCACAGAGATTTATATACTATATCCCAAACTCTCTAATGGTGTAATATTCATTCACTAGAGCCTCTGCAGATGGGTTCGAGCTTCCTGAAAGAGCCACCATCTGGAAGACCTATTGCTGCGCTCTGAACCACAGCTACTCACTATCAGAAAATGAATATTTAATATAGCTAAATACAGGCATTGCGTCAATAACACTGAAATATTTAGATGTCCCGCCACCCCCCACTTCAGTGTGTCATGTTAAGAGTCTGTGCCTCCTCTGCAGTCTGTGATTCCAGGTTTATTTTAGTATGGATTTCACGAGCATGGTTGGTCATATTTGAAGTCCCTTTAGCCCCTAGTATACAAACCCATGGCAAGCCAAAAGAAACATTAAATCTGAATCTGATGACCTGATGTCACAGTAAATGTGACTGTCTATTGTAATAATTATTGTACTTTCATTTGGGGTTTCATGTGGAGGCTGTTAGACAACAGATGAATCATGTTAAGAGGTTTGCAGAAGTGTTTAGCTATTTTTGCAGAAGTGTTTAGCTTCATAAAGTTTTGTCTTTTCTCTCTGAGTAGATGCGTCAAGATGAAGTACTATTCAGAAGAAGGGAAAAAATGTGAAAAAGAAAGACCAACATGTGCCCCCGTAATCCACCTGGTGGTCTGGAGCGTTCCAGAACACAGTGTGTCAGTGCTCAGAACCAAAAGCCTAGTGCCTGAAGAGGTTCAAAGTTTTTCTTTTTGTGAGAAGGCTAGGATAATTGGTCAGAAATCTTACTCAGATGCTTTGATGAGAGGGTGTCTGTTTAGAAACAGTGGGCCATAATTTGTCCCCTTATTTATATTGCAACATATATAATTTATTGACCTGGATTTTTGAACCCAGCCCCTCCAAGTAACATGATTACATTTACTATTTATGAGTGTATTCTCTAAAGACCATTTCCCCACCATTAGGCAACCCTATTCCAAGGCTGAGTGACATCACTTATTAGCATTCATGTCAGTGAGCATGTGAGCACTGGGCCTCTAAACTGAAGCTGACAGTCATTAGAGGCAGCATTTCTCCTGGTCATATATCCATCCTGCTCATTGTTACACCATTAGGGAAACGGCACTGAGGTGGACAATCTCAAAATCAAATAACACTTAGAAGGATGCACATATAACATGCTGATTTATACCCTTCACTGCCTGATAAATAAAAGCCCTCCGCGGAGGGGAGAGAGTGACATACTGTGCATGCCATCATTTCTCATGGCACACAGCTGGCTCATAGATCAAGTCTGATATTAGCAGGTAAGAAAGCAATTTTCCCACGACGAGCTGCAAGCAACTATCGTAACCCCTCTCATTTTGGCACCCATAGCACACGTCACAGTTTTTCCCCAATTTAACCCTTTTATTGCCCTTGAGAGTATATAATGGGCTCATCGTGAATCTTGTTCAAATTAAAGCAGTGCATGCTGAAAACACATCCCTGCCTCCTTCCAATACTAACTTGATTGACAAGTTGCAATCATCAATAGGTCTTTCCACAGAATTTTATATTTCAAAAGCTGAGTACTGAACACCATACAGAATATTGAATATGTTTTTAATGCAGTAAGATTTCTCCTGAGTGTGCTGCATTGAAAATCAATTCTCAAAGTGCCAAACCACATTATTGGTCACAGGCTGAATTCAGTTACACCTTAGCTTTGAAGAAATGTAATTTACAGATAACTGTCTGGCCATTTTGGCTGATTGCAATACCTTCATCTTTTACATTACAGCACAAAAGCTAATTGCAACTAGGTTTCCACATCTATGGAAGAAGACATCAACCTATGAAAGAAAAATGCAGCAAATTTCAACATTACAACATTACTGCAATATTCCAGCTTGCTTTCTTTATTATTAAGCAGAGAGTATGGTTCTCTAGAGACCCTAGAGTGCGACTGAGTCTTTGTATAGTTATACAAACTGTTAACTGACTGGTAAAAATGAGTGATTCAGATGTGGTTTCACTGAATATACAGCATCGCCACTGTATAAAACATACCTTTGGCAGATGTACACCACACCATCATACAGGTTAATCTTCTCAGCCATCATTTTAGCTTCGTTTTAATCCATAACCGATACCGAAGTGACCCCAATATGCATCCCAAGTGATTCATAACGTGACCTACTGTATATTTTGAAGGTCCAACATCCCATTTCTCAAACTGTCATAGCTGTGTGCCGTGGGGCAGAAACTAAATTTGCACTTCAGTCCAATTACCAAGGATTTGTAACTAAGTACCATGACTTTATTTAAGATTATGTTAATTGGTCCAATTATATTTTTTCCCCTAAAATGGGGAAACAAGGTATGAAAATGGCTGTAATTCCTACATAGATATGGATGAAAATACCCTAATGTTAAAGCTGACAGTGTGCATTTTAACCTTGTGTTAATTTTTCCAATGTTATGGAGTATAAAGCCAAAACAGCAAAAATTGTTTCACTGTCCGAAGGCCTATGCAGTGCACTTTATCCGATTCCTGTACAATAAACAGCAAATAATAAATAAGTCTGGGTCTATGGTGTATTGTATGGAGTTACTTTAGATTCAGGCGATTAAAGGGCTGCTCTCACATTTGCTGTTCCCTTAATCACCTGTCCTCAGTGCAGCCATTAACTGCTAGTAGAGACGGACAGAGTGAAACATGTGCTTTTTTTCCCCCAACAGGGAAACAACAGGCATCTCACAGCTCAGCAGGGCTCAACTAAAGCTACTATTCTGCATTTTCAGTCAGTTATCATGGATAGATGAGCAGTAGATGGGTAAACATCTGCTGAAAATAGAAGTTTGCAGGCTGAATCTAGCTGTGGAGGGACGGCTTGTTCTTTTGCAGGAAAAAAACAGGCCAAGAAGGGAAGTGACTCAGTCTAGTGTGAATATCCTGCTATAACGGTGGCTAAAGTGCTTTGATGGATCACGCTGACACTCTCCCCCTCACTGAATCTCACTGTATCTCCTGCCTGTGCTTCCTCTGTGCAGTGCTGATGTCCTCTGTCTGAGCTCCATCCCCTGCATGTGTCAATGTGCCGTTTCCCCTGCACAAGTCCTTTCAAACATCGTCCAGATCGCAAAACAATGTCATTACAGCCATGTGACCAGAAAAGGTTTTTCTAACAATTATGCAACTTTACCCCAAGAAAGGTTTTCAGTTCAGCAATCCTCCCAGTGGGTTTTAGACCCATTGTGCTGTTCCGTGCCATTCAGCTCTTTTTCAGTCAACTTCAAAATCAAGAATCTTTGAGAATATACTAAGAAAGGTTATTTAATTCCTATGAAAAATCTATGATCCTTTCAAGAAAACCGATTTCTGAAATGATACATACTGTGAAAAACGTAACGTAACGTAAGTTAAATCATTAATCTGACAATTGAAGCAATTACACTTCACCTACAACTCAAACTCAGCTTCTCCAGTTCACTGATCCACAGCGCAGGCGAGCTCATCAGTTACTGTCATTTCATTAAACAAATTATGGAAATTGCACTGCGGGGTGCTTGATTATGCAAAACCCTTTCCACATATTTCTCTCCCTCATTAAACCTTACCCCACCATATCCCCGCCCTGATCCCTGCCCTCTGTCCACTGTCACCTCTCACAAACTCAAGAGCTCTTTTCAGAGTTCATTAAAGTGCCGAATGTTAATGTGAGGTTCTCTCTCATCACTCCATTTGAGAAAAAGGCCTTTTATCTGCTTTCTGTGGGGGTCTTTCAGGGAGGGGTTATCTTAGGTGAAATACAGGCATTACCTTAGCTCACACAGGGCTGTATGACAATAGACTGCCACACACCAGGAGGAAAGAATACCCAAGAGTCCAGCTTTAGCTTCTTGGGGAAGGGATCCTTGAGATGCATTTGAATGAGCTGTGTTGGATACAACCTGCACTATGATTGGCTGCCACAGCTCTGCTTGACCAAAACTGCAGATAAGATATTTCTGTACACTTCTGAATTCATAGTGTTGGCAGCCTGTTGCCGATGGTGTGTGAGTGTGTGTGTGTGTGTGTGTGTGTGTGTGTGTGTGTGTGAATGGGTGAATGACAGGCATTAATTGTAAAGTGCTTTGGATAAAAAGCGCTACATAAATGCAACCCATTGACCATTTCCATTTACAATTTCATTGGATATAAATACGTTGAAATTAAACCTTGTACTTTACTTAATAATCATTGTGTCTTTTCAAATACAATGTGCTGGAATATATAGGTAAAACAACAAGAAATGTGTCACTGTCCAAATACTTACAGACAGGACTGTAATACGAAAGTACATCTATCCACCCGTACATGAGGCAGGAACCTCCGGCATGTCAGGTTGCTTTGATGGCAAAGGGGGTCATGAAACAAGAGTGATGGGGCACCATAAATCTGAATGTCTTTTCAGAGTGAACAGACTCTAGTCAGTTGTAGCAATAGATGTAGTAACAGATGAGGTTGTAGCAATAGACTAAGATTAAGTGGCAAACACTGAACACTGTATCAACTTGAGCACTGTGTTTCCATAAACTGCATATCCTTCTTCCTAAACCTAGTGCAAAGCACAGAGAATACAGACAGCTCACATTCTGGAGGCTCAATATTATTCCAGTCATAGTGCATGTTTTCTACTGGCACAGACAGCTTTTAGGTGTGATGAAGGATATTTTGGATAGACACGAAAAAAGTAGAAATTGAACTTTTTGTCCACCACCAAAGAAGGTATGTTTGGAGAAACAAGGGTGAACACCACCTTTGTAGAGAACACCTTGTCAACTGTTAACCATGGAGGTGGATCCATTATGCTTTCGGGTTGTGTGGCAGTGGGGGGCACAGTAAATAATCCAAATGCGAGTGGAACGAAGAATGGATTCCACCAAATATCAAGAAATTCTAGAGGCTAATGTTCGAATGTCAGTCCAGACATTGAAGTTGAAGAGAGGCTGGGTATTCCAGCAAGACAATGATCCAAAGAATACCTCAAATTCAATCATGAAGACGGATGAAGGTTTTGGAATAGCCACCACAGTTTATTGAAACTCTGTGGAGAGATCTCAAAGATGCCATACATGCAAGGAGGCCGAAGAATATTTCTGAGCTAGAGGTGTTCCGCCAGGAAGAATGGAGAAAATTTCAAAAAGCGAGAACTGAAAAACTCTTAGCTGGCTACAGGAAGCATTTGCAAGCTGTTATAATTGCCAGAGGAGGAGATACAAAGTACTAACTGATAACGTTCACAAACTTTTTTTATTATTTTGAAACTGGAAAAATGGAAATAAAAAGTAATCTTGCTTTAAAATGTGAAGAAATGTGTCATGTTTAACTTCGTACCATTTAGAAGGTCAGGTTCCCTTCTCTTCACTTAGATATTAATTGTAAAAGGCTTTTTGACCAGGGGTGTCCATATTTTTGCATACAACTGTAAACAAGAAATACTTACTGCCATTTACATCAAGCAAAACCTTAATGGAGACCCCACTCTGAGAGAGAGATTGAATGTCAACTCCGTCCACCGGTATGGTTTTAAAATAGCTATGAACAGATTTTCGAAACCCCTGAACAACCTGTGTGTTCTCAGACACATCTGAACAAGCACACACTAGTCCATAACTTCACTCACACACCTGAGTGCTCTGTATCTTTACTCACACATCTGAATGACACTGGTCATTTTCGATGTGATTTTTGTTCTCCAGATAAACACAAAGCCACAGTTCTCTTCCTCCTCCTGCAGTGGCACTGCTCTAACCATTTCAGCCTCATAAAAAATGTTGGAGAGGTCGGGGTGAAACGAGATGATGTGGTGAGTGTAGATATGCACTCTGGCTGGTGATGAGAACAGAAGTCTCTCAGGAATACAGCTTGCAGTGAATCAGTTTTATGGCTGTGATCAAACTGCAGGGAAGGAAACTGGGGAAGGCTTTGGTTGAAACACAATCAGTTACACCTTTAATGCTCTTTATTATTGTTGACTCACCTGTATGCAATTTCATATTAGCAGGAACATGGTGTACGGGAGGCTACCTGTTACGTCATGTCCAAAATTGACCTTCAGCCTGGAAATATATCAATGACAATACAAACAACCATAATAATAATGTCCATATACACTTACTGAGCACTTTATTAGGACTTGATGTACTTATTCATGTGATTATCTAATAAGCCAATCGTGTGGCAGCAGTGCAATGCATAAAATCATGCAGATACAGGTCAGGGGCTTCACATCAACCATCAGAATGAATGGGGGAAAAAATGATCTCAGTGATTTCGACCGTGGCATTATTGTTGGTGCCAGATGGGCTGGTTTGAGTATTTCTGTATCTGCACAACACGTCAAAGCTTGACGCGCATGGACTAAAACAGCAGAAGACCACATCGAGTTCTACTTCTGTCAGCCAAGAACAGAAAGCTGAGGCTGCAGTAGGCATAGGCTCACCAAACTTGACAGTTGAAGACTGGAAAAACGTAGCCTTATCTGATTAATCTTGATTTCTGCTGAGGCATACAGATGGTAGGGTCAGAATTTGGCGCCAACAGCATGAATCCTTGGACCCAATCCTCCTTGTGTCAACACTCCAAGCTGGTGGCGGTGCTGTAATGGTGTGGGGAATGTTTTCTTGGCATACTTCGGGCCTGTTAATACCAATTAATCATCGCTTGAATGCCACAGCCTATTTGACTATTTTTGCTGACCATGTACATCCCTTGACGGCCACAATGTACCCATCTTCTAATGGCTACTTCCAGCATGATAATGTACCATGTCACAAAGCAAGAGTTGTCTCAAACTGGTTTCATGAACATGACAATGAGTTCTTCAGCGGCCTTCCCAGTCACTGGACCTGAATCCATTACATAGATCATAGATGGTCGAACGGGAGATTCAGAGAATGAATGAGCAGCTGACAAATTTGAAGAAACTGTGTGATGCAATCATGTCAACATGGAACAGAATCTCAAAGGAATGTTGAGATGGAATGTGGAATCCATGCCACAAAGAATTGAGGGTGTTTTGAGAGCAAATGGAGGCCCTACCCAGTATTAGTGTTCTTAATAAAGTACTCTGTGAGCGTATATTTAATATTCTGGTTCTTCTGCCCCCCCCATTGAGAATTCCACATTCACTGGTTCAGTTCCACTGCAGTTCAGACCCCATCTCCTACTGACGGGAGATATTTTCCATTAACGCTCAAGGTCACACTTCGTAATGAAGATATAAACCAAAAGAGGTGTTGTTTTAATTTTATGGCAGAACATGTCCTTTTTAGAGCTCCTGTCAGTTGCTGTTTTATGGGTGTTGGGACAGGGTGCATGCAGAGCTCAGTAACGAGTCAGTGGCCAATGGACCATAACTCCACAGATCATTTGAAGCCCCTTTAGAGTGGGAGCCTAGGTGGTGGGGGAAGGGCACTGTATGAAAAGCTTAGGGCTTGGATCAGTTTGGTCTCATTAGAGGCTAGTGCTTACTGCCTCCCCATAGTGCTCAGTGAGCCAGATTGTGGACTTGAGGTAGGGTTGCCAACAGATCTGGGTTACACCAGAAAGTCCTTTATTTCAGCCAAGAATGATTGGTCCTGTACAACATACCTTTTGTTCTGCAACCCCTATGTTCCATTTACTAGCCATTAATGAATTAATGAGAATAGACAGGTGTTTTGGTTATAAAGCTGACTTAGTTTAACTGGATTTGAGAGTTTGCCAAGCCAACAGACACGTTCAGTACAACACACAAAAACACAGGTTCTCTGCCCCTCTCTCTCCCTATAGAGCTGTTGAATCTGAATTATTTCGGCTGCAATGTTTTTTATTTCTCCCCCGCCCTACCCTTGCAGACTGCAGACCTGTGCATACATGGCCCACATGCCTCTGTTTGCATTCCTGCTGCGCAAATCTGGACACTGGCATGTCACCAGTCTGCAGGATTATCCCTGGAATGCTGCCACCTGTTCAGGCCCACGGATGGCGCTAACGCCACAGAGCCCAACCCACACCACAGCTGTGTGCAGCGTGCAGTGTACACGGTGGGCGCTGGCCCATCAGAATAAAAACATGCCGAATCAGCTGCCGCAACAGGCACGCATTATACATAGCCTGATCCCTATGAATGCCAGTAATGAGACTGGGCCTGACTGTTATACATGCCAAGAACACGACCACCAAACCAGCACACAGGCTACTGTCAGTTATCTCCCAGTGTGGTGTTGCGATTTCAGAGACATCGCAACTCTATTCTGTCCTACTATGTAACCTACTCTACGGTTGCAGTGAAGGTAATTTGCTGCCACATAACACAACTCTTGGCCCGGAGTGAAAAAAAGACTCAAGGAAATCGTGTGAGACAAGCAGGGGAACTGTGACAATACATAGAGCCTTTTTTTGGCACTGTGACAAAACATACAAACTGATTCTTCTGGCTGCTAAAGGAGGTTTTACCAGATACTGAAGCTAGGGGGAAATGTACTTTTTCCTGCAGGGATATTAAATGTCTTAAATGATTTCTTTTGTAGATAGGATTCTGGAAAAGTTGTAGCTTTTGGTGTTGTTTACTATATCAAATTAGGACTTATGACCAGTTATCTTTTCGATTCAAAATTAGTGTAAAAAATTTCAAATAAAGACTAACAAGGGCACTTCATTTTCCCGGCATTAAACGTGCAGTATGCAGCCATACAATATAAAAAAAAACAATATAAATCACTAAAGGAGCTAAGCAAAAGCATAAAAACGTAATATGTAACATGTCAAACTGAAACATCAGCTCAACGACCCCCCACCCACCTTCCCTCAGTTTCATTCGCTGGCATACGCATTCACAGTCGGAGGCTGCTCTCCTGTGTCACCGTAGAAACGGGAGAGCGACAGCTTAATTGGAACACAGGGAACACGTGGAACTCCACGGGAGGTGTACGGGGCGAGGCGGAGTCTGAACGGGGGAGACCGCTCCTTTATGCTCCACTTTCAGGGAGCCAAACACCTGGCCTGCTGACCCGGGCGTGCTGCAGTCGACCTGTGCGACTCCGCACTGCTCAGAGAGAACAGAGGGGAAAGCGTGGGCCGAGCGGCCAGCCAGCCAGAAAGCACGAGTGGGTGGTTTCTAAGTTTGAGCCGCACATAAACAGGAAAGACAGGACATTAATAACAGGCTCCCATCAGGGGTCCACAACCCCAACCGCGAACAGAACAGGAAAGAGAGCTGCTGATCTAATGCCACATATTTTCCAAGAGGACATCACTTTTTCTTACCCACAATGCACCACTACCTCACTTTCTCTCATTAGAGCTAAGACCTGAGTGTGTACACGCCAGTCTGTCAGTTCATAGCTCACAGTGGGCACTGGGCCCTGGCTCAAAACACTAATTCTGGTTAGGAGGTGAATGGTAGCAGTCTGTTGGCCGATCTGAGATGAGTTTAGGGCAGAATGTATCTATATTTCTCTTGGATGTGACAGGTTTGGAATTCGTTTGGGCCCTCGGATCTGTAATTTAATGCGGAAGCATATAATTTAGTCCACTATTGATGTCAACTGTTGAGTTGATTTAATGGTTTCTATTCTATTCTTGGAATGATGTGACGTCACCACAAACCTTTCCAAATGCAATATCCACCACAATACCATTCAACTGAATATCAGCACTAAGAATGTGCCAGAAGCCTCAGTTATGACTCAGTCCATTAACAGCATGAGAACACTGACACATACTGTTATTTTCTGTCTTTTCTCTCGCCTTATATATTTTTTTCATTATTTAAATTGTTCAATATATTAAATTGTTTTTTAAAGTCTTACGGGCTGGGCCGGTGAGGTTTTTTTTGTTTTAATAATTTTTTTCAGGGTGCAATTTTCAATCACTATGGTAACAGGATATACCGTTTGAAATGTTAAAACTCACGGTTCTATCTGTATAACCTATTTAAGTTAAGTTCAAAGAACCATCAAGGAACAGACTATGGGAATGTTATAGAAGTGATGAGTAAAAAGTATTTTAGCTAATGACATTACGTTTCCAACGGTGTATAATTTGTTAGGCTTGCCTAAAACAAGGCAGCATTTTTTTAATCTGCATAACAAAGCTGTAGCATTTTCAATATGCACACGAGTCTGTTGCGCATCGGCAAAAAACAGTTCTGCATACGTCTAAACAGAGGACTTCCTTTGGAGGAGTTGCAACTTCTCGGCCTGTTGCTGTCTGAGTATAGCTGCAGTTTTGGACACAGAGGCAGGAGAGGGTGACAGGCAGGGGGAAGCGTAAATGGTGTTGTATAGTTTAGTAAGCAAAATGCAGTATTTTACCCCAGATAAGACCCATAACATTATTTAGTTTCCATGTGTTCTTTTGGAGTCTCAAAATGTCCGTTTTGGAAAACTGTCTAGACACAGATTAGAAAAAACAATGCAGAATGCTCATTTTTGGTGATATTGTCCTTGAATTTGAAAGAGTAATTGTCCACTGTTTAGCTCCACGAAGCGCACCAGCCACAGCTACAATAATCTGTATTCAGGCAAAAACAGAAAAGCTTCCACTTTCACTGTGTTTGAGTTTCTGTAACTTTGTTTTAATAATATTTAGAGTGATTGGAAAAACAACCCTCAAAGGGTTACCTTTCGGAAGAGACCAGGATTACGTCTCTAGTCAAAAGGGTTCAAGAATAGTAACTATTTTTAAGCTTGTGTCAAGAAAAGGGGCGATACTTAAGGGGTTAATTGTTAAAATATTGCACACTTTCTATTACAGACAAGGAAGCAATATCAATGCTTTCCTTCCCGCTTTCAGTCAGACTACTGGGGGTACAGCAAAGCCATAAATACACTGACAGGAAGTAGACTGGATGATGTCATAGACAATCCTGTGAAAGCTCAGATAGAGCATTACCAATCATTAATAATCACTCCTTTAACAAGCAGAAACTGTTTTCAGCAGAGATCAGAAGGCACACATCACTCAAAATTTGCATTACTAATGTATTGGTCCCAGAATGCACTCAGAATATGGAAATTGCCAGAAGAAGCAGCTGAGCTCCTGAGCTGGGTAATGTATGCTGTTTTATATAGGAATCACAAAGGGAACAGCCAATATTATTTGAAAATGTATTCATTTTTTTAATATATTGGTGAGGTTGCTAATTCAACACCAAAGTTCTGTCGATACAGCATTACCAAGATATTACTGTATTTCCAAGGACAAGGAACATTTCTTAAATATTTTACTCTCAGAGGATGGGCTCTCCCTCTCTATCTGGGGTCCTCCCGAGATTTCCTCCCACCAGAGAGTCAGAGCCACCACACTATACCTCACACACACACACACACACACACACTCCAGTCATGCTGCTGGACCCAGTCCTCTCAGCTTCAGTTCTGAGCTCTTGAAACATGAAAGATTTTTAAAATGTGTTTTTTCTCTCCTGAACCCAGACTGTGGGTTCATCTGACTCCATGAATCTCATATCTACCATCTCTGACAGAAAGTGGTGAAGCCCTCTTCTCCATAGCAATCCTTATCCAATATTTATTTACCATGCTCCTGGAATGTCTAGTGATGCATATTTCTGTCCATCTGCAATCACAATATGCTGAATGTGAACCAGTATCATATTCCAAAACTAAAAATCTATGAATAAATAAATAAATATACATGTATTGACCAGTGATGGGATCCCTGCATCTTCTGGTTTCACATCTCTAAGAAGACAATGTTTTTGTGTTTCCTTAAGTCCTCATATCAGGGGGACATTCCCCGTGCCCTAATTCCCAGAGTTGCAGACTGAATTACAAGTTGCATTATTTACTCATATAATCCTGATGGAGAGGCGCAGCCTACATCCCTTCATCCATGGTGAATTTAAGGGGCACTGCCATGATGTCTGCGCTCGTCTTGCCATAAGCTTTGTCTTGCAATGACAGGTTCAAGAACATGTTGTGTGCACAATAATTTTGTTACATTTTAACGAAATATGAACATCATCCTCTCAAACAACCCACAACAAACAAGCATGTGCACGTGCACAAACAAGCATATTACGTTTTACGCTGCTTTTAAACTGTATTGTTGACTTGTTGACTGCTTTTTGACTTCTACGGTTATGATTCTGAACTGCAAAGAGACCAAACAAATTAAATATAATCCCAAGACTCTTTCAAATGGTTATTTATGCATCGTTTTATTAGCACTAGTAGTAATAGTAGTATCTAACTGTTATGTTCCTGTGTTCTGTGTGTTAGTGTATCATTGTTTAGTATTATTTATTCTTGTAATTTATTATTTTTCATATTTCATGTCTGGTTCTGTTTATTTTTATTAGTCTTTGCACTCGTCCTCCCCTGTTATGTCTGCGTCTGAATGTTTTCCAGTCGAGTCACTCCCCTGTCTGCGTGCCCCACTATTCAGGTTTTTACGGTATTTTCAGGTTTCCAATTAATTCCTCACTCGCGTTTCTTACTTCACGTTGCTAACTCACTAACGCATCTCTTAGCATTTCTGCGCTGTTCTATAACTCCGCCTTCCTATGCTATCACTTATTACTCGTTTGTTTCACTGAAGTGTTTGCACCTGTCTCTTAACTATCACTATGTCTTCAATCTATGCATTGTCTACTCTCTAGTCCAGAGCCATTTGTATTACATGTGTGTCTTTGTCAATCCAGTCCGCGTTTTCGTTTTCCCCCTCGTTATTGTCCCATTACCCTTTCATGTGTTTCACCTGATGTTCATTTGTTAGACCGCCCTCACTCCCATGCCCCGCCTAGTTTGTCTCATTTCCCTGTGTATTTATACCTGTCCTTTTCAGTCGCACGGGGCTAGTTCGTCTTGTCCTGTTTCTGTTCCCAAGCCCTTGATTCCTTCCCCAAGTTCTAGCCTCCTTGTTTCCTTGCCCTTGTTCCCGAGTCCTTGCCCTTGCCCTTGGTCATCTGGTTATCTGGTTTTCTGGTTTTCTGGGGGGTTTTTTGGTTTTCTGGTTTTGACCCCTGTCTGCTTCCTTGGACCCTTCTTTGTGTTTTGGATTATTGTACCTCTGCCTGTTTGGACTGACCCCCTGGATTTTGACCTTGGCTTGTTTTGTTACTACGCTCTGTCTGCCCCATCACCTGTGAGTAAACTTGCCATTTTCCACACCCCTGTGTCTGCTTCTGGTTCCTCTGTTCCCCCCAGCATAACACTAACAATGAAATATCACACAACCTCCACCTAACCCCCCTCGACCCCCATACTCCAGCTTCCCCACGCTGGCCATGAATGTCAACAAAAGACCACCACTTCAGAGGGGGGCTCATGAGGTGGGTGGGGGGTCACAGTGGGGATAAATCCCCGGCCATTTGCATCACCCCACCTCATAGACATATGAAAACAGCTTTGTGAAGCAAATAGCTGTGTCAATTGAAAGGAAAATAGCTGTTTCAGGAGCTGGGATGGGGGTTGGATGAGAGACAAGAGGATGAGGAGAGGAAATAGGCTCATGTGTCTTTCATTTGTGCATGTCACCAGCTGATCAAAAAAACTTTCAATTTTTTAGATACTACCAAACAAGCCGAGTTGTTTGTTTTTTTAATGTTTCACACCATCTCTCCGACCAGGTGTTACCCTTCAGAGGGGACCTGCAGTGAGAAATCATCAGAAACCTGCAGACCCTGGACCCCCCCTTCCCGTCTCCCCACCAGCCCAGTTTCACAGAAAGAGAAAAGTAATTTAGCAGGCCGCCCAGGGGCTGGGTACCTACAGTGATGCTACAGTTCTGGGGCTCAGTGTTGTTTTCTCAACAATCAGAGCTAGCGAAAGCTAAACTCTGATGCAACAAATGACAGGCAGGCTTGTAGCTTTCTGGGCACAAGCAGCAGCCAGCCAGACAAACAAAATGTCTTAACTTAACTGACCTGATAATAAGCAGTTCTTGATGCCTACTTATGATGAAGGAGTTTACAAGTTTAAGCAGGGTGCATTCATCCATTTCCTTATTGCAAATTCTCAGAATTGTCCAGGTAACCGTTAAGTGTATTACATGACATTACTTCAGCTACAACAAAAAACTTATTTCATGTACAGGGTATGAAGGTGCTTAGTTTAACTGCAATCGTCATTCACTGTGACCAATGACCGCAGAAATGTTCAGGATACTCACCAGACAAAAGTGAGTTCTCCCGGCCTTTCCTGGTTCTCTCTCCATAATTGGCACATTTTCAGGGTTGAAAGTACACTGCATCCAAAGCGTGTGTGTGTGTTCAGCCACACACACACATATCTCACTTTCTTGCTCTCAGGAGTAATTCTGCTGGTTAGTCCCAGACATGTGACCCTAAATCACACCTATGTTGATTTAGCCAGTCTTCATCTAGATTTCAGGCACGGTTCATGCACTTGCGGTTCGTTCCCTTTGAGACTGCTGCTCTATTTCAGAAACCCTAATCAGATACAAAAAGAAAATCAAAACTGTCTTTGTACGAACTTTAACAGAATTACCCAGCTGTTCCCCAAAACAGAATATAATGATGTGCAGTAGAAGGATGAAAAAATGAGAGATGGAAAGAAAGAAACAGAAAGAGAGATGGAGAAAGTGAGGCAGGATAATCCGATTAAGGTCCTGTCGTATTTCGAACTGAAACAATGAGGTCTTACAACCTCTCTGTTTATTGAGTTTGGTTGGAGAGCAGAGAATGAAGCCTGATCACTGTGCCATAAAGCTTATCGAAAGTAGATTCTGCTCCAGGTCCCTGTGGATCTGCCATGGCTTTCAGAGAGATGCCAGAGACAGTAACACAGCTACAATGAACACAGTAATGAGACCATACCAGAGACACTAACATAACTACACTGAACACAGTGATAAGACAATACCAGAGACACTAACGTAACTACACTGAACACAGTAATGGGACAATACCAGGGGCACTAACATAACTACACTGAACACAGTGATGACACAATACTAGAAAAACTAGCATAACTAAACTGAACACAGTGACTGAACAATACCACAGACACTAACATAGTTACACTGAACACAGTAATGAGACGATACCAGAGACACTAACATAACTACACTGAACGCAGACATGATACAATGCAAGAGTGACATAACTGCACTGAACACAGTGATGAGACAATACCAGAGACTCTAATGTTGCAGCACTGAAGAATGTCTGCTGCTGATGGGCCACGGTGTTTATGCACAGGTTGATCTGTGCAGCAGTATATGCGGTAGAACAGAGAGCTTGCTGTAACTCAGCTGTCCTGTTTTCTGACATCACTCACGTAGAGGAGTGTGGCCAATGACTCCTGACAATGAAATTCCACAGGTAATTAAACAGTGTCTAAATCATAATCATAACCATAATGATGCATTGCTTGTGATATAATCAGTGGTCAGTTCTGAATGTTTATCCTCCTCCTCCAACTACCGGTTCCCGGCACATTGACTCGGTTTCCCCATGCGTGTAATTAATTGTGGAGCAAATGGAAAAACTCCAAACACAAGCAGCAATCAGTGGGACACCCCAGCACTTCATAACGATGGAAGACTGACAGGAGCACCACAGAGAGCAGGGAGAGATGCGCCGTACGTGATGGAGTTAGTCGCACCCAGAGATGCGCAGATACAAAGATTACAGCTCTGCTCCAGCACTGATGAAGCTCCCTGCAGCCCAGATAAAAGGAGCTTTTTCTAAGCCCACACAGCACCCGAGGAACGGGAGTCTGTAATTACACAAACAAAGAGTTATGACGCCCACCTAATTGCACCTTTTTGCATGAAAATCCCACGGTGAGAAAAGACAAAAGACATATGAAAATGCACACGGAAATGCCAGCCCAGGAGAGTCTCTCAGGGCTCAGTCTGATCCCCTGCGTGCTCCTCCATCCCTGCGGCTGCATGACGCTTAACATGGCATTACATCACCATTATTTCATTAACAATACATCACATCCCCACTGCTGCATTCGCATCGCATCCTCCTTATCCAGAGCAACTTACAAAAGTAGAGAATATTGACATTCATCGACATTGTCCTAGGAAAACAACAGCGCAATATCACCAATCGTGCACAAAAAGAACTCATTAAAAATGAACTTTTTTTGGCAAAATGACACTTGCTCAAGAGGAGCGTTAATCACGAAACAGAACCCTTTTGGGGATTTCCTTGAGTGCAATGCATTCACATAACCATAGCCTTCAACTCTTTGCAATCAAACATCCCATCAAAAACAGCTTTGATGTTGTTGTATTAAGTCATTAATACTTAGAGGGCAACAAAATAACACAATAAACTTGAATGACCACGAAGCTCTCTCTTCTGTCGCGGGTCCAGTATCTATACAAAGCTGAACGCACAAGAACATCCAGTTTCTATACAAAGCTGTATGTACAAGAAGATCCAGTTTCTATACAAAGCTGTGAGCACAAGAAGCCGCATTCAGCCTGAAGGTTCCATTTCAGATCCCCACATAATTGGAACCAGAACACGTCTGCTGTCAGCCGGAATAACCGCTCATGAATACACGTCTTTCTCCTGCACCATGAGCATGCACTGCAACCCTGTGCATGTGTGTCAGTCTAGATTTAGCTATTCCAGATACTGGCCGAATTCATGAACACAGGCATACCCGTGGCCAATTACAGCACTAATGCACTAATGAAATAAGATAAATGGATTAGGCTGGAATGGGAGAAATGGTTAAAGTGTGCACACTTATGTGATAAAATCAATGGGCCTCCATTACAACATCCACGCATCCCGACCTCGGTGCTGACCCTAGAACCCGACTTCTGATTGGTCACTCCGTGGTCCAGAGCATTTTGTACTTTATGTGTTTATGTGCACGTAGTCTTCCATTGTTCAGACTCCCAGGCAGATACACTGTGGTTTCTGTGCTCTCTGGAGTACAAAATATTCCATTACGCACACAGACATATAGCTAAAAGGGATGCTCATCTATAATAGATGCTTTGCGCATATGCTTAGAATAATTCAACGGCTGTCTTTATTCTACCCAGACCAGAGAAAGAAATTCATTTTGGCTCTGATTTCAGTAATCAGGTTTTCATATGGAAGACTCGGAAGGGGGAGTGAATTGGGGTCAAATACCTTCATACCTGTGGATTGAAAGAGGCACATGGCATGGTAGGGCACCAGATTTTTGTATCACTCCCTCAGTCTTAGTGACAAGTACTCAAAGCTGAGTGCAGACTGTCAGGAAAAGGGGAAAGCTTCTTTCTTTTTCTTTTTCATTCTCTCCATTTCTCTCTCTCCAGAGGTCATTGTTGCCATTTCTGCAGCTAGTAGGAGAAGCAAGCACATCTGTCTAGTCAGGCTGTCCCTCCAAGGGAAACCCCTGAAGTATGTTCATATCAAGGATGTGCATTATTTAAATAAATTCCATTCCAAATAAATGCATGTAATAGGCAATAATGTATTTTTAAACAACCAGAAAGGTCATGGGTATTTATTTTGGGAGGGGGGTCTGGTTTATCTCACTAAACAACTTATAATGTGACTGTCTCATAAGCGTTTTAGCCGATTTGGCATAGTACATGAGCAACATCTTTTCAGGGAGCCTGGCCTTGAGCAGGACCCCAGAAGCACTTAATGCTCATCTTTCCAAGCAAAAACATGCCTCTGTCCAGTTCCCATTACCAGGGAATTTAAATATATATTAATTTGCTGTTGAGTAGAGACACCCTGAGAGCCATATACCAAATTCATCCCAACTCTGTGATTTATAAGTGTGAGCTGAAGTATCACACCTTAGTCTCTTCCTCCGTCTCAGAAAAAGACTTTAACAGATGTCTCCACTGGCAGCAAGCCACATGCTCATTGCAGTGGGACTAGCACAAACCAAATCTTTTTTTGACTGGGACCTGGGAAAGTCCCTCTCATCCAAGGACTCAGTGTGATGGCAATGCCATACTTTATCACTAGATGACATACACTCATGGAAGGTCGTGTTTACCTTCAGTTGTTCAGGTAGTGGTGGATAATAAAGATTTCTCATCAACACAACATTCACCGTATCCCTCCTGGGGAAACACATTTATAAACTAAATAATATCATGACCTTATCATCCAGTGCTATGTGACTCAGTGGATACAAAGGTGGCATCAGCATATTCACCTATCAGCCTCATCCATGGTGACTTGCAGAGTTCCCTTTTTCCCCGCATTATCAGTGGACACTGCTTTAGGTTTACTTAAGTTTAAGGGTCAAGCTAAATGGTGTGATAGAAGTGACATGCTGGGGAGATGAACCTTAAACTCCCTTGTTATCAGCTCAGTCCCATATGCAGGGGTTAAAAGATTAATCCAAAGACCTTGAAGACCCACTTCTCTAAAACAACAAAAAAAATGTAATGTTCAGCCAGCATCCACTTCAAGCTCCAATGCAGTGGTTATTAAACAAATACAGTGTGTCACGGACATGCCAGATCCAGGTCAGGTCAGGTCAGATCCAAGGAAGTGTGATGCATTTGATATATGCCTCCTCTCATCTGTGCCTCATAGTGTCATAATGTCTGAGTTGCTACCTTCACCTGAGATGCATTTTCATGTGACTGTGCTTATATCCCTACGAAGGGGGCCTGTCTATCAATTTGAACTACTCTTTCACACAAAGCTACTTCTGCCCTAATCACTACACACCCAGTGCAGCCCCTGCGGAGATTGCTATGAGTCAGTGGCTTGTCTGGATGAGGTATGAGCCAGTCACCAATATTTGGCCATCATGTAGTGTTATTCTCATATGGTGAGAATCCATGAGACACACAAGTGTGATAGACATTGCTGTCAAAACAGGAGGTTAAATAGTCCTGGGTACATTTGGTTTCATGCTGATGCAAATTTCCTTCTTAAAAAGATAAAATTGCTACAACTCAAAGTGCAGCATGTGTTTTGCATTTGGATAAAATGCTTGTCAGCTGTTTTTTAGCAGAGGAATTATTTCCTAATAGCATGGTTTATGAGGCCAGTTTCTGATGTCTGCTTTTGGATATTTCCATTTTAAACGTATCATTAAGGGCCATTTGCTACCCTGCCACCCAACGCACATTTATATTCCACCACAAGAAGACAGTATCATGTCAGTTTGATAGGAAGAATACATTCAGAATAGCAAAACTGATGCACAACACTCATGCTGAAACACATTGTCCTTTATAATTTGCATGAAGTTCATTTAATGAACAAGTTAGCATTACACCTAGCTGATACACAAAGATTAACTGGCAAGTACCCTGCAACCAATGACTCAATATTCCCGCACCACAGATTGAGTGGTTAATGGTGAAGTAAGCCAAGATAAATGTACTTCTGGGCTGCATCCAGAGTCACGTAAGACAAGAACACTTGATTCTGATACTTGTTTATGCTACAGGTGAAAGAAAATTTGTACATGCAGGAGTGCCCACACATGAGCGAGCGACTGAGCACGCACACACGCACGCACACACACACGCACACACACGCACACACACTTCTCACATTCACTCCCAGTTCACAGCCCATCTAGCTCTGTTTGTCCAGACTACCTCTGGGCTTCTGGGGAGCGAAGTACAACCCACAACGACGGGATCATCTGAGGTAGAGGAAAAAATGGAGCAGCTACCCCCCTACAAAAACCAAGTCACAGATACTCTGCTAACCTTTAAACCTGAACTTACACTACAGTATTTACAAACATGTTTACCATACAAAGTACGGGAATGTTATTAAAGAAGCTGAAACGGTCTCAATGTGATTATATTTGCAAGCATGAATAACTGGCCTTTGTGCTTTAACTCCCCCCCATCAATACAAGGAAGCACAGTGACCAGTGGGAAATTGCCTTGTATTGAAAACAGATGTAACTAAAACACTGAGGAAACATTCAGGACTGCACCAAGCCAGGCACACAGAGAAAAGTGAGAAGGAACCAAAACACACACTAATTTCATGTACCATTTTATTGTATTTATATAGAAATGCTAAAAAAAACATGAAGTAGCACCTTTACTTAAGTTTTACCTTATGAACTTCAAATGTCAGAAAAATAAAACTCTTAATACATTTTCAAATCTTGTTTCAGCAAATATAATATTAGTATTTGACCATGAGATTAAAGGCCCTTTTTCATAAAATAAAATATATTTTGATTTTAAACTTTGTTCAATAAAGTACACTGACACTCAATTAACTTCACCTACATATACATAAACAAGTGGTAAACAAATGTATTAAAATAGGAATCCTAAAACTATAGTGGTGCAACAGAATCCTGTAATTCCCACTTGAATCTAATTTATACAAATTTTATAAAGCATAAAAGGCTCCTTTTCATTGGAATTACTAAGTTTTATACATTTCAGGTTTTGTAATAATATAGAATAAAATATGCTTTATATTACTGAATAAAAAATATGCTGGGTGAAGCAATTTCAAAAGACATTTTTGCTGAACTTAAAAACCCATCCCAACAGAATACTGTTAATTGAAATACATTTTGTGGTTTGTATTTCTGCCCAAGAGTTTATGATATTAAAATTATACAGTGTTCACTGCCTTAAGGCCATACTGAAAAGGAAAGATAAAAGGTTTTACCCAGCTACAAAAAAGTTCACTGAACTTAAAATAACAATACTTGTAAACATCTTTGCAATACGAAATATAGTCTCTCATGTCAAAGAATAAAATACTTTGATCTGTATTAATGCAATTAATATTTACATTTTAAACTTGTGAAATTTTGGATCTATGTATACACGCATTTATATACACAAGATATGCCATGACTCTTACTCACTGCAGATTCAATATTGTTCTATATATCTTCCGCATAGCTATAGCCATTACTTGTGCCTCCAGTACATTCCAGCAGTCAAACCTGAAGGCCTATTTCAGACTGTCTTCACTGCCATGAAATAAGAACCCCAGCAAGTGTCTTCCTCCATTTCATAACTTCACAAACAGCAACATTACTGCAAATGTTCCAATTATACTCTAATATTTAAAGCATGCATTAGATGTTGTAAATGTTCCCAAGTTACAGTACATGACAAACGGCAGAGCCCTGACCACTGCTCCTCTTTGGGATGCTGCGGCCCTGTGCGCACACATGCATGCACACCAGCACGCAGACTTCACACACCCACATCACACACACGTGTCTGTACGTCTACACACGCACACATGCACGCACTCACACGCACGCTGTTTTTTTTAATACACAAAAACTTCCCTGTTTCTACACATACATGTCTCTACGTCAACACAGACACCTATACTTATGTCTACATCCACACACATGTTCATGTACACGTGTGTCGTTTTGTCTTGAAAACGCACTACAGTTCTGGTTCGCTCTGAGGTGTGTCCCGGTTGGGCACGTCCTATGAGAAGATGCGTATGGCTTGAGTGACAGCAGTGTGGCAGACGGGACATTCTGGATTGTTCCGCTGGCAGATGCGGTTGGCACACTCCATACAGAACAGGTTGTGCCCGCAGGGCACCAGTGCGGCGATCACCTCGCTCTCGAAGCACAGCGAGCAGTCCCGGCTGCCCTTCCGGCCCGTACCCACGGAAGAGGAAGAGGACGACGAAGACGTCGAGGAATCCGATGAAGCGGAGTCCGAGGGGATTTCGGGGAGGTGCGGCCCGCACACGGAGGGCTCGTCCACCCCGTTGGGCAGCCCACAGTTAGAGAAGGTGGAGAAGGTGAGGGCGCCCCCTCCTGGGTCACTGCACACCCTGCGGGCCAGCGGGTGCTGGGAGAGCCCGTTGGCGTGGTGGTGCTGCAGGGGCGGGGACAGTCTGGAAGGGGCCCTCTGCTTCCCTACGCCCCCGCTGGCGTTAGCAGGAGGGTCAGCTGGAAACATTGTGGGCGGGGCAGCACTGGGAGGGGCGGGGTGCTCATACTGGGACCACACCAGACTGGGAGCGGCGGGCGTGGCTGGGGCGTGTTTGAATCCTGGCGAAGTTTTGAAAGTCAGATCAGTGCAACCTGGGGAAATGGAGCCAAACTTGTCGGCGTTGCCATTCATGTTGCCGTTAGCGTTGGCGTTGTTGTTGTTATTGTTGTTGTTGCCATTGCTGGAGGCCGTGTAGCTCAGGGTGGGGCTGGGGGGGCTGTAGTCAGCCAACCGGGAGCCTCCGTTGTTGCCGAAGTAGGAGTCGGTGGAGGCGCTGCCCAGGGAGCTGGAGCTGTCGTTGCGGTAGTTGGAGAAGGGCTTGCGGCTGCCGGCGGGCGTGGTTCCAGGGACGGACTTGCTCCACAGAGTTGGGTGGCCGTGCAGGTCGAAGCCCACGTCCGTGCCGTTGGCATGGAAGTCGTTGTCGTCGGTGAGCTCCACGAAGCCGCCCGTCCGCATGGCGATGTGGGCCTCGATCTCCTCCCGGGCGCGGTCCACGTTCTCGGGCATGCCCGTCACCTCAAACACGGGCTCCTTTTCGCGGCTGGGCGTGACGATGTAGGTGTGCGTCTGCTGCTGGATGCGCTTGATGGTCGCCCCCTTGGGCCCCACCACCAGCCCCACCACCCTGTAGGGGACCCGCACCTGGATGGTGGTCTGCCCAGGCAGGTTGGGGGGCCCAGGGATTGAAGCCCCGCCCCCGCCGTTCAGGCTGGCGTTCTTGTTCCTGGAGGCTCGGATCATGGAGAAATGCTCTGCGGCCGAGATGATCTCCCTCCTCGCCATGGCTACGTCCTCCCTTCTGCCCGTCACCACGAACACAGGCTCCTCCCCCCGCACAGGAGTCTTGATATAGGTGTTGGTCTTTGCTCGCAAGGCTTTGATTTTACAGCCTATGTTTAAAAAAGACGTAGATAAATAAACCACGATGTTATGTGCTCGCATGGAAAATAAACCTCGCCCTAGAAATTATGGTATAAACAGATGTGCTCTGGTGTTCAGATATCCATGCACGCCGATTTGCACGATCTGCACTGGATAAATTAGTACCACATGCTTCTCTATCCTGACACAACAGCCCTTCGATTCAACCACAGCTTTCAAAAAAAAGAAAGAAAGCAGTGACTTAAAGAGTTGCATGCACAATGCAGGTAGAATTCGATATCATATCCTGAACATCACAACTTTTGTTTAATGCCTAAGCTGCATGCTGCACGATGAATCCTGAAATTGTAAATATTGACATGTGTCCCACAGTTTGACGCTTGAGTAGCTTCATTCTAATAGTAGCCCACCGAGAAATCATTACCCTAAACCGTCCCCGTGGCCGAGTGCAAAGAAAGTGGGACAAAAGATAAAATATAACAACGTGGTGGGCAGCCGCGTTGCTATTTTAGCTAGCTAACACCCACCCTGTCAAATTCTAATTGTTAGTCATTTCTGCAATAATGCAAATATTTCTCCACTCTCCTTTTTAAATGTCAAATAGTAGTAGTATAGCGAGATAAAGAATACGTGATTCCTCAGTATCGCCAGCCAATAAACTATAGGCTACAATCCTCGACCACAGCTGTGTGCCACATAGCTGGAGAACAATTCTGATTGATCCACTGCCCTGGAATAAACTAAATAACAACAACAGCAGCTTGCTACGCACCTTGCCTGCCGACGATTTCGGCTACGTGCTCCGAGCTGGGAACCGGGACACATTCGGTCATGTTAACGCTCTTCTTCCTCGGCTCGTTGTCGTAAACAGAGCTGTCATCGTTGTCCAACCCGAGCAGCTGGTCCAGTGCTATCTGGAGGACGGTTTGGTCCCCCAGTGCGTCCACCTGACTGCCCCCATTTCTGTCCATATCTGCGAAAAGCGAACTGGGCATCTTCGGTATCTTGCAGTCCCGCGGATCGAGAGGAGCAGACAAAAGAAGGCAGCAGGAGCACAACACGGATTGGCGAGTGAGAGAAGGGGTGGACAGGTTTCAAGCCAGCGGTGCAGAAACGGTGCTTCCCTTGACAACCTATAATTAGTGCAAGCCAGCCAACACAGAGCTGTCCGAGCCCGTATTTGCTACGGGACGGACGGAAAGTGTATTATGCTCGCTGGAACGCCGGTGCCCCTCCCGGCGAACCACTCGGCTCTTCTCGTATCTCTGTCTGGGCTCACGGCGAACAGACTGCACTCTACTGGGGGATGTGTGTGGGTGACGTCACTTAAGCTTGGAAGGTACACAGTGCGGTATGGCGTTGCGAGTATTTGCACAGGAACAGTTGATTGGCCACACGTAGAGCTTGAGGGAGGGGATAGAGTGCGAGCTCTTGGACAAACCCTTGGTCTTTGTTGTTGCGCGAAACAATAGGCCAGGATACTTTGCTTAAGTTATTGTCAATGGAATGGGCATTCATTGACACTTTTTTTTTGTTCTTCACTACAGAACTCAAACAGTTCTCAGCACACAATTTCCCACATATTATCAGGTGAAAACAATGTCATATACACGCATGCACACACACACACACACACACACACGCACACACACACAAATAAAAATGAATACACAACTACCCATTCTTATTCGATATTTTGCTATTTTGGAAACCACTAAAGAACAACTTTATGACATAACAGAGTAGTCTCACTCAGAGAATTAGGATAACATTTCCTCTGGATAATTTTGCGGTACCACAGTTGGTCAAATGGTTGGTAATAGCTCAAAAAATAGAACTTTGTGAAACATTGAAATTGAACAAAATAGAGATACATAGACAATGAGGAATATTATTAGGAATATTATTACAAATCACAAAATAGTTGTGGAAGTGTGTGTGTGTGTGTGTGTGTGTGTGTGAGAGAGAGAGAGAGAGAGAGAGAGAGAGAGAGAGAGAGAGAGAGAGAGAGAGAGAGAGAGAGAGAGAGAGAGAGAGAGAGAGAGAGAGAGAGAGAGAGAGAGAGAGAGAGAGAGAGAGAGAGACTGCAAGGGAAGGAAAACCACTTTTTACACACAAAGGGAATTTCAGGCCAGTTCAGAGCCATCTGAACAGAAAGCACTTGCTTTGTCACCTCTCCTCTGCACAACAATAGTTATGGTAATGCAAACTGCTTTAACCCTAAGAATGTGAGATGGGACTTCTTTTGTTAATATTCTGGCTGACTTAGCATAATCATATTACCGTTTGAAAACAGTCTGCATTTGAAAACATCTGGAAGCACACTCTTCAGTCTCATTCACTCCTCTGGCCACATATGCAAGGCATTCCATCACTCAAGTAAAGTGAATGGGATGGAAATATTTAGAAATCATATGGAAATATAATTATATTTACTTTCTGAGTCTCGACAAAGTAGATATAGCCTTGAGGATGGACACAACCTATGGGCTGTACCATGTAAAGTCAGAAGTGTTCGCCTTTAGCTAGTATCTATGGGAATGCTGGTGCAGATGTAGGATTTGAGATCTTCTGCCGTACTGTGCAGTCACATGCTGATCTAAGGCATGGGGATCATATCAAATGTTGGCATTTGATATGATCCCAGTCTGTGAATGTATTTTACCAGCCTGTGTTCTTTCACAAAATACAACAATAACAGTGAAGAGGTTTATATTATTTAATACACAGAATCAAACCCTTACAAGCACATGAAAAATGGGTTTGTGGACATTTATTCAACTAAGGATTTGTAGCCATTTTATACTTTCTACACACGTCCTTGTAGCTCATGCATTATGTATACATCATTACAATCCTATTCACAGGCAGACTGGGTAGACTCCCAGACAGCAGCTCAGCCTGTTAGAATACACATTATATACCGTTATCTTTGCAGGAGCAATGTCTTTGCATTTTACAATTGAATAAATCATCTGGTTACTTCCCCACAGTGCTCATTTGGGGTTGTCCCCTTTTAGTTTTGGCCCTTCTTTACTAGTTTACTAGCCTAAGCCTTGAGTACAAGTTTAATTTGAGTTAGCGTTAGAGCTAGCTCAGCACATCAACTCCACAATGAAACAATTCTTTATCATTTTCTTTCACCAATTAGCAGGTGAATTTCCCATGGGCAGCCCAGTGAGGAATACAATCAGATTAATTTTGAGCAGCCTGTGATTCATCCCTCCATTCTGTCACCCCCTCCCACTATGGTTTTCCAAGCAAGCACTTCTCCCTCACACAAAGGCACACACACACACACACACACACACACACGCATATACAAAATGTCAATACTGTTCTCAGCACTGATTAAGTTATGGAATGAAAAATGTATTTTCTTTTCAAGCACTCAGGACTTCAAGGCCCACTTAAGTGTTAGAGTTTACGAGGCAGGTTTCCTGTCAGGGGGGTTCATTCTGTGTCATGCTGCAGGAAGGCATCATTTCCTCATTTAGTTCATCTCAGGGGAAGGCTATGGTAATCTTGTAACCAACAGCCCAATATATCTAATTCAATTATAAATACATGTGTACCATTTTCAAATTACATGACTGTAAACTGCCATATTCCCAGTAACTTTCTTTTTACTGGGCTTAAGTTCCTCATAGCTACAGTGTCATCCATGTGTAGCCTACTACATGCAATGTAAAATTCGTATGGACTTGATGGGACTTACAGCGCCACCAGGCGGGGAAAGATTGTGATGGAATTGCTATTCATTTCTGTAATAGGTATCATATACTTCATATATTTAGGTGCATATTAGGACACTTATCATACTCCTTTCTGGATGATATCTGAAACAGGCCATAATGATGCATTGCTCTATGTAGATACAGTAGGTTACAATATGTGCTCATGCACAACTGTCTGGTTTTATTTTACTTGTACTGACTGAACAGCTGAACTATCTGAAATATGGAATATAATATGAAACATGAGAAGAAATATGAACTTATAAGCAAGACTTTCTGTTGGATTGAAGTGTGCTTTTAAGACAGACACAAAGTGTAAATGCTGATGCCTCAGTCCAGATTACTTGAATTGAATATTTGCAATTACAGGACAGACAAAAAAGGGAAATTAGGTACAGACCCATGTAAACAGCTGTGAATTAGGCTACATAAAGAGACCATGGTGCACAATCTTCATGTTCCCAAAGTAATAAAGCTCACGTACTGTACTAGATTTATATCAGAAGTTGTGCTGCCAATTGAGTCACTCCTGTGTGATGTGGCTTTTCTTGGCTCCATTCTAATATATGTTCCAGTACACTGTCAGGTTTTTTTCTCCAAAATAACTGGCACAACATAGAATTATAATCATGAACAAAAGCGCTATTCATACTCGCAATGAAATTACACTATTCTATTTATTTAAGTAAACTGATGATAGGCAATGCTTACATTCGGTCAAACTTGATCAAATTATTCAGACCATAGCAATGTATGTTTTTTAAGAGAACAAAGTATGTACGTTTAATTTAAAACAAACTAAAAAAAAAATGCTTTGCTCCTTATCCGATTTTCTGGCATCTTGGGGAATGGACAGATGTCCTCACTTGAGGTAACACCCTTGATTCCTCCCTTTGCTGAGCACGCATCCTATGATAACTGCTTTTATCAATGTTTCTTTCCTCAAAAGAGAGGAAAGCATGAATAGTTGTCGAGCAAAACAGCCAATTTTACATGACCATGGCTAGTTAATTAGATAATTATAATTATGCACAAGTAGACTTTCACAAACAATATTTTTAAATTCCCAGCTTACTTTCCCCCCCTTCTTAGCTAACACATACTGACCAACAACAGGTGATAGATTCTTAGACTAGACCTACTATAGAAATATTTTTTAAGAAGCCTCTAACAATGAATGATCTGCTTTCCTCTTAATGCCAACTGTCCTCAGTACGCTGGCTGTGCTCAGTGCACTCACTGTTCTCAGTGTGCTGGCTGTTCTCAGTGCAGAACGACCGCCTCAGCTCAGTGTAGCATTGCCACAGAAAGGGTGGTGAACTGAGATAATGAACTCATGTGACACTAATTCCACTGGCCTTGACTGGATTCTCGCCAGGTGCATGAGGAATAGAGTTGGAACAAACTCACAAACACACAGACTCACACAGTACACAAAAAGACAAGGCATACAATTATGTTGTCACATGTACACATACACGTGCACACACACGCAGACACACACACACACACACATACACACACACAGTGCCTGTGTCACTCCTACAGTAATTCACAGTATTTCTTTCAGCCTTGTTTGTCCAGACTGGCCCTCCAGCAGACTTTCCACTTTCAAGACTCAGTTTTGGGGAAACCCCCTTTTCTTGTTTCCAATTGTTTTCAAAAAAGCTCAGTAAATTAGCAGCGTCTGATTGGAATTAATCCAGTACTTGCAGTGGTCCACATTTGCAAGGGAACTAATGCTTTGACCCTGCTAAGGTTTCTGGCAAAGGCACTTTTTAAATCCTGCTCTGCGTAAAGCTTGGCTGGGGCTGCAGTGAACAAGGGATAAAATAAATAGAAACAAAGAGCTCATCACAGCGACACAAATGCTCAACTCCACACGGAAAGTCCTGGCCCTGTTGCTGAGAAAGACCCTGTTTACCCATTGGAATGTGATTGTGTAGGATCCGGCTCCAATGGTTCTTTTCCTGTAATGAAGCGGCGGAAAGCAGATCCACACCCAGAGCCCCCTCTGGAGGCAGCACAGTGCACAGTCACTCCGCATCTGTGACACCCTCAGGAGCAGGACTCTCTCTACATGAGGTGGGTGTGAATAAGACTCTCTCTGCATGAGCTGGGTGTGAACAGTAAAAGGTGTTGTCACAAATCTGCTGTGGGACCTGTCTAAGGTGAAGCAGTATACACACTGACTATGCAGTCTCATATTCCCTAGTGAAGTATAGGAGATCTTCACTGTGGCCTTAGCCCAGGCATTATTTGATTAAACAGGCAATAAAAAACTAGCGAAAAACAGTTGGTGTTCTACAAATCTACCACTTGTTTATCCTAGTGTTTTTATCCTAGTTTTTCTGGGTTTTTTGGCAATTCATGACCCTCTTCTGGGGCTGAGAAATAAGTAGTACAGCTGAAAATAATAACAGCTTAAAAGCATAGTTTTTTAAGCAATTGATATTCATGTGTATATACTTGTGTACATATTAATGATCAATATGCAATAGATCCTCAGAGATCCGAACCTCAGAAAACTGAAGTCCGATCAACCGAACAGGGTAAGGAATCGGAAGTAGGCTACTCTTTAGCTTTTAGCTTTAAGGTCACTCCCTTGCCTAATGTAGATATACAGTATCCAGTTTTTTCCTCAATTAACAGTGTCACTCGTTTACATTACATTACGTTAATGGCATTTGGCAGACCCTCTTATCCAGAGCGACGTACAGTTGATTAGACTAAGCAGGCGACAATCCTCCCCTGGAGCAATGCAGGGTTAAGGGCCCAATGGCTGTGCGGATCTTATTGTGGCTACACAGAATAACCACCAACCTTGCGGGTCATGTACCTTAACCACTCAGTCATGTACCTTAACCACTACGCCACAGGCCGCCCATCGTTTGCATCATCATTTTGTATTAATGTTATATTTCTGATTCCATACCCTGTTCGGCTGACAGAACTTAAAGGAACTTGTACAGAGTAATCATGTTTTAAAAGCTGATGTCACGGGGAACACGCTGGTGGCATTGATGGTGTGGTACAGTGGGTGCTGAATAAAGAGCTGGGAACACCATTCTAAAGTGAACAGCAGGTAGTGTAAGTTATCTCTGAGTCAGCGGCCAGCTGTACTGCAGATGTGAGGTTTTTCTCGGATCTTTGTGTATATAAGGGGAAAAGTGGAATTTAGCAAGGAGACTTATCAGGATGACCTCCTGTGTGGCAATCACCTTTAGCCATTCCGTTACACTCACATTTTGCCCCATTGTATATTGAAATTATTGAACACACTGTATAAAAAATTGCATTCACTTTAACCTGGCATTCCTCTTTGACCCAAACTATGACACACCTAGCAGTTTAAGGACCTAACATAAACATAGACCTCAGGATATCTGCATCCCAGAGTCACTCACCTACACACTAGTACCATCATAAGATACACAATTGTATCCTATTGCACAAGCCAGAGGAACGTCCATGTCTACCAAGATAGCAATCCATATAGAGCCACACTACTGGCAATAAGAGGCTATAGTCCCTCATTTGTAGTCTCTGTGTGTAACTGTTAGCAAGGAGAAAAGGTTAATACATTATTTTTGAGTCAGATAACTGAGATAACATTAAATGAATCCTGTTCCCGTAGCACCAGGTAAAACTACACACGTTCCTTTGCCACTCAGATACTTCTGCCGTTTGGTGTCTGTCTGAGGGGATTCTTACAGTATACGGTGCACAGGGTTGCTTGATCTACAGTGCAGTAGGTTTGGTTGATATATGGGGTGTAGTGTGCAGGGTTGGTTGATATATGGGATGTAGTGTGCAGGGTTGGTTTATATATGGTGTGTAGTGTGCAGGGTTGGTTTATATATGGTGTGTAGTGTGCAGGGTTGGTTGATATATGGTGTGTAGTGTGCAGGGTTGTTTGATAAATGGTGTGTAGTGTGCAGGGTTGGTTGATACATGGTGTGTAGTATGCAGGGTTGGTTTATACATGGTGTGTAGTGTGCAGGGTTGGTCAGTGTCAGGCTCACAAAGTAGCAAGAGCACTGCTGAGGGTTCCTCTAATTCAAACAGCACTGCTGTCTGTAAGAGAGCCAGAGACAACTAGCTCCTGCTGCCACCTACAGTATATTTCCTTTAATCTGCTTAACACAAAGTGAAATTACTGAACACTGAGCAAAAATATGCTGGACACAGAGTTAAAACATCCTGTCCACAGAACTAAAACACCCTGAATATTAAGCCAAAACTCCCATGTTTTTCATTTTTCGAATGAATGACTCTTCAAATAGTTTTCAACTCTCCCTCTCTAAGCTGAATTCATAATATAGGATCACTTTTGCTTTTCAACAATTCCAATCACAGAAAAAACTGTAAAACAGTGAGATATTTGATGGATTGGAATTACGCATGGGATCGGCTCATATAAACAATTCATTATGATGGACCATACTGCAAAGACACCGAGGGCAGTCTGAAGTACATGATTGGTATGTAAGGACATGTATTTGAATTGAATATCATTCATTTATTGTCCACAAACATGGAAATTTGCCTGAAATAAGTTTAAATATTAATCAAATAATATCACCAGAACCCAAAAATATTGATTATACTATAATGAAATTGGAAAATGGAGCAGAACATAGCAGTTCCTCCTCCACACACTAGGGGGAGATCTGAGGAGAACAAGCTAAGCCTAAGTCAACATGCCAGGCTGCCACTGTTTAGCTAAAGAGTCCAATAAAACCAGAGCATATCAGCTTACAAAAGTATTCAGATTTGTATTTATTTTTGCTTCCGCAAATGACATTTAGGAAATAATATTTGTTACACACAAAATCTAATCCACGCAAAGCAAGTTAAAATATATAAAAATGGAGACATTTGGATTGTACAAGTATTCACCCCTGTCCACTGACAACTATAAATTAATGTAAGTGCAAAAACAAAAAAATAATGTAATCATATAAGTTGAGCTGATTAGCATCTGTCTGTGTGTAACAAATGTGATCTATATGATTTCAGGATAAAAGCAGTTTGGTAACATTGTACAGTTAGTAACTTAAAAGGAAAGACACAAAAACAAGACCAAGCAGATTCAGAAAAAAGACATCAAAATGTTTGTGTGAGCACTTTTGGTTCAATAATCAAGCGGCATCATACCACACAGACCCTGCCTCCAAAAGACCATCCCTCAAAAACCCAGGCACTGAACAAGAAAGAAACTAGTAAAGGAAGTCACTGTGAGGCCAACAGTCCAATTAACTTAAAAGCTACAGAGTTCAATGACTGAGACTGGAGAAAACAATATAAAGAGCACTGTACAACCTCGGTCTTTATGACCAGAGTGACAAGGAGCAAGCCATTACTGAAAGATCCCGCTGAAATGTGGGAAAGGGTTTTGTGGTTAGATGAGACTAAAATAGAGCTTTTTGGTACAAAAAAATATAATAATCTAAAGTGCGATGTCTGACACTCCACACATCCCAATTTTCCCAACAGTTAAAACATGATGGTGGCAGTTTCATGATATGAGAATGCTAGCTGGGACTGGGAAACTTATCAGAACCGACAGAAAAATGGATGCCAGAAAGTACAAGCAATTACTGCCAGGAAACTGGAAACCAGGATGAAAATGAGTATAGGACTGGAGTGGTTCAAAAACAAAAAGGCGAATTTCATTGGGTGGCCAAGTCAACCCCTTTGAAATGGGCATAAATGACCCCAGTACACCAGTGTGAACAGTTGATAGACTTACCCAAGTTATTGTACAGAAAGCATATTGCAGCAAATACAATGAGGGGTCTCTTAGTATTTTTTCTTGTAAATATTTGCTGATGAATAAATAATTTTATCTTTAAAATGTTTTGGTTATAGAAATATTAAATGGCTATAATCAAGCAACATATGAGAATTGCACAAGACTCATGATTTTGCTAAGTAGTGTATCTATTAATATGCTGCTATCCCATTTAACCTACAGTATAGTGGTAAATCATATGGGGAAATGGGGATCCCCCCCGTATCTCCAAGCTCCTCTTGTCTGGTCCACACATGAATACAGAAGATGAACCAGCCTCAGATCTCCACATATAATCTCTGTCTTTGCAATGACACCCAGTGACCATCAAGTATTTGGGCCGCAATTCTCTTGCCAGATGGGTTTCTTTTACACTCATTGACCTGCTATGCCACATATTGGACACTCTTGTAACAAATTACATTGGGGAAAGATCTATTATTAAAAGACTAGCAGGTAGAATGTTCTTAAGCCCTTAAATGGCAATTATTTAAATAAGGTCTTGTTGTAAAACTTTGCTTCTGTTCAAAAGGGTAGAAGTTGAAAACTCTTAGTATAACCCATACTTTAAAAGGCATAGTCTGGTCTCAATTTGCACTTATTGAGAATAAAAAAAATAATACTGTACAATGGTGCGTCCAATGAAACATTCTTTGCAGTCCTACTTGACAAAGGGGAGGGGGGGGGGGGCAGATATGAAGAGACAGTTAAGCTATGTGGGTGTTCAGAGAGATAAAATTTATAATAAAGCTACTGTATAAGCTGCAAAAAAAAAGTTAGAATCTGTGCACGAGAATTTCTTATATATAGGAGACAGCATTGAGTCAAACAGAAAATGTTTTTACCAGAACTTTTCAGACATAATTAGCCAAAGTCAAGGGAACTGGGGGAAGGGATTCTTTGGCTTAAGCGTTGCAGACATCCATCTTAGGTCTAACAATCCCGGTGTAGATATCCAGTTTGGCTCCAAAAATCCCAGTTACTATTAGTCGCTCTTCCGAGCTGCACACAAAAAAGCGTGAGATCTCAGATTTGGAGGAAATGCAACCACATGCGGAAATCTGATTTGCGGGAGGGAATCGGAGAAGCTGCAGCATAGGGAGATAAGAGCATTGGACCAGGCCCCCGCTCACCGTACAGATATCCCAGCTCTTAGGAGTAATTACACACCAACAAGCTGCCGTTGTCATTTCCAGCTCTGACCAGGAGATAATTGGATTCACATTTGCGAGTTCTGCATAGAATCTCCTGCTCTCTTCCTTATCAACTAAAACATTGGTCAGCCATATGAAAGCTCTTATAGACCCAGAAATGGCACTTTGTACCAGGCTGTGGTGGTGTTTCCAAACAGCTCAGATTATCCATATTATGGAAGGGCCTGATTCAGACTCCTGGGCACAGTTGGCATCGGTTCTGGCATTCAGGATTAGATCTTGGCCATGGAGCAAACAAGTGGAACACCACCAGCCTGGCCCAGTAATGTGCCATCTTTGATCACTGCACTATAACAGATTGTCAACCGGTCAAAGCCATAGTTCAAAGATATAACTGAAACATAGTATGAGCTTTGCAGGGACATTGCCTGACTGAAGATCTATACCAGACATCTCTGCCACGGAGCAAAGGCCATCTATAATCACTGCATAATCACTTCTTAAGGCTGCTGATTATTTCTTTTTGAAACTACAAGTATGTTTTCATAAACAACTGTTCAACATAAAACAGAGCCTGTGGTTCCATCAACACCTCCAGACCAGCACTGAGCTGCTACCAGAGAAGATCTGACAGCTTATACTGACAACACTTTGAGTCATTTACAAAAAAGGCAGACAAGTGAAGCAGGATCGATCACCGCTGCTCTCTTCAGTTTTAGCGGTTTTAAAAGCATTACTGGCATGATATAAACCTCTTCTTTCATCTTACCAGGTCATCTCTGTGTCACTTCTCTCTCCTAATGGATATGGAGTCCTGGAAATTAGCTGTCTGACAGGTGTGCAGAACAATAAAACCACCCCTGGAGTGACAGCTTGGGAGCGATAGATTGTTATGGCTCACATTTATCATTAATATGGCTGTGGCTAATAGTTATCTTTGCTCTCGGCGGGAGTAGAACTTTAGCCTTTCACAGTTGGGACCAGAAGTCCTGACTGGCTACAGAAAATGGCTGTCTGTCCCGGCAAAGAAACTGACAGTGTAAAATATCGTATGCTATTTTAGTTTCTGCAGTCACATAGTCTAATAAAGGTATCTGGTGTCCATGCATGGACTGATTTCACATGAAGGGAAAGCAATGTTCAAAGTTAAAAAATATATATTTTTTGTTGATTTTTCATTAATTGGATAGTGTGAGAATGAGATATTATATGCATCCTGTCACTTCTAATCTAATACACAATATTTATGTCCCAGCGGTACTGATTGCTAGCAAAATACCCTCATGTGGTGACACCATTCAGTCTACATAAAGCTTGCATAACCTGCAAATAAATCCTCCCAAGACAACACTCAATATGCTGTATATATCACATAACTGACAGGAAGCCCATCCCATGAATCATTCAGAAAAATCTATAATCAGTGTGCAGATGCTGTACAGTGAACTCCTGTCTACAGCTGCTAATATAGCGTTCTTCCATTTCTGTACTGTGATTGACTTCCTGTTGGTACTCTGAGCAAACATCTGTTCATCAAACCAATTTCCATTTCTTAAACTTTTTTTATCCATAAACAAGGTCATACAGGTGCCTGCAGTGTATGCGAGTAAGAAAAATATTTTTGAGAACGCCCTCTTTGCTTATATGCATATCTATACATATATATTCTATGCAGCTGTTTTGTACGCAGTAATGGAAGCAGGGAGTGGTTCAAGCTGTGAATAGACCCTCACTTACAGTAAAGTAGGACACCTGGGTTGCTCTATCTATTTAGAATTAGCTGTAAAGTCACCTGGGGAGGTTCATCTCAGTCGACAGGATTGTCCTTTACTTATGCTTTACTGCCATTTAGCAGACACTCTTATTCAGGGTGACTTACAATATTATCACAAAGATTCGGGAATAAAGTGCTAAATTCCCTGGAGGGGGTAGGTCCTAGACACTCCAGCCTCTCTGGTCAGCTGGGTGCCTGCAGCATGGCCGCATCAGCTGCGAGTGACTTGTTACTGCATGGTCATTAAATGTAATGAGTGCGCATCTCAGCCTGTTGACTGAGAGGAGTGCCATCGGCTTGCAGCGTATGCTCCAGAGGAGCACACAGACTTGGCTGCGCCTGAATTGACACAGTTGAGACAGTTGTGATGAAACAAGCCTACAACTACAATCACACAAAGAGGCAGGCCTGCTGGCTAGTGACACCGCTGTCCGTGGCTGTGTCAGATGTGGCAGATGTTTCTGTCTGAAGGTGAGTTTCCCGTCACGGCACGGGGCTCTGTTCTCCAGGGATATCAACACTTTCACGTCAGCAGGCATCTCCGGAATCAATTATTGACTGTAAACATTTCCCCAATATTTACTCTTTTTCCTTAACATTTAAGGCCTTTGGCCCATTTTATATGTTTGTTAAGGGCACTTTATTTGGAATGAATCTAAGAGACCTGACCTACACTTTATGCTTTATGTTTCCATTGATACCGTATTAAAATTAAATTTAAATTTAGGGTAAGCACTTTCTTGAGAGGTACTGTATAACAGCAGTGCCCTACCTAGAACTCAAACCTGCAACCTCCTTTCAGCAGAAGGTGGCTTACAACCATGACACCACACTGGTTTTGTAAAGAGCTTGGTACATGGAAATTGCTGACATGTTGTTTCTAAAGCAGTGAAGGTTTTGGGGTAAAGAGAGGTACTGCAGGAAAGCCGAGGTGAATTTTCTACCTACAGCATCTAACCTTGGCTGTGTGTTTAAAATACTTTTGACTTTCTGCAAGCATGTTTGAATAAGAGCGAGGTTGAGAATGCCATTCATACATCCAGAGACAAATCCAATTATTTCCCATGAGCCTCTTCTCCAGGCAACACTCTTTCATAAATAATGTATGCGCAAACCGCCTGGTGTGAGCGTACAGTTTCGTCTGTGTCAGTCAAAAGTTTGGCCCTGCAGATCTCTTAGTGCGCTTTTCTGTCCTCTGCATACAGCAAGAAGTCAGCATAGCTTCCTGGAACAACGGCTTCAGTGCAAGAGCATGTGTACCATCCACATTTACATTTACAATAGCCTACGCAGAGATGCTACTTTACAGCATCCAACTCAGCATCCAGTGGATCATAAAAAAAGGTTATCATCCATTAAAATGCCTACACTCATAACTGAATACATGCAAAAGCATACATGAGACTGAAGTAAATACAAAAGAATGTGTATATTTGTGAATGGGTGGGTGGGGGTATGGTGAGTGTATATTTGTGTGTGTGTGTGTGTGTGTGTGGGTATGGTGAGTGTATATTTGTGTGTGGGTGTGTGTGTGTGTGTGTGTGGGTGGCGGTATGGTGAGTGTATATATGTGTGTGTGTGTGTGGGTGGGGGTATGGTGAGTGTATATTTGTGTGTGTGTGTGGATGGGGGGATAGTGAGTGTATATTTGCGCGTGTGTGTGTGTGTGTGTGTGTGTGTGTGGGTGGGTGTGTGTGTGTGTGTGGATTGGGGGTATGGTGAGTGTATATTTGTGTGTGTGTGTGTGTGTGTGTGTATCAGTGTGTGTGGATGGGGGATGGTCCAACATTATTTACACCCTGCAAAAAGCCTGCAGAGCTGAAAGAAATGAACCAGCATGTCAGGCCTCTACATCTGCTGAGGGGCACACAGGGACAATCATACCCCATGTGGAAACAATTCTATACTTCAAACTTTGATTATACTTCAAGTGTGCCAACATATAAAATAGTATAATACATATACTAAAATAGTAATTTTTAGTGTACTTCAAGCGTTCTGTATTTCAGGTGGGCTTCCATAAGGCTGAACCATAGCAACCCCCTCTCTACAGGCAGGTCCTTACTGGGACATCTGGCCAATCTGTCAATCAGCATGTCACTAGCCAGTGATTGACAGTTTCAATGAAAGCCTCTTTACACAGGTCGTGTTTCTCTGCTCTCTGTGTCTCTGCCCACAGCGTTGTAGCTGTGATACAGCTTTCAGTTAAGAGCCACTGTCACCTATTCTGACCAAGCACTGAGAACAATCTAAAGCATAAAAATAAACCATTTGAAAACATTAGTGTGTTATATTTACTTCTTAGCAGCACAATGTTATTTGTGTTTACCGTGTCTTGGAGCTTTCTATCTGGGTATTTGTTTGCTGTATATTACAGAACAATTGAGCTTAATTCCAATTAAATATGATTCAGATGATGACAGCTGTGTTCCAGTCTAAATTTAAACCTGTAGCCCCCTGATAACAGGCTCAGTTCCAAAAACATTTCTAACCACCAGCTACGGCAGCCCCTATGTGATATCAGCAATTTATTTTGCCTGTATAATAATAGTTTTCATTATAGGTACTTAAGTTTCTTTTGACTACTCCCAGAAAAATATGGTGCTTTTAATAAGCCAAGGCGTACTGTGGGGGGAAGGATTTTCTTACTGTGGTGGACTTTATGCCAGGCAATAACAAACACCATTGCTTTTGCCAAACAAAATGCTCAGTGTAGACATAATATAATTCAACCGGGAGAGAGAAGAATTAAAACAGGATCAAATTTTTTACTAAAACTGGAAATGTATCCATTTAAAATCATTTCTGCACGCTGTAACAGACTGCCAAACAGATATCCCAGAATTCCCTGCGCAAAGGTTGGTCCGAGGGTCACAGCTGCCCTTAGAAAACCTATGGAACCTCAGGCGCTTTCTTGTTAGTGCTGTGACCATGGTGTGACATCCTCTGGGCTGTACAGGTGTGACCGAGGGGGAGTTCTGTGGGGTAATGTCTCATGGGACAGCATTTAATCAGGCACAGTGTCAGGGAGAGCACTCCAGTGGACAAGAGATCACATTACACCCAGCATCAGCGCCCTCTCGAGCTGCATGTGAAGCATGTTCCATCAGTATAGCAACTATGCACTGCAGCGGCCATTTTGCAGCAGTGTGAAAACGAAGGGGTGTGCTGTATGAAATTCACATTTTCAAATTTAAAAAGGAAGTTACAACTCAGGGACATGTCTGTAAATATTATTTTTCATTCCTAATTTGAGGAAATATTTGGAAAAGTGAAACATTTACATTTAAAAAATAATATCTGTTTGAAAGCTTGACATAAAGAAAGAGGTTCTGGGGTCATTCTCCATGGCAAGTGATAACAGCTGGACTCTCCCTGAAACCCTCAGCCAGTGTCTGACTAATTCCACCACAATCCAGACAGAAAGCCATATAATCATGCCCGAGGAGGAAATGCAAGGAGATTTTTATTTTCTAACACTTTTCGTACATTCAGCATGTTGGTGCAGAGAGATCCAGTATGACATTTTGGCAATTTCAAGTGTAATAGTTCCTTGAATTTTTATAATACTTGTTTTTACATAATAAATCAGTTTTGGACATCAAAATAGATACCTCATTGACCCACATACACATTCATGATTCAATACTTCAAAACATCCCACTACTGAAGGGTAGATAACTGTGAGCTGGCTACTGTGGAAAATATCCATGGATTTGTAAACGCTGTGCTGAGATAATACCTCTCTCCTCACACACCTCAACCTCAGCCATTCTGAGGCTTGCCTGTCAGATGGTGTGGGCAGCCTGTGAGCCAGTAACTCTAGTCAACACTCCCAATGGCCCAACATTTCTGAATCTACAGAAAAAAAGATTACGATGTCCATTCCTGCATACCACCAAATTACATTACTGTATGCCATCAGGAACTCTGGTTTGAACCCATTATTATGCTGTAGAGAGCCAAGCCTTTTGATTGGTTCAGAATAACTGCCCTCCAGCTGAGCTGTACAGCCAATGCAGCATACATGCAGCCGGCCCACGCAGATGAGAGGTGTCTGATTGAACAGAGGAGGCACCACTGTGTAACGCTATGGCAACTGTGCAATGCCCCACAGTGACAGTCAGCCACGACACACTGAGGATCAGCACTGCAGAGACGACCAAGACTTTAACTTCCCCTTGCCCATTGTCAAGTCATTTTCATTTCAGCATTGTAATAAAATATACCCACGACACATCCCTATCCTCAGATCTTTTCCCAGGGTTAACTTGCAGACAGTCATATAACAACAAACAGCTGGTCTGATCTCCAGACTTTACCTGCATGGAAACATCCAGTTCTGGATATTTGACTGAATAAACGAAGGCAGATATGACAACACAGACATATTTATAGATGAGCTAAAGTACTCACTGTAAACAGTAATAATTGACTCCAGCATTTATGTAAAAGGTTTGAGTCAGAGGAAGGTGAGTGGCGCTGACAGCAGGGGGTGTTCAGTGAGAAAGACAAAGAGCTTTGTCTCAGAAACAGTGAGTCACAGCTTTCCTGTCGGATCGCTGAGAGCTGTCTGGACTCATCGTCCTCCGTTGATGAGGTAATGAATGAGGTGCTGATGAAACACAAGGCCCCCAGAGGACCATTGTCTAGAGCCCAGGTGTAAAACCACCTCCGGAACATACACCTGACACACCACCGTGCTGACCACGTCAAAGCCTGATAAAACTTCTGATTCAAGAATTCAAATGATACAATTACACTGAGAGTACGGGGCATATTACAGCACATTCTAAAATATGCACAGGTGTGACATTACCATGTGTCATGTTATACATATATACAAAGCTCAGATACTGTTCAAAAACATACAGTACACATACTATTTTAAGACATTCAGCTTCTGTAGCCCATGTGCCCCAGTGTACTGGATGGAGTCGTGTGTGATGTAAACCTAGCAGAACAAGATGTTCACTGAACAAAGTGATGATAAAAAAACAGTGAAAGGCACAGAGTGTCCCACGGAGCTGGGAGTGTAACAGTTTCAGCAGCATCCCACTTGCCAAACTAAAAAGCACAGAACGTGACTGGTCATGGCTGGCATGCCCTGTGCCAGGCGGGCAGATGGGCTGAGACTGCACGTTCAGACTCCCCGATCCAAACGGGTCCAGATTTAAGGCCTTCTGTTCATCTGGCATATCACAGCTTTGATTCTCTCCACCCTCCACCGAAACAATACACATACATGCCCTCTGCCTCTCAATCATCTACACTTTTCACCCCAGAAAACAATACACATACATGCCCTCTGCCTCTCAACTACCTACACTGCTCACCCACCCCTATAAGCAGCCACCCTCATTCAAAATGTCTTCCCATTACTTTACTGCAGCCTTCATGTTGTCCATTTATACAGTCTGACACGTCTACCAAAGCAACAGAGGTGATATAACCACAGCACAGTATCAGGGCTTCTCCCAGGGACTAAACCTGCTGCCTGCTGCACCATTTCAATGTTAAGAATAACTTATCCATGCAGACAACAGCAGCCAAAGGGCATAGAGAGCCATGATGGTTCCATGTCCTCAGCCTCCCCCCTCCCCCTGCCCCTGCCCACCCAGTCCCAGGTAAGATGTTGTATGCACAACTTCAGATCATGCCATGGATAAGCTGCCCACCAGTCTGCCGTCTTTTTAAATGTCAGAGACTCAGAAGATGAGTGCAAGCATTGCTCAGCATGTTATTTTAAAGAAAAGGTAAAATGCTTCAGCTAAACACTCTGCAATGGGTTTACATAGTAGAAATGGCAAACTAATTTTACAAAATCCTTGTCCTTTGCACTTTAGTATGCTACAGTATTGTGAACATCAATTACAACACTGACAGGCTTGGTGCAATTAATGAGCTTCAACAACAGCAAGACTCTCAGATTTACATTATGCAACAGAGATCCACACGCAGCTAACAATTAGCTAAGGCATGCAGACAAATATGGGTCTGAATAAACAGGGGTGGCATTAATCAAAATGACACACCTGCACTCATTCAGACATCTTCACATAATTCAGGCCAGCACTGAAACATTCCAGGCTTTCACACACACTGAAGAAATTACCGGAAAGGGCAGACTGTGTCTGACATGGCGAGCAGTGTCTGACAGGGAACAGACCACCACCCAGAGCATTCCAGACGCACACAGGCAGGGGTCAGGGGGGGTCAGGAGTCTGACACTCTACACGGGTCAGTCAAAAACATGAGGCTTTAAAACTATTATCACTGCCAGTGTCAAAAGACCTCTGCTGTCTGGCGACATCGCTTCAGACCGCAGTGACCCCTCCACCAGCACAACTGCCAGCTGTTGCCGGCAGTTTAATGTAAAAAGTAAACATGGTACTCGGTACTTCCAGTCACCGGTACATTGACATTCATTGAAGAAGTCGAGTGCCATCTTTGGGTCGCATCAAAAGTAGTTCAAAAGTCTGCCAAAACTGGAGCAGATGCTGTCCACAGACATAAGCATCTGTGATCCATTTAGAACCAGACAGGCCTAAGACAGGTGGGAAATTGGGCTATCTTATTACAATGCTTCATAGACAATTCTAGATAATACCAGGCTTTTCTGCAAAGAGATTCCATTGTCTATGAAGAGGTGATGTCGCATGGCTAATGGGAAGAAGTCAGGGAGCCTCCATTATGTAGCTCTCCTGAATACATACCCAAGAAATATGAAAAACTACAATATACATTTCCTTTTCACACTTCTGTAAAGAATTGCATCAGCCTATTGTTATGTGAACTTTACCGCCTGGTTTAGTCAACAAGGAGCTCTGTATTTTTGGACCCATGACAAAATAAGGCAGCCAGTCAGGCAGAAGTTAATCACCAGCCGGAAGTCAATCAGAACCTTATAGCGAGTCTGCATTTAAACCTGGAATCCTGATCTTTGAGCCAGTCTGAGTTTGAGCCTGGATCCCACTTGTTTCTGTGCAGGCAGTTTTTACTGTGAATACTGAATAGATCAGTGGACCAGTCTGGCTGCATTATTAATGCACTTCAGAGGAACTCAGGTCCTTTCACCTCCCAGCAAACAAAAATGAATCTAAATGAATAAAAAATAAAGTGTTGTTTATGTAGGAGTATTTTAACACAGCCCAATTACTAATATTTGGCATCTGAGGTAGTCAGATTAAGGAGCATTACGTTTTTCTGCATAAAGAGGGGAGCTTCAGACAGGCGGTTAGAAGCACTATGCTGGGCCCTGTAAAATGCACATTCATTCCACTCTCACATCACCTGTATTAAAACTTCACCAGGCCTTGAATATTACTTCTCCTTCCTCAACATCAGTTTTCTTTTTCTCCCAAATGTGCCAAATGACAAAATGGCATAATCATCGAATGCTTATAAGCAAAAAGAACAGTGCTTTGCAGAAAACACTTATATAAGGTGGTGATACTGTTGAGCTTCTTTCATCATCATACATACACTGAGCACATCGTTCTTGGACAAGAAAGGGTACTGGGTCCCTAGCTCCCACGATCCTGACTAACCAACTATAAAAAATAAGTTACTTATCATTTACTGGTGATTATGTAATACTAATAATTTGACTGATCTTAGTCAGATAGATATTGGTAAAACATGGACTATAAGGTGGTAAGGGAAGTAATGACTGGGCTGGGTCTCCAGATATTTTACTGAGCAATCTTGTCAGTAGGTGAGAGAAAACAAAAAATCTCTTGAGAATGTAATCTCTTTATGTTCATAAACAAATCCGAACACATGTACATGTTTACATGCACACATGTGAAGTACACGTCCAAACAGAAATATAAATACACCTGCACCCACACTTGCACACAAACATGCTCACCCGGTTTAAGGACAGATAACTTCAGACTCCCCTCAAATACCCCAACCTCTGCTGTGTGTGCAGCCAGGAAATATTCACTTTGCCTCAGGATAAGACAGGCATTGTTTGGATCGGAGAAATCCCACAATTCCGTGAAATAGGATTACAACAAAAATTTTAACACCACTACACAGTACCAACGGTAGCATCCTGCTGTTCAACATATGAGAAACCGGCATGGCCAGTGGACATTTACACTCATGTACCCGTATCCAACATCTAGGGTGTGTCCTAATTCACTCCAACAAGAGACAACCTCTGGACAACCCGTAGGACCAAGACCCCTTTCTACTTCAAAAAATTGTGGGGGTAGATTAAACTGTATGGGATGACCAAGCAAAAGGTTTATAAATCCCAATTTCAAGGTCCCATTCTACACCCCCTGAGAGAATTTGGGACAGTTATGAACATGATGGATAAGGTAGTAGGCTAATTTAAGATATTGTGGGCTCGGAAAGAGACCCTGGCGTCTGAGAAAAATGTAATTATACAAATAGTTCTCAAGATCTTTGCTGGAGATAATATGCTGATAAAATTACTAGACCAAATACTGAGATGTCCAAGTTAATAGTATGAGGTCACGTATCTGAAATATCACGCAGGATGAAAGGACGAAACTACCAGGGCGTGCAGCACTGTGGTTAGCTATGCTCATCCTCGGTTTACACAACCAATAACATTACAACCGCCCGCCATCTTTAAATAAGACACACAATCACCATCCCAATAAAACAGATCCCACTTCATATAAAAAAAAATCAGCTTTGTTCCAAGCAGACCAGACAGCCATTCCCACCCATCATGTAAAATAAATCAAGCCATTGTACAGATGCCGCTTTGCCTTTTTATTAGGAGTTCCACAAGGACATCTGCCCTCTCTTTATAGAAGAGACTGAGGGGCAGGATTAATGTGATGAAATATTGCTCTGAAGGTGAAACTGAAGTTTTATTTGACAGAAGAAAGATCAATGAACGCAATAGGGCAGTGCCAATGGTTACAAGTTACAGCATGCCAGCTGGAAAACCAGCGGCACGCAGGAATTTCTACTATCCCTCTTTGGAAATAAAATGTTTTTTTCAAGATATTACAAAGGAGACAATACAACAATCTTACTGTAGGACAAACAGGATTATGAGGATGATTGAGAATTTAAAAAAATAACAAATATGGGGTTGCCGTCTTATTCTTTGAATGCACTTTCAACAAAATTCAATCAGCATCTTTACATAACATTAATTCCCCCCAGGTTTTTCCCCAAAGCAAACACATTTTGGAAAGCTAATTAAAAAATAAATAAATAAATAAAAACACCAACACTTGAATTTAACAGCAAGTGAAACATAAGGACAATTTTTGATTCAATCCCGGCCTTTGAATGACAAGGAGCGAAGAATACTCACACTTTCCCCAAAGCACAGATACAGCTGGCCATGACACTAGTTACATAAGGAACATTTTTTTCTGTTGGCGAATTTGGCAGCTGCTACTCCTCACAGTTACAGATCTGGATTGTTTTACAACGCTGGCACTATGAACGGCTGTAACAGCCCTGAACAAGTTACCATGCCTGCAGACGGCTCAGAAGAGTGTTTGCTTGTACCATTGTTTTGTTGTTTATTCACAACTTCAGTTAGAGAAGTGGCATTATGACACTTTATGAAAGCAGTAAGTGTAGAGAAGAGGAAAAACTATAATGAATAATGTAAGTCACAGCAAACATAAAAAATAAAATAAATGTTCACTTGTATCATCATGGAAAGGATTTAAGGGAAGGAGTGAATCTCTAATAACAATTAACGACAGTTATGAGTAGGTAAAAAAAAGTCACTTGTAGCCTTTACAGAGAGATAGGTTTATTGATTTATGCCGTTCAGCATGTGTAGCGTGAAATGTTTCCTGCACATTTAAGGCCCTTGAGGTAAGAGTTCAACAGGATGCATTATTGTAACAGGAGACTGAAACACAGGAAACCACAGGATGAATGCACTTAAAAGAACATTCCTTTTATCTACCTTTTTATGGATGCATCGCATGGCTATAAAACGCATTATATGAACACCACGATGTCATGTAGTGTCAAGTCAGTGACTGCAGTACCTGGAGGAGCCAGCAGAGGCCCTCAGTGCAGTGATGCCCCCACACTTTGGAATGAATCCTGTTTTTTCGTCTCTACCATTCAATTGCTCTAAAATTCAACATACACATTGGTGGTTAAGGTACATGACTGGGACCCGCATGGTCAGTGGTTCAATCCCCGGTGTAGCCACAATAACATACACAGCACAGCCGTTGGGCCCTTGAGCAAGGCCCTTAACCCTGCATTGCTCTAGGGGAGGATTGTTGATTAGACTGATTAGACTGCTTAAACAGTTGATTAGACTGCTTAGTCTAATCAACTGTCCATTGCTCTGGATAAGAGCGTCTGCCAAATTCCAGTATGTAATGTAACATTGGAACTTTTCAAGTGATTATTTCCACCAAGGCAATCCTGACTATGCCAGTATGGACTGTAGCCAGTATTCTGAAGGCTTTACTAATTGGAATAAAAAGATTTTTCAATCTGGCTGCATCTTCCCCACTAAATTTGAAATGAATGTACCAGAATGTTGTACTGCATAGACTTCTCCCTACACGACAATATTGTCACTGAGCACATATGGCCCCAATTGGGTTTTGTAACAGGTTTACATCACTGTCTGTTTTTAGTAGGTTCTGACACAGCGTGGTTTTCTGGCTGGGGGACATTCAACTTTCCTTTTGCTGGGATATATTCTTGATGGAATACAGAACATAGAGCACATTTTCAGCATGTTCTGATCTGGCCAGATCAAAAAACTTGTCCGTGAAAACAAATTCACAGTGCAAGGCCCCAGGGCTGTCTTTCCACCTCATTACACCCCTTCTGTCCCTCTTTCTCATGCTCTCCACAACCTCCACTTTATCTCTGCTGGTTCAGCAACCTGCCATTTATAAAACATTTGCCAGGACACGCTTAGATCCCACCAACACACAAAGCTTTGATGCTTATAGTGAAGCAGCCACAAAGGTGATGTTTGACACTGGGGTTGGCTAAAGTGTGTATTTACAGGTCTGAGGGATTCAGTTACGTGATGCACCCTATATGATGGATGTTTCCCTGGGGGGGTAATGCGGTCAGTCTGGGCCAGCTGTGTAGAGTCAAAAAACAGCAGCAACTATCATAGAAAATGCGGTTAGTGTGTCACTGTGAGCCTCACTGGAATGGTATGACCAGCTGTGCTCTTTGAACAGTGGTTCAGTTATACAGTGAGGCCTTTTGAGCCTTAGAGGCCAGTATCCATTGCATTACCACATATAGGTAAACAGACAGTAGTGGCCCCTACCCAAACTCTACCTCACTGACCCTGTAAGCCCATAAAACTAGACCACAACGAGACTGACCCCAGTTCAGCTACACAGAAACTGGCCTCAGTTCAGCTGGAACGGACCCTTAGGAACTAGAAGACATACAGACCTCAGCTAGGCTGAAACCATATAAATTGGCGAAGTGAACTCTTAACAATAGAGATTGAACTGGGTCAGTGAACGGCACAGAGTTGAAGAATGAGAGAAAAATGGAGACAGAGGGAAAGTATGAGGGAAAGTATAGAGAGACAAGGGTGAAGGTGAAGGAGGAAGAAACAGAGAGAGTGAGAGTGAGAGAGGCAGATAGAGACAGAACAGGGGTTGATTGAATAGCACGGACCTGCAGCTGCTGCAGTACAGGAGGAGTGGATAATTTCATCATGTCATCAGGCATGAAGGGGTTAAAACAGTGTGTCATCCAGAGGTCAGAGAGGAGGTGGCTCTCAGTCATGTTTGTTTATATATATTTGAATCATAGACACGCAGACACACACACACACACACACACACACACACACACACACGTGCACACACTTGCACACGCAGAGACACAGACACACACAGCCACTATGCAGTATACGAAGCTATGGAAAAGGGATCACATGAAGAGAGACCAAATCCATCCACCCGGTTCTCCCTCTTCCCCACATCCATCTCACAGAAGAACAGCGCATTGTCAAGGACTGTATTACTGGGAAGTGGTGGTTTCAAATGTAGGTCACATGAGAGGGAGTGATGGGTACAGGAGGAAAATAAGCCCATGGTGTTCCTCTCAGGTCCATAAATTGCGGGGGGATTTAAAGAGGCCTGTGTGCATGAGCTGCTGGCTTCCTTTGGCTGCATGTGTAATGGCAGTAGAGCTGCACACTGGAGTAAAGTGTGTCAAGGGTGGCTGGGTACAGATGAGTCATGCCCACATTCCCTGGCTCTGAAAGAACACGACGGCTTCCATGGCTTTGGACAAACAGAACACTTAAAACAGAAAATGCATGCTGTGTTTCAGAGGAGAAAAAAAGCAATCATTTGGTCCCCAGCATTTGCCAGAGACGGACCGCCGCAACAAAGAGCAAAATACAAAATGTTTTCATAAACAGCAGTGTAGTATAATAGTTAAAGAACAGGGCTTGTAGCCTATATGCTTGCAGGTTCAAATCCAAAGTGGGACAATGCTTTGTTTCCTTCAGCAAGGTACATAACCTGCATTGCATTAGTGTATATCCATCTATATAAATGGATACTACTGTATGTAAACAATGCAAAAAGCTGTGTAACTCATTCTGGATAATTATCTGTAATTTACAGTAAAACTCCCTGCATTCAATGAGTACTGTTCACAGTACAGCTTAACATTCTAATTCAACAGCACATTTTAGTCTCTGGTTCTCATTGTGGAAAATGTGATGTTGCCCAACTTAACTTAACCCAGGAAACAAACTATTGGCAAAAACGAGTGCATAGACATGTCCAGTCTTTCAGTAAATATGTCTCAATAACACAGCACGACAGGACTAATTTCTTGCTGTCTGGCATATCTGAAGCAAAACCAGCTGAGCCTGCTGATAATATAAACTCTGTTCCAGAACCTGTGGAAGATTATATGAATTAAGCTTGCATGATTCAACAGAAGCAAACCGAACACCATTATGTGATGCGTCCTACACCTGCACACAAACCTGCATCCTCTCACACACATATATGCACATACACACTCACGCACACACAAACCTGCACACTCTGTCTCTCTCATTAGTGTGCACACACACAACACCTACAGCAGAGAGGGATTCAGAGACCCTACAGGCCATAGTTTTCTCTTTTCCAGTTAGAAATGGAGGATAGAAGTTAAATTGCAGTGCCGAGCCTGGCTAGTCTGCAGTCCTCACACACATCACATTTCTCCAGCGTGTTTCATATTTAATAGAATAAATGAGAACTCTGGATCTCTTTTCCAGCTGAATACCCAATGACAACCTGCCTGCTCCATGCACCACAATGAAGCTGTCCCAGCTAGCACCTCCAAACTGTAATTACGGAAATATTCTCTCCTTGCCACAATACAGACTTCAGGCTAATTGGACCATTTGTGACTAGTTATACTGTATGCATTCATATGCATATGTTCACAGCCATGCATACCACATTGTGCAACACATTTCACTGTCATACAGAATATTTTCATATTCATAACAGAACAAGTTACAATTTCAGAGGAGGGCTAGATGCTGTTCCTAATTATGAAAGTGCTGTCTGAAGAATCTTTGCAAGTGTTTATAGTCAATTCTGCTGGAGGATTATTAATATGGATTGCATTACTACAGTGCATGATAGTTACAATTCCTTGTATGATGGGAACAATGCCCCACTTGCAATGAATGGCTTTGGAAATGAGAACTGAGGCTTTTGTACACTGTAATGTAGCAGTAAATAAACAAGCGTATGGTTATTGTTAGTGATATGAATGATGATGGTATGACACAGGCCCTGTCAGGCACCCTTCATCATGTGTAGAACAGAGAGGCCGGGACATGTCCTTCTCAGCCCCGTGTGAAGAGTTCATTATCGTCTGAGTCTATCACGGCCATCAACACTGTGCCGACATTGGGTGGATCTGCATTCACTTCCCCATTTCATGGATCAGTTGCTCCCACCTGCCGAGTGTCATACAGGCAAACCCATGTTCCCTCTGTGCTGACCATGTCACGTCGGCTCCTAATTTGTGGGGGTTTGGGATGGGTTTGACAGGGACACAGGCGTGATCCATGAGCCCTCATCGTCTCTCATTGTGAGTGACTCAACTCAGGCCGGTAGTTACCCAGTGCTGTCATGTGACTTCTGGCTCCCAGAGCTGGAGTGATTTCACCACTGACTGGTAGAAAGAATACAGGAAGATACAGCGTTTCCCACACACCCCGTAGGTACAGTACATCTCCAGACTGTCCTGCTGTGGAGATGCTGACAGCCCAAAGTGAATTATACAGCAGAGCACTCAGGCACTCCCCTAAAGGAACATCCTTATTCACTTCTCTCACCTACACTTCATTGTTTCTAATAAGCATCAGAAACAGGTCAATACAATGGTGAATAATTAATAATGATCTCATGAAATGAGTATGACTCACTATCAGCTGCAACGTTCAACGAAGAGTTTCATCACGTTACTTCCATGATAACAGATCGGGAACTGTTACACAAACAGTCTGGATCACTGCTTTTAACAGTTTGTATCCTGAAGGTGTTTGCAAATCAAATTGACTTTCTCCACAAAAAGGATGATAATCAGTGGCAACTTAAACACTGACACATAATAACTTTTATAAGTGGCAGCTTAATACAGATGTTTTGATACTTCTAAATTATCTATCACCTGATTTTATATACACACAGTGAGCACTTTATTAGGTATTTATAATAAACATTCCATGTTCACATTGTGCTTATTGTGCTATATTGCGAACAAACATAATAGGCGGTAACAATATTATCAAATTAAAGACTAGGGTGAATAAATAGGCTCCTAATTTGTGAAAGTGTGGACACATGGCCACTTGGTGAACAATGAATAATTGAAAGACAAAGTAAATTATTTACAGCTTGTTAAAACTGGGTGTGCAACCACGTTTGGAACAAAAACCAGCACTGAGGTTGGGATCCATTGGGTTAGGGGTCTGTGTTTCATCTCTCTCTAGTCTGCTGGTCCATCAGGCACCCGTGGTCTGCATGTAAAAGCCTCACATAAAAGGTCCTCCTCCAATTCTACTCTGTGCAAGCTCAACCATAGTCTGCAATGTGAAAAGAAGCAGGCTAGTGTCACCATGTGTTTTGGAGGAGAACTGCACATCTATACTCTCAGAGTTCATGCATGTACACAGCGGTGGAGGCAGGTAGTTGGGCATGTACACAGCGGTGGAGGCAGGTAGTTGGGCATGTACACAGTGGTGGATGCAGGTAGTTGGGCATGTACACAGTGGTGGTGGCAGGTAGTTGGGCATGTACACAGCGGTGGATGCAGGTAGTTGGGCATGTACACAGTGGTGGTGGCAGGTAGTTGGGCATGTACACGGCGGTGGATGCAGGTAGTTGGGCATGTACACAGTGGTGGTGGCAGGTAGTTGGGCATGTACATGGGGGTGGCAGATAGTTGGCCATTCAAAATTAGGGTGGGAATTGATGTTCAGCCCGACATTGGGTGCCAGTTTTTTTAATTAAAATAACAGACTCATCAGTACAGAGGTCTACTTTACAGAATGGACTATTTTTATATGAACATGCACACACAGCAGCTTTTAGTAAGAGGGGTTATAATGAAGATAGAATGATATATAGAGTATGATTAAACATATGCAAGCAGCTCATAAACCACAGATGCATGTGTGAATTTATGACAAAGATAGCATAAATTTACTCTGAAAGTGTTTCAGTTTACAGCGGTAAAGCAAATGCAAATAGTGATTACCAGCTGTGCATCGGAGGAAGCGTATTTCATTGTGACTCTCATACCAGCAGCCATCTTCTGTATTAGGAGAAGTCACTTTAATCTGAGTGTTGGTTTAATCCAGTTAATACCCTGTTAATATCATTTCCCATATTCAGTTCAAATTAATACATGCGTATCTGCACACAAACCTGTCCATCTCTCTCTGAAATGTGTGCTCATTTTCTGTAAAGTCCCTGAAAGGCTTGTGCCACCTGTTAAAGGTCTATGAACGCTTGTCTAGGTCTTAGGCTGCTTGTTCACCTCGACAAATCAAGTCAGTGGAACAACCAGGCACATGTTGGGGTTCTTCAAGTGGTTCTTCCCATAAGAGCACCAATCACGACTGGGCCAATACCGACCGCATTTCAGCTGGCATGCTCTGGTCCAGCTCATCACCCCACCTACTGCTGCCCCATAATCAATCCCGAAGATCGTAGGTGAGTGGGATCAGCAGTGGGATCGGCAACTGGCTGCATAGGCCATTCTGGCTCCAGTCACAATCAGGGTTCGCAAACTATCACAAACATTAAAACGTTTTTGGTACAAAAGTGTATTTTTGGTACACGTTTGACAGTGATGTTACTTAATATTTCAGTCAGGTGGTCATGCTCGTTTGGAGTTCTCACATTGTCACACTGGCTCAGAGCTGCATTAGCAGGTCGTCTGCAGGCCTCGCCACTGAGAGTGTGTGAAAGGACAGAACAGAACTTCCTGAGCAATGAAAAAGCAATCAGTGAAAATAAAAACTGGGCAGCACTGAACAAAGACAATTAGAGCATTATTCAGGTTCTCCTCCCTCACTTAATCTTACTCGCACAACTTTTTTGAAAAAGTCCTTGGCCAATATTCACTTAACATATTGAAAAAAAGGATATTAATCATAAGTCTCCATAAGGTCTGCTGGCAGGACTGGATCTGAGGGGTGGGGGGGTGGGGGGGGGGGGGGGCTCGTGGTCTCAGCCTGTCGAAGCTAACACAATTTCTCCAGCATGCAGCAGCTGTGTGAGTCGGGAGCTACTGGTGAGCGACTGTCCCCTCAACAGCCTGCAGCAATGAGCTGGAGATGATATCAACACATCACAGCATTCCAAACAAACCTGAAGGTATCAACAACACTGGCCTCAGTGATCCTAATGCCCTTCTCTGATGCATGGGAGAGTACATCTCCTACAGATGCAATGATAAAATTAGCTTCTTAATCAGCTTTAACAAACTCAGCACTATTAAGAACCCCAACATAAGTGCTCCAAATCAATAACACTGCCCCAGCATTCATATCCCAAAAAGGTTGGTGGAGATTTATGAAAGGTGAATAATCATGAGCTCACTTATTGATCGCTGCCTGTGTATAGTTTACAGGGTGGTGTTATAACAGGCATTTCCACTTACTGTATATTGCACACATAAATACCAGATTGGCACACAAGGGGCTTCCCAGCTGAGGTTGGGGAAAACCATAATTATATGCTGCTTCCAAAGAATCCTCAGCATTGTTGACAAATCTCTTTTTCTTTTTCAAAAATTGCACAAAATTGTTCACCAGGGGGCGCTATGCCCATATTCTCCACCAATGTTGATGCAGGGCTGGGGGTGACCACTGCGTCATGTGGTGAACGGACAGAAACATAAAATTGGTAGTTAATTGGCTAATTGGCTTTTATTTTTCCAGGAACCAAACAAACAAAACCCTAAGTCGAAAGTCAAACTCAAAACAATAGCTCAAGAAGACAGTCTATTCATCAAAAGAAATCCCAGGGCTCCATCTGCCAGCAGTTTCTCAAGCAAAGGCCTCGCTCTAAGGCCTTATAGGCAGCCCACTGATTAGGCCAATGGGAGGCAGCTCAGCCAATTGGCCTAAGCGTCAGCTGCCTGGGTGTAGGCCCAACGCTGTCCACCACCATCCCAACTACCACTGCAGAATCCCTCCCCCTATTTCGACGCAGACTCAAAACCCAACTTTTCAAACTCTACCTTAGTCCTCCCTCCTGATTTCCCCCGCCCCTCCTTTCTGATATCCCTATCCTTGTCTAACCCCCCACCCCCCCCCCCAAAAAAAAAACTTATGATGCCTATATGTTTAGAACAGCATTCCATGTGTAGTTTCCTAGTTCTGAATGTGATGCTTTGACTTTTGGTAGAACCTATGCACTTGTAAGTCGCTTTGGATTAAAAGCGTCTGCCAAATGACAAAAATGTAAATGTAAAAACTCCCTTCCTGGCACCACAAAGTGTAACAAATGGAATTACATGACACTATCAGCTCTAACCTATACCCAAAAGAAAAGCCACAATGTTCTCAAACTGAATCTCACACCCCCTTATGATGCGAGAACAGGCCTGAGCTTTAGCAGAAAGCCCTGCAGAAAGCCACATTAATAATCAAGTGACAAACACAGTCTTAGCATTGAGCACTGCCAGCCAGATGGAGGCAGAACCTCTCATGAGAGGTTCAGCATGGCTTTGTGCAGGAGGTGCTTTTTTTCTTCGTTTAGAGCAGTGGAAAAGAGCCAGTAACAACAAGAGAAGAGAGCTAATGTAGTGATCAGTCACTTCAGAAATCCCAGAGGTCAGAGGTCAAAGCTGAACTTAGTCCTCCCCAGAGGGGCTGACCTCAGAGAAGACATGGAGGGCTACCCTGTGCCTGACCTTACAGTATGGTCCCACTGTTCTTTTCTTTTTTTTTTTCATTAACAAAAACATTAGCATTAGCAACATAAGTGGAAGAACACTAATACAATGAACTAGCCAGAATGGATAATACAATGAATACAATCAAATCAAATGCAAAGAAATAATGGCAATAAAGGAGAGCACCTTACATTGATATAGCAGGATATGATGGTCTCACTATTCTGATTTACACATGGTCTTGACCATACATTCAGTAGAGGGTGAGAGTTGAGGTACTGATTAACACTGAAGGTGTGCAGTCTGTTTTTCTCTCATTCCCTCTCACAGACATATCAGAGCTGTAAAGCACAGGTGAACACTTAAACCCATTTAGAACATGCAGCACAGAGCACTGTTGCTGCTACACCGACATTCAACTTCATTACAGCACTGACAGGTGCACTCACACCAGCCAAGACCTTCAGTGTGACCCCGCACCCTTCCTGAAAAACATCTCACTCCCCATTAAAGACAGGGCAAGCCCCCAGCTTACTCTGTTTTCGCCAACAACAGCCTCATTCAGTCTTACGCGTAGTAAAACTTGAATTCCTAATTTCAGAGGCCACAATAATGGTTTCCTGGAAAAACATTACCACCTGGGTGATGATGACAGCCAACGCAGCTACTGTACCATGTGATCACATGATGTGCTTGTGTCAGTCACATGACCATGCTTCTGGTTGGTTGTCATATCAACATCTAAGATAATAGCAATGTTTTTTTCCCCATCAAGAAATTATGAAAGAACTGACATTTTGAGGTTCACTAACTATTCTACGCTATGTGAAAGCATCATTAGACGATGCTTTCAACTACACACATAATATAACAACTGAACAACAGGCCGCATGGCAAAGATTGCCATCATGTTAAAACATATTCGATAATTACCATGGTTTATCGGCCAGCACTAATAGACTGTTATTTTTCTTGTTTTGGGTCTTTATGACAGTTATGAAAATAGTAGGGTGTGTTTTTATTGCCTTTAGCTCTAAGATGAGGCAATGTCCTCAAAAACACTTCTTGCAAAAACACATGTGTGGAACAGTAACTCGAACATGTGCACTCAGCCCAAGTTGATCTATAAGCCTTAAATCTTTGTAACCAAATGTGAGACAAATGCATGGCCATTGTGTAGTTTTGCCAAACAGGCACTCTCCAGCTCATAACATGCATCTTTAATTTCCTTTAGTCATTTTGTGATTCTATGGTTAGACATTTTTCCCAGCACAGCCATTAAACATCACAGAAATATCACATAGAACACATTCATAACACAGATATATGCTGTATCATTGGTTTCACTCATCTGTGGTTCTCATAGAAATGTGTAGCAAAGACAAGGAAAAATATATTTCAGATTCCAAACCATTTAACCAATTTGCAGCCAAGCAGCCAGGTGTGGTGAGTTACTGTATAAACATCCATTATAATGCGATATATATTTTTATTGCACTCACTTGTCTCATCCCATGTGTTTTAGTGAGGGGCAGTATCCTTCAGTCCAGCTTACAGGTCCAGCTTCTGTTTCTCTGTCACTGAAGGGAAACAGAGTGCTGGAATGGAGCCGTCATTATTGGATTTCTGTAGGCAATGGAGGGAATGTGACAAGTTAAAATTTCAATACATCAAAAAGCCATTTTTAAGAAGAGGGGATTTGGTTACAATTTAACTTATTATATTTCATCCAATTCTGTAGATGATGGTTCAAATGCTAAGTTAGAATTGCTATCATATCAAAAATCCATTCACTCATTCAACATGGTTTTTAAAGTTCTTTTTCATTATTATTAATTTGCTTTTCAATGACATTATTAAGAATTCATTACATTTTCTTCAGTGATGAAATCTAAGATGCCAGCATTATTACTAAATATTTAAGCAAATACATTTGTAAGATTTCAACCTCAAGTGTTTTACAAACCTGCACACAATCTCAAATCACAGTGCACTACACTAAGGTGTCACTAGTCACAACTTAGTCCTACTTAGCAATTAATCAATTACTTTAGAATATCAAATAATTAACTGATCATTGGTAACATGTTACATATTGAACAACCTGGTCGTAGCCTAGGAAGGCTCCAGTTCTTGTTTTCAACAGACACTTTATTTACTGATCAGGAAATGTTGGGCCTGTATTTAACAAAATGTAAAAGATTTATATGAGCAATACCACCAACGTATACCATTGATTTTTCTCAATAGAATACTATGAACACAAATGTTCAGTCTTCAAATATAATATACACTGTAGTATAGGGAATATAAAAAAAGGAGAAATGGTTAAGGCATAAGGCATCCCTGCATTCACTGCACAATCTTACTGAATTTGGCATGAACACATGAAAGAATATCCCATGGAAAATGGTCATGATAAGCCACAGAATGCCTTTGCCTTTAGGTCAGGGATGCAAAACTCCGGGTCTTTAGGGTTGATCTGCGGGCTGTTTTTTGTTCCAACCAATTACCTTAATTTATTTTTCTGACAGCTCTGGGAATGATGTTGGTTCACTCCTGTACTTGAGCACAGTAAAATCCTGAGGACACATTTGCAGTCTGCAGCTGTAGCTGGTGCATATACAAATGTCTGATCGAGACATTATTTAGCTAACTAAATAATTAAGAGCAGAAGATAGCACAATATCCTGGAGCGGATCGGCCCTTGCTGTGCACCCTTGCTTTAGGCGTCCATCCTACCCCACCAGTAGGCAATTCTAGACCTGGAGGGTCGGTATTCAGGTTTTTCGTTTCCACGAATTACCCTGGCCAAATGAGCAGTATACATAAATTGGCTGTATACACTGACACTGGCTCGTAAATCAGATCACAGTAAAATGTTTCATACAGGGACACAGGAACAATCCTAGTCTGTCATTCATGCGCTTATCAACACACGTAGCTAAAAAGTGTATGTCTGGTGTAAGTCTGAATGAGAGCAACTAATAATGAAAACATGACAAATGCACATATGCCATAAGAAAAACATTGAAGGCAAAAACATAAAACGAAAGAAATAGTTTCTGAAATGTATGTTAATCCACCCCAGACACAGTATAAACCCGCTTGAGTGATGTGGGAAGCAGCCATGAACAGCACAGCAGATTGCGTTCATTTCCAGCACTGGGCCCATATGCACAGACTGCCCCACAGCGGTCCTCCTGGATCCTCAGACACCATAGACACAGAGCAGGGGGAGGCTCAAGGTTCACCGAGTTTATTCAACATTCGGCGTCTGCATTCGTTTAATACCCACCTACAGGACATAAATCTAAAAAGCCGGATCGATCAGGACAGGCCGGACACGCGGACAGGGGCTGCCTGCGCTGGAAACTTCAGAAATCCGCGGCGGGCAGGTTCAGGAGCAGGCAGGCTGGAGGTGTGGGATCCCAGCGCAGGCGTCGAGTAAGGAGAGTCAGGTGAGGTGAGCTGCTTGCATCACAGACGGGATTTTATTGGCGAGCGGCAGAATCAGTCACGCTCGTGCGCTGAATACCAATGCGGTCTGTGAAAGCCCCACATTCCTACAGTACGTTCATCTCCTGCTAACAGCCAGACCTGAACTCACCCTGGCCATACATACAGCTAAGGCTTCCTGCTATCTCCAATCAGCCAGACACTTTATAATCGCGGTGCATTCAGATCCACCAGACAGACGGGTCACGTGTTCACTCTGCATACTGATGAAGGCTTTACAGGTGAATGGCACCCAAAATATAGAGTTTGGTCAGCATGTTCAGGGGAAAAAAACAACACAAAAAGGACTGAACAATGTCGGTTGGCAAGGTCAATGAGTGTAAACCGCAGACTCTCCCATCTGCAGAACTCCTGGGAAGGCAAGTTGGAGTTATCATGGTATGTGAAAGAGCATGGCTTGAATCACAGCACATCCAGTTTGTTGGACCCATCTCACATCAATGTAAACCTGGTCAGGCTCCTATTACCTTCAGTTACAGGTGAGGGAAGTGAGGCTCTGTGAAACGCACTACTGCAGGCTTGTGTCCTCCACACCGACATGGTCCCCATGCGGTTACAGCAGCAGCCTGGATACTATATGTCTGTTTCAGTGAAACACATTCTCCTGCCTATCTGTGCTCTGTATGTGCGGTAGTGTGAACGCTCTCCATCTGAATTATCCTGAATCGCACACGAGCAGGTGTATAACACCCAGCGAGTGTGTGTGTTTCTATGTGTGTGTGTATGTGAGTGTGAGTGTGTGTGTGTGTGTGGTCCTACAGGTACTGTACTTTAAATGAGCGGTCAAGCTCTAATCCACTGCGCCTCTCTTAAATCCCCTCACTTAGACTGATCTTTAATAAACTCCCATCAGGCTCAGAGTGAAGTTATCTATGCAAGAACATGACCTACCAATTACCTAATGTCACTTTCTTTTCCAAGAAGCTGTAAGAAAGTTATAATAGACTCAGCTACTTTCAAAAACACCTCAGATATTTAATCATCTACCCCATAGGCCCCTCCCCCCCATCCCCCACCCTCCCAAATACCTCCAGCCTCCCCTGAGGCACACGGCGCAGAGAAACCCAGTAGATATGGGCTATTCTAAAGGGTTTATACATCCAGTCCAGTGATCAACATGACAAAGCCATGCTAAAAACTAGGTCCCCCTGCCCTCCCTCCTTCACTCCCACGTCCCTAAAGCTACACCCCCCGCCCCCCCCCCCCCCCCCCTCCCCCCTCCTGCCCCACTCGCAGTCTTTGCTGAGGCAGCAGCGAGACGCTGTCTTGGGGCTGAGTAAATGAAATACTGTTCCAGGCCTCGTGCAGACCTGATTTGAACTCGGCTGAAAATGAAATATAATCTTGATGCAAATTTACTTGGTTTAGGACTTCACATCATTACAGGCTACTATTATCAATCTGCGTGAAAACGACAGACGGCTTTGATTTATGAGTCCATAACAGAGTCCATCAAATTTTTATGACGTTTTCCGCACGAGCGGTCAGCCAGACAGCTCTGTTGACGTAGCAGCCAAAGTGTCTGAAAACTCTTTGTGAATTCTGACATATCCAATTATTGAGTTGAGCACAGCCACTGATCTGAGAACAGGAGTATCACAGACTACAGGTAGTGGGGGCAAACCAGGTGTGTGCATTCTTATGAGGTTCTATTTTCCCATAACGATCCTGGATTTAAAGGCATTTACAAAGAAAACTCCATTACAAAACGGATTCTATGAACACAGCAGTGAGGGATTTCATGTTCAATGAAACTCTGAAACTACAGATCAATAATGATAAGATGGAGCATAATAAAGCTTCACTGACGATCTATAATATTTTTTTATTGAACATTTTTACCATCTACACCATTTCATATAATAGGACAATTTCATTCACCGTTTCCCAATTCAGAATGAAATGGCCCTATACACTCAATAAGCACTACATGAGCTATTTATTAGACTTATTTTTTAGACTTATTAAATCTTCTGCTACATACACTATCCACTTTTTAAGTTTGAAGTGTTGTCTGTTCAGAGATGCTGTTCTGCATACTATTGTTGTACTGCGTGGTTATTTGCGTTGCTGTCATATGCAGAACTGCAGCAGGACGTTTTCAGTTTTTTGCACCATTCTCTGCAAAGATTGTTGTGCGTGAAAATCCCAGGAGATCAGCGGTTTCTGAGATATTCAAACCACCCTGTCTGGCAAAAAGAATAATTCAATGGTCAAAGTCACAAGATCACATTTCTTCCCCATTCTGAAATTTGGTCTGAACAACAGCTGAACCTCTTCACCACATCTGCATGCTTTATGCATTTAGTTGCTGCCACATGATTGGCTGATTAAATATTTGCATTAACAAGCTGGTGTACAGGTCTACTGAATACATTGCTCACTGAGTGTACGTGGCAGAGGAATCAAAGCTAGGAGCATGGTGCCATCTGGTGGACACATTATTAACAGCAAGCTTCCAAGGGTTTGGCAAGGAGCCCCTTGGCTCTTGTTCATTTAATGTTGTTTACTGTCCATTAGAGTATTTGTTACATAATTCAATTGGCATGTATATTAGATTAACCAATAACTGATAATTTGTCCATCAGGTCTTCACTTCTTGTACTAGCTGTCTCTCGGGATAATATTTTCCCTGCATCAACCTCAGATCTTTGAACTGGTGTTTGCACTGATCAGTTGCAAACACCTGGTGCATGGTGACAGATTTTGGAGTGTGAAAGACATGGTTAACACCACACATGAAAGAGAGAGAGTATGCTCAGCATTGTCCTGTCATTTATTTACTCAATATAGGTATTCATATACTCAGTTACAACATCTATAAAACAGTTTTATATATTGTACTTTTTCCAATCAGATCTGTAGGAGGGAACATAAACACATTATAACAGCAGACTGAGCAGTACTGGAGTACAAAGACAAAAATATGTTTGGTGTGTCTCAGTGATCACAGATATACACGTGTAAAGTTTGGATTCCTGCTGATTCTTCCTCTGTTCTCCTACCAACATACAGCAACAAGTTCTGCTGTAGCTTCTGTGGTTTCATCAGCAATCAGCAGGGAGTCTGGCTCTTGGCTAACTGCTCTTTGAGAACACAAGTCACCAAGGTAATATTTCAGAAATACTACACATCACATAAAATTATACATTGGAACTGGCACCCCACCTGTATTGAGCACATTCATTGACATTTCTATTTATATTCTATTGAGTCTTCCAATTGTTATTAAATTGTCTTATCGGATAAAAAGGTCTGTGCTTTCTCAATAATACCGTTAGAAACATTACACCCTGATATAATATCCTGATCATTTTCACTCACAGAATGAAGTCTAAAATAAGTAAAGCCATCATAAAATTGTACTTTCTTTAAAGATTTAGATCTATACAATAGCTCCATTCATTAAAATACTATTGACCTTTTTCACCTTGTTTATCTTTGCTGATGAGCTGTTTTTGCTTGGTCAAGCAATAGCAGGAGTCCGTGTACAGATGTAACTTATGCAAGTGCCCATTCTCCCTTCCTCACACAAAACAACACAGTTTAAAGATAGAGACAGCAAAATCCTAACACAATAAAATGTAACTTACATATTGGTAAAGCATAAATAATCGAGGCGTTTACATCAAGGCAACTGTATATAACGTTAAGAGCTGCAGTTCCCATCAGTGGTCTTTCCTGGTGCTTTCAAAAGACAGTACAGTACATTCATTCAGTTCAGTCAGAAAGAGGAGGTATTGTTTATCCATTAAACACAATGGAGCGCAAAGACATCACAGCAAGGCAGAATGTCTTCACTAAGCACAGGAGGCAGCAAGCTACACTTCATTAGAGTCAGCCCACTATACTGGGATACTGATACACTGCAGGCTATTCTTACCCAATGCAGTACATCTACCAGGTACAGCCCATTCCACACTGATACATTTAGTAAGCGGCTGACTGCTGACGGCTTTTCCCCCTAAAGCACAGGAAAGCAAAGCGTGACTTTTTGGGAAGGACGTGCGATCCACCGGAGTGAATTCTAAAGCTTTAGTGAAATAATATGGCACCAGAAAGCACTTGAAAGAGGAATGTGATAAGGTCGGTAACAGCGAGGCTGTAAAAAGTCACAATGTTTTTTGCAGCAATGTAAACAGAGGTGACTCACTCAGAACAGATTCACACAGTGAACACATTGAGAGGAGAGGCACAGAAGATTCAGAATCACACTCAGTACTTCCACAGGTGAAAATAATTTTAAGTTTAAGTTTCTGAAACCCTTAATACCACAGCGGGCAAGTCTTCAGCCTTTCCGCTTCGACGATACCATCCCTTCCCCATTTTAATGCAAGGACACATTTTCCGACAATGAGATCTCAAACGATTACACTTAAGGTGTCCAAGAAGTACCTGTCGAGTTGCAGGTAGTACGCAAATGTCTTGATGTCTTGCTGTAGGGTGTGCGGGCTTGTGTGTGTGCACGTGTGTATGTGTACACGTGTGTGTGTCTCACTCTCCACAGTGGCTCACTGGGGCAGAGGTACGATCACTTCCACGTAGCTGATGGGGAAGAAGCCGGACTCCCCGTTGATCATGCCCTCGTACCAGTTGTCATCCATCTTGTTGGTGAGGATGATTATATCCCCCTCCTTGAAGCCCAGCTCCCCCTCGTTCTCGGCCTCGAAAGTGTAGAGTGATCGGCAGCAGGGCTGGTCCATCTGCACCTCCGGACCTGCAGAGAAACAGCAGAGGGGTCAAAGATGCAGGCCACAACTTAGACACAGCTGTACCCCTCCAGGGGTAAAGAAGAGCTTCCCCACCAGATTACATTTCAATTAAGAATGAAAATAATGCGTAATAAAATGGATTGCATGCTGGAAATCAGGGAGCTGCTGACAGTCATTACACAATACATGCTCACGTTCATTGATTATAGGCCTTTATCTAGGCCTGAGACTGGTCAACAACCAACACTTGGGCAATGCACAGCTCCAGAAACATTAGAACAGGTGCCGTATGGATTGTGAAGTTTGTGAAAATGAATTCCTACAGTAGGAATAGTATACAGTACAGTAAAGCTCTCAGATGGCCTGAATATTCTCTGTGGCGGGTTGTGTGTTGCATAACACATTGCCAAAAGGCATGAAATAAATCAGGACACACTACAGGACATTAGAACGCATGATGGAGAACTGCATGTTCTACTGATTCTGAAATACACCAGCAGCATTTATTTGGACAAATCACCTTCACATTGAAATACATTTTTCAAAAACTCGCTGTGCATTAAACGGAAACAGAAACAAATTAGCACTACATTACACAATTCAGACCATTTTAATCAACTCGCACACAAGCAGGTCCTTTTCCTCTGAGGTAAATCTGTCTTTTTGAAGTCTTGCTAAATCCAATGTTATATTAGCAATCCGCCAATGGGCAAATGCATGAGGTTTTAAAAGGAATGGAAAATTACAGGGATTGGTTTATCAGATGATCCACACCTATTAATTAAATAAGCCACTAAGTTGAACATTGCGCCTTACTTTGCCCTCAAACTATTAAAAATACAATTAGCAAGAATTTGCTTAAAATGCTTCACCTCATAACACTACTTTTCTAGTGATTATGTCAAAAATGGCCAAATGACGATTTAATACATACTAATACTATACAATACTAATAATTCAAAAATCCAAAATCGTTTGACATAGATATATGAAACTTGGTATTTGCTAGTTATGTCAAGACTGGAACCCAAAGGTTCTAGCCCAATCCAACCACATGGTGGTGCTGCAGAGATCCAAATATGAAACAATATTTTCAAATTCACAACAAATCAGTTCCCTTGCAGAGACTTCAAACTTACTACATTGACAAAATCCCTCATGAGGAACATAGATAACATCTTGAATTGGCCACCATTTTGTATTATATTTACTTATCAATTACTTTCCTCAGTTCTTCATTCAGCACTTTTTTGAGTCTTATGAAACTTGGTATTTTACTAGAGGGTGGCAAGCAACAATACAGTCAAACTAGGTGCCAAATGGCCTCTTCATATCATTATAAAAGTCACTTGAAAGTGCACTTATTAAACAGTCATTAAACACTGATGAGTCATGTATTAAACTCCAGCACTGTTTGATGAAGAAATATTCAAAAATGGCATCAGACCTGGAATGGTCCGCAAATCGGAGTTGGAACATATGCATGTAAAATCGGTGTCCACCATCATAATCACACAGTTTGTAAACTCTTGCTGATGCTTCTTGGACCTTGGAAACGGCAGAAAATTCTATAGCAGTCAGAATGGCACAAAAATGGCTTACCGTGAAATGTAAATATGTAATACATTGTCTGAGAATGAATTACCCTTCTCAGGTGGAAGGCATATTTTGCAAATCAGTGAAGGAAAGCCATGGATAAAACCCCGCCCTCATTCAGTCACACTACGTAGTGTCAGCATTAAGCAGAAACCTAATTCTACAATTGATTAATTGATTTAATAGAATCCGAAGTGCCAGTCCAAGCTGTGAAATGGATGTGTTAATGCTGAGGTACCCACCTTTCCCATTTACAGAGCTGTGGATGATCAGGGCATCTGTAATGAGTGATGGACACATTAACATCACACCAAGTAAACACAAAACAAGAAACACAAAAAGAGGAGGGTGATCCATGGTAATCTTATGTGTGGCCTGAGGGGACCTGTAGATTTGAGAGACGGTGTGTGACTGTAGCTGTAGATTTGAGAGACGGTGTGTGTGGCTGTACCTGTAGATTTGAGAGACGGTGTGTGACTGTAGCTGTAGATTTCAGAGACGGTGTGTGACTGTAGCTGTAGATTTCAGAGACGGTGTGTGACTGTAGTTGTAGATTTGAAAGACTGTGAGTGACTGTACCTGTAGATTTCAGAGATGGCGTGTGACTGTAGCTGTAGATTTCAGAGACGGTGTGTGACTGTAGTTGTAGATTTGAAAGACTGTGAGTGACTGTACCTGTAGATTTCAGAGATGGCGTGTGACTGTAGCTGTAGATTTGAAAGATGGTGTGTGACTGTACCTGTAGATTTGAGAGATGGTGTGTGTGTCCCATTGTGTTGCGAGGTATCGATGGCCTCCAAGCTGCTCATTATAGACTTGGGTCTGAACTCTCTCTTTGGCCTGGTGCTCGCTGCGGTTATCCTGCAAGGAGCAGAGGTACAACACAACAAGGACATGAGAACTGTGCATCAGCAATCTACTTACTGTGTTCACATGTTCGGTGTGTATGCATGGATGTTCATGCAGTGTGTACATATGTTGATGTGCAGTGTTTGCTTGTGTGTGTTTATCTGCATGCAGATTCATGTACACATCTATGTATTAGTGTAGTGAGTGCTTTGCGGGTACCGGTTATGCAATTTGCTGTTCAGATCTTCCAGTACTTCCAGGGACTGCCGGTGGAACACCAGAGCGGCGTCTATCAATGCACCCAACTGGCTCACCTGTTCCACCTGCACGACCAATCAAACCAGAGCCAGCGATGTTACAACTGCACAACTGCAACCTGGTATCAGGAGGCCAGCTGAAGCACCTTAAGCTGTCTTTAAGGGATAAATCTCTCTATGTACCCTATATACTGGACATAGGGATATTACACTTTAAATATATAGGTATTTTAAATGATACATAGTTATAATGTATGCTTAAATTCTACAAATCATGTACAATTCTACCTTTGATAAGACACAGACTTCAAGATATTCAAGATAAAGATATAAAGGATAAATAGGGATGTAATTTCTTCATGGATTATCTGATATGGATGTAGATACCCCCAAATTAAAGGTGACAGTCTGCACTTTAACCTCATTTTTCATTGTTTCATTTCAAATCCAATGCGCTGGAGTACAGAGCCAAAAGAACAGAAATTGAACCACTGTCCAAATACTTATGGAGTGCACTGTATGAATGTACACAGCATCTTCATCTTGAAAGACATGTTTCTTCAATTTTATCCAGGATTATTTATAATTTACTTTGTACCTAACTGAAATATTTACAAAAGTATCACAGCTCCAGTATCTTGCACAGGTATAATGGCAGTGCTCCACCTAGGAATCAGGTCCGTAGCCAACCCCACATTAATAATAATACTAATACCAATAAATACTAATACTAATAATGATTCCTTCCATTTATATAGCGTTTTTTCTCAGACTGAAAGTGCTTTACAGTGATGAGGGAAACTCTACTCAACCAGTACTAATGCGTACAGAAGGTCCCACGACTCACTCTACTCACATCGCTCTCTAAGAAGTTGAACATGCTTCTCTCGGCCAGCTCCTTGCTTTCCTCAAACTTCTCCACAGCCTGTCGGATCTCCTCCTCTGGAACCCGGCCCTGCCGCCTCTTCTTGTAGTCGCAGTCCAGCCTGCGGCCCTCCAGCTTCTTCAGGTGGTGCTGAGGAGCCACAGACACACAGATACAGGCCGATCGACCCCGGGTGCCATCATCTTTCCTCACTATTCTCCTATTACAGGACCAATTTCCTACCAAGAATTGGTAGCTTGTCTGCTTGTCTCTCCTCTAAGTATCATCATTTACTGTCCAGGGAAAGCAAGTTCTATCGACAGTCCCTTAGTGATATTGCATTAAATCAGTCTCTAGTTGGGGGGTTTTAACCAAGTCTGTCTTTGTTGCTTATATAACTGAAGTGGATGAACTCGAATGAACTACTTGCATTGTATTTTCTCCCAAGCGGCTGTGGGTAAGAGTGCCTGCTAAATGAATGCAATATATTGCCCACAAAAATACATATCACTCCTCTGTAGCTCCATTCAGCATTCACTGCCCAGAAAGCCATTGATCTGCGGGGCACAGAAATGATCGATGCGATGAAAAGAGAAGTGTGACAGCGCTCTGCGTCGCTGAGGTCAGGTAAACGGCTGACGCTGGTGTTAACTGCGCTTTTCCCCCTCTGGTTCCACTGAAAGGCCTCGTATATCAGAGCCGGTCAGGCCTGCAGGTCCTCAGGCTCTGTGTTTAATGAACTGGGGAGCGGAGAGCAGCCTGCAGGCAAACAGCTCAAGTGTGCTTACAGCAATAGAATAAAGCTCCGGCGGTAATCGTCTAATTGAATTTGTATTCATATTCAACCCACAGTGCGCAAGCTAATTCTGAGAGACAGACATTATGTAAATTACACAATGAGAAAATTCCACTGCCAGAACATTCAATACACTCACTCTAATGCGATTTTGCTCTGATTTTGGGGCGTCTACCAGGCGCTGTGCTCTGATTTTGGGTGTCTCTACCAGGCTTTGTGCTTTGATTTTGAGGTGTCTCTAACAGGCTCTGTGCTCTGTTTTTGGGGTGTCTCTACCAGGCTTTGTGCTCTGATTTTGGGGTGTCTCTACCAGGCTCTATATTCTGATTTTGGGGTGTATATTTGTCTCACCCCGATCTCCTTCAGGTCCTTCTCCTGCAGGGTCTGCAGAGGGTCGATGAAATTGTGTTTCACACTGATGTCCAGCGAGTCTTTCACATCTGCCATCTGCTTCATGGCCTCGCCGATGTCGGCCAGAGCGCCCCCTGCAGGAGCACAGATTACACGCCCTGCTGGGCCTGCCCAAACCGTCCAACACACGGGCAGCCCTGCCAAGAGCAGCCTTCCACCCCACTCCCAGCTCACCGAACGCAGAGTCGTCCCCCAGCTCACGGCCGTAGCGCAGCATGCAGTCTCCCAGGAGTCCCTCGGGCTGGGGGTAGCCCGTGGTCTTCACCTGCCCTCGGAGCTTACACACCGTACTGAGCATGCCCAGTCTGGCCCTGGACGCTGCCAGCCAATCACAGACAGAGCACAGAGCCATTAACGGCAGGAGAAAAATGGAGAGAGAAATCAGGCCAGTGTCAAACAGCAGGTTGCAGCCAAAATGAGCTTACTTACTGCACGGATCGACAAGGCATGAATTAAATATGATCTTAATGCTCTGCGGCAATTAAAGGCCATATAGTGTATTACAAAGACAGCTTTAAAAAAAACACTCAAAAAGTAACTAATGACAGAAATTATAGTGTTATTAAAAGTGTAAAAGCAAAAAGATCAATGTGTGTATAGCATAAAAGCGTAAGATTGATGACCTACCTGGGTTTGGCTGAAGGTACTCCGTTGTTTTGGACAACAGTTCAATAACAGATTTGTTGGTGACGTCTATTTTCTAGAAAAAAAGGTCAAGTTAATATGTGCATACAAACACAATTATCATCAACACTGGCACAAAACAGAGGAACAGATATCTACCAAGAGGGTCAATGGAAAGAGAGGTTTCTCAGTACCTGGCCTCATCCCATTCCTAAACCCCTAAAAACCCCCACCCTCCTTACCCTCTCCATCTCCTGGAAGTCCTCATCAAGCTTCGTCCCCTCAGCACCACTGATCTTCTCACTCAATAGCTGTACAGACAGACGGACAGGCACAGGCAGACAGACGGAGAGAGGGTCAGGATTGGGACAAATTCGAAGCAGTGAAACTCTGAGGGAAACGTGAAGGCCTGCTCTCCAGTTCGACAGAGACTCATTAGCGGTCTGCCACCCTGTCCGTGCATTACTGCGATTTCACGCCACAGGCAGCCGGCTAGGCCCTCCATCAGCACTCCGTCAGCACTTAAACAGCTCTGTGGGCCACTCCTGAATTTTCAATGCAGCACATTAGTGTGGAAACCACCCCCACCCTCTCACACAGTGACCATTTTCATTTTCGTCTTAAAAGGCACCAAGGAAAAGTATGACAGATGTAATAAACCGAGGCGGAGATTGGTTCAAAATGCAGTTGTGAAGGGCTCTTTTCTGAACCCATTCAGATTTACAATCACACTGCCATTTGTCTGCACCACTCTGGTATCGTACTGATATATAGGCTTCCCCTCTCAGCTTTATACAACACACTGGTGTAGAGTGGGGCCCAAAAGTTTGGCCACCCCTGGTTTAAATGTCTGTGACAATGAATATGTATGGGAGTTAAACATTAAACGAGCTAAACATAAGACATTTCTGCAATTTTCATTTTTTACTGTTTATAAATTATTAAAAAAGGAAAAAAATGCAAAAGTTTGGAAACCCTTTTGGATTATTCTTTATTACTTTTTAAAAAGATGATTACTAAGGCCCAGACCCAGGTTATTTACTTGTTAGGGCTTCAGACTTTTTATTCTGAAGTAACTACATGCCTTCTAAAGTATCCAAATACAGTGGCTGTTCTGCCTGGGTTCCTCTAAACAGCTGTCCAAGGATGTCAGAATGAAGATGGTTAATTTCCACCAAGAACGAGAAGGCTACAAAAACTCTCACAATGTGTCAAACTGCCTATTTACTGTCAGAAACATTGTTAGAAAATGGAAGATAAATGGAACAGTTGAAGTCAAGGCAAGGTCTGGAAAACCAAGAAAGATTTCAGACAGAATGGCCTGAGACCTGGTGAGAAATGCTCAGAAGAACCCACACATCACTGCGAAACAGCTGCAAAAAAGAGTAGCAAACACAGATCTAGCTGTTCACAGGACAACAACACAACATACTTTAAACAACAAAGACTTACATGGCAGAGTTGCCAGGAAGAACAACCTCAACTCAAAATGAAGCGTCTTTTGTTACACAAGTCTGAAGCCTTTTGGAACAACGTGCTTTGGACTGACAAAAGCGAAATGTAACTTTTTGGCCACCAAAAAAGAAGGTATGTTTGGAGAAAAAATGGTGAAGCTTTGAAATCCATTATGCTTTGGGGTTGTATGGCAGCTGGAGGCAAATACTGTGCGAGTGAAAGGGTGCCCAAATTTTTGCACACTACTCTACAGCAATAGCAGAATGCTACATGCACCACATCATACTCACAACAGTATCACATGGCTACATACAATACATTGCTGCACTAAGATTCACCACACTGCTATACACACCACACCAGTATAATCTGAATACAATGCAATCGCTGTTAAATGATGTGATGTTTTCAATGTGTTGCCTTACTAAAACAAGAGCAGCCAAGGAGTCTGATTCAGAGTAATGTGACCAAACTGCCAATTCTAACAGGGCCTGACACTGGACCAAATGAGCATTAATGCTCTGGCTCTCCCCCATCCAATGCAATCCAGCAACATTCATTGCTTGAACGCGTGATTTTATGTTTTCCAGAACGATCCAATTAGATTAGCATTCCAATGAATTGTGAAATGTACTGACATTAGTTTATTAGCATACAAGCATACAGTTTCCTTTAAACAAACAGATATTTCTATCCATACAGAGTCTGAAAACCCTCTCTCTGCAATCTCTCTGTAGTTACCCAACCCAGTTGCCACCTTATCCGTTTCCAAACACTCAATAAAGACACATGGCTACACACACACACATACAGATACATTGAGTGCAGTTTGCAGGTAACACCATGTAGTGTAAGGAGGTTAAATATTTCACATAGAACAGGAGACCATTCTTTTGCAGGGGTAAGAAGATTAAGAATATGAATGCGTCATAGTAAAAATAAATAAGGAAATAAGGCTTCCGGCAGTGCCAGCTGGGTCAATCACAAATGGGTCAGTGTGATACAGCTGTGCTTTCACTGGAAATAAAGATGTGGGCCAGAGACACAAGGGTCACAGAGAAAACCATCTGAAGGAAATGTTTCTAGAACTAAAACCACCTGGACGCTATGCAGCTCTAGAAGAAAAGCCAACTGGAGGCACTGTGGCTAAGAGAAAACCAATGTGGAGAACATGTGTGTCTTAGAGATACACAGAGAAACTAAGATGAAGGCGTGTGGCTAGATAAGTAACACTTGAGTTCAAGTTTAACTAGAAACCACCTGGAGGATACATGGTAAATGGAGAACGTGGTGAACGGGCTGACGTGGTTGCCAGAGCAGTTAACCAACTTCACTTCCATTCTTCAGAAACCTGGCCCTTTTCAGCTCATATAACTGCCTTGGCCACTGTGCCACAAAGAAGGGGTGTGGGTTGCCAGGGGACGGCCAATGACGGTTGACTGCAGTACAACATTCACTTGGCTCCTAATGGCATTTCGATTGGTTTACTGAATCTTTATTCCAACTCTAAACGGCATTTATGGGGAAATCCCCCTGTGGACCGAACTCTCACTTTTGTTTTTTTCTGTGGAGAAAGAGCAAAACTATTTCAGTGTAATGGAGCTCTAGAGCAGCTAATAAAAACAACAAACGATACATCTCACTTAAGAGCGAATGAGGCTGTGGGTCTGTCCACACGTGATGCAGCCCAACACAGCCCCTTCATCGCCATAGTGACAGGAGCTTCCTGGAAAGACGGCCTTGGGTTTGCCCTTAGAATGGCACAGCAGCATTTTACATAACAGTCCCATTAATTCACATCAGTCAAAGGAACACGGAGACCGAGCAGGCAGGACTGTGTGGCCTATGATACGCTCTTCAGTTACCTTCATTAAGACAAAGAGAGGCTCCGTGTTCCGGCTGACTCAGGCAGGAAACATGATCATCACCAGGACAGGCTGGGCCCTAGCGCTCGCTAGTTTCAGTCTGGGCTCCACTGGTAGCTAAACAACACTGGGGAGGAGGGCTGCCTAGCTCTCCACCAGGCACCTAAAGGACACCAGTCATTGTTAGTTTCATCTCTCCTCTGATCAACATATGTTCTTCTGCACTGAGCTGTGTGGACTGTGGTGTATAAAGCAGACACCAGCTTGCAATTGAGGGCATTAGAAGAAATCTTAAGCTGCAGAACTCTGTGCATCACCTGTCCCCCTAAAACAAGCCCGTATACACGGTCTTAAGAGCTGGGATTAAAGCCGGCTCTGCTTATTTCCTGGTTCCTGCAGGAGGAGTGCGCATTCATCAGAGACGTGCCCCACAATGCAACCAGGCAATCAACCTCCCCCAGCCCACTAAGCCAAACCTACAGCAACCTCACTACAAACACAGAGCTTAATGAGAAACTCAAAAACCCACTGCTGGGGCTCAGCAACTCAGGGCTTCAGAATCCAATCTGTCTCGCACCAGCCAATCAGGAGCAAACAGAATCAGCCAGGTCATGGAGGCAGCCTGCCGTCCCTGTCTACAAATGTAAAGCTGACAGAACATGCTCACCCGAACAAAATAGTCACCCCAACGTTTTTGTTTATTTTGTTTATTGGATATTAATGAGTTAAATAATTAGTACAAGTACACAGCGCGCCAGGAAAACCCTTTTTCGAAACAAACAAACAAAAAAAAAGCTGTCAGGCAACCGTTGTGCGTTGCTAAGTAACCTGCTCAGAATCCATAGTGTCTGAAATCTTTTCACCACTGAATCCCTATCCATGTAGATTTCCCTATGTAGTGTATAGGGAGGGAGTACATACATAGCCTGGAAGTCTGTAGTGCTTCACCAGCAGGACGTCTCAGGACACTATATCTACACTACTGTCAGCCTCCTGCACTATTAATGGCAGGACCAAGGCTCACACCTTTGATAAAGGCTGTCCTCATTTTACAATAGCAGGGGGGTGAAAGGGGGTCAGGTTTGACCAGAATATATCACTGTGGCATTCAGTCCGGTGAAGAATCAGATGCCATGTCTCAGCCACACTTACTGGAGAGAGCACGCTCTTCTCCACAGCTATGGAGCTGAGACCCAGAGCACATGCAGAGAGAGAGAGTCTCTTTTGAAGTTTGTTTACCTGTCGGTGTACAGACGACCGAGAAGGAAATGCCACTGAAAAGCAGAGCTGGGCAGCTGAGGGCAGTGAGCTGAAAAGCTGTCGCAGTGTTTTGCTTTCTGTCATTGTTGCTTTAATGTGTTGTGTTAGTTTGTTATTTTGGCCTGGAACCCATGAAGGGGAAGGGTGAAGACTATTTGTTGTTTGTTTTTGTGTGGGTGCTCGCTCGCTCTCTCCCTCCCTCCCTCCGGGTGGCGGACTACGGCACAAACCATGAGCTGCTCCCCCCCCTCCCTGGGGTGTCGCGTGGCGTGTGACAATTACGTAATCGATGTCACAGCAATGTGAGAAGCATGCATCTCATATTTCACCCACCTGATGCCTAGCGATATTACGGAACATTACAGCCACAAACAATCACGCAGCATCTCACGCTGACGTTTAACTGGGGGACCAGGGAACAGTGTCATGCCTGTTGTCCTGTCTTCACGGGCCACTCTTTCACCATGCACAAGTTACTGTTTCCTCCAAACTCCCCAGTGCAAAATCAACAGAATGGTGTGCCAGAAGGGATGTGTAGCCATTTTAGCCAAAGTAATATGTGAGCTTTGCTGAATTTTACACGAGTACACTCCTCTTTAATGTCCACCCACATGTCTGGGGACACAGTTAGCAAAGTCTGGCAGTGTTGCTCATATTCCTCTGGTGGATGAACGCTTACATTCTGTCTGGACAGTGTCTCCGAAATGAATATAATGTACTCTGAATGTCCGGGCTCACTCACAAAATCAACAGAACAAACACTGTTAATGACAGAACAAAGTCTGCAGTGTAACTACAGCACTGACATAATTAGCTGGGATTTATGAAACCACACCGATATGAATTTTACTGCATTTCATTTCACACTCTGGTATAGCACGGCCAGTGCCCAGTGCAGCTGGCAGCCCTGCAAGCTGGCCTGTGATTGGCCCTATCGTTACCACTGGAGGGAGGGCTGCCTTAGAGGGACTCCTCCAGCTGATCAGGTGTATGCAGGCTGCTGGTGCATGGAGCACATTTCTCAATAACAACAGAATACATCCTCTTTGTGTAGCAACTTTAAAGCACAGAGCACACGGTGATTTCCAGGAGAAAAAGGTTAGAAATTGCATTGCAAGGGATACAATAAAACATAGAAAAACAGCAAGTAAAATTGGAATATAAAAAATAGCAACATCAAAAACACAAATAAGTAAATCAAGGACAGTAAAATTTAAACATAATATAAAATAAACAGTAAAAGGAAATTAGAAAACGGCAGCATTGAAGCCCAGCGATAATAAAGGGGGAGCATTTTAAAAGATTGATATAAAATAGCCATCAGTCATTATGGAAGGCAATTTTATAAAAATAGGTTTTTAGGCAAGATGTAAAAACAGGGACAGTTTCAGTAGACCTGGTAATGTATGGAAGGCTGTTCCAGAGCCTGGGCCCATTAGAGCAAAGGCTCCATCACCTCTGGATGTTAGCCTAACTCAGGGACCGCCAACAGCCCAAGGCTGGCATGCCTGAGAGGCTTCTGAAGACAGAGTGGGTTAAAAGTTCAGATATAATCAGGTCCCAAGCCACGTCAAACCTTGCATGTAATTCATAAAACTTTTTAAAGTATTCTAAAGACAACATGCAACCAGTGCAGATAAGCCAACATTTGGGTGATGTGGGAACACATGTATTCTTGGTCAATAGTCTGGCTGCAGAATTTTGCGCAATTCAATTTTTACTAAATCTGAAGCTCAGCTACAGCACGTAACCAGCAGGTAACCAAAGTATTATAATAATCGAGAAAATAAACACATATGGTTCTGTATTGCTAAGAAAAGAATACACTGATTTCTTTCTTTTTATTATATATTCCTATGCTGATAAAAGCAGGACTGAACCTTGACTGTTTTTTGTATGCTGCTCAGTTTAAATTGCAGTACAAAATTCTTATGTACAAATAAAGAATAACTTGGAAACTAACTATTTTTAGCACAATCAAGGCCAGCTCTTTTAAACACAAGCTGAACAAGCCAAGAGGCCATCTTAAAATAGTCTGGAACAGATCCAGAAGAGAGAGCTATTGAGAAGAGTGCAAATTGGTGCCAATAGCCACCATAACCTTTCTCAGAGGTTTTGTGGGAATGATGGCAAAGGACTGGAGGACATGGTCACATAAGCATGCAGGGAAATAAAATAAAATTACTAAACAAATTAGGACAAGGGTATGGAAGGTCCACTGCAGGAGGAGTGGTGTTAGCTATGGTAAATCTTATTGCCAAAGGATAGAAACATTTCACAATAAACCGCAAATGAGGTAGCAGCAGTAAGGGAACCAGGGTTTACAAGCCAATCTACGGTTTTAAATAAAGAGTTGTGCGGGTTAGCAGAGCAACTGGATAATTTATGCACTTTTATGGTTACAAATATCAACAGTAATCCAAGGAGGTGCTTTGACAGTAGACAAACTGAAAGTAGCAAGAAGGGAAATTGTTCAGCCATATGTCCATTAAGAACACAAAAATGCCCAGTTCAGTGACCGTGCAGCTCAGTTAAACAGAGGCTGCTCCCACGTTCTACAGCAGAAGCTAGTGCAAATCGATGTTGCGCTTCCTTCACCACAACCCCACACTGTCCGCCCTCTCTTTCACACAAGACTAAGAGATGACACCTGAGAGCCATGTCTGTACTCCCTGAACAGAGGCTGGATGGTCTGACTTTACACGGCAAGAGCAGAGAAAGGCACTGGGATTAGATTTCTGAAGATCAGCATGCAGTGTTAAAAATATTCATTCGCAGGAAAGGCCGTAACTCCCAAATGTCAAAGCCTTTCAGAAAACGACACACTCTCACGACATCAGTACAGCAGTGCACTACAACTGAAACAGACCCAACTGCCTTACAAAGGCTTAGAGCCTGTTTCTGATAACTGATGAATGCAATTTCTTGAAATATTTATACTGCAGAGAAACGAGAACATATGTAGCCTCGAAACAAAAGTGAGAAGACAAAGACTGTTATTCACCGGAGCTCACGGTGTTGTGGGTGTAGCCCCTCCTGTATGTAGGGCCGCATCCATACAGCATCTCAGGAGCGCAGCAGCACCATGGACAGCACTGGCAACTCTGACATCACAGCTGCAGGATCTGACCTCACTCACAGGACTGCAGCAGCACCATGGAGTGCACAGGCTAATCTGACATCACAGCTGCCGGATATGACCTCACTGACAGGACTGCAGCAGCACCATGGACACCACAGGCTGATCTGGGGCCCCTGCAGCAGCGACAGTTTACAGCTCCCATGCTGGCCAGGGCCATCAACTCCCTCTAAAACCACACTTCCCCAAATTCTGCAACCTGCAAAAACTACACAGCACACTACATCATAACTGCTGGAGGCAGTTAATAAAGCACCATAAAAATTGCCTCAATATCCCTGAATCGCCTCTTTTGACCCACATCCATTCTCTAACCTTTAATTTTGGATTCCGGGCTAGACTTCATTTTAAGGGTGTAATTTATATAAAAGGCAGATGTGACACTTTTCCAAGATAATTGGCAAAAAGAATCAGCACTTTAAAGCACTTTTACTTTCATTATTTTATTTTACCAGACTACATTAGGCCTACATTACATTTTATTTAGCAGACGCTTTTGTCCAAAGCTGTGCACATGAAGGCCATACAACAAACAAACGAACAGGTCAGATAAGGTAAAATTCATATATGATTGGTTACAAGGCTATGGACATATGTCCAGTACACAAGATAGAAAGGCCAAGTCTGTAACTACCATACTAAGACAACCACAACTTGAGGAACTACAGTACCGAGACAAATACTGATTCAAAAGTCCTAGATTAAGGTATAAAATACAAGGTATAAAATACAAGGGGCTAAGAGACAGGTAATAAACAACACAGGGACAGTAGATTAGGGGACTCCCACAAAGGAGTTAAGTACAGTGTAAAGAGATGTATCTTCAGACTGCGGTGGAAAATGGCAGCGACTGAGCCGTTCTTATGGGGAGGTCGTTCCACCACTGGGGAGCTAGCCATTCACGCGTCTGGCAGGATGAGCAAGTCGGTCTGTGGTAGCAGAGCGGAGTGGTCGAGCTGGTGTGTAGGGCTGAATTATGTCCTGTAGGGTGGGGCCGTCTTGTTGACTGCAGCAAGCACTTTCAGAACTCTGAGAGTCAGGACTTTGAATCTGAGCCCAGCAGCGACTGGGAGTCAGTGGAGTGACTGTAGCAGGAGCGGGACGTGTGAGAACTTCAGAAGGCTGAAGACGAGTCGGGCCGCAGTGTTCTGGGCTGTAGTGGCTGGGTGGAGTACGTTGGCAGACTTGCAAGTATTGAGTTGCAGTAATGTACTCAGGAGATTACCATAGCCTGGACGAGTAGCTGTGTGAAGCATGAGGTCAGGTAAGGTCAAATCTTCCTGATGTTATATATATGGAACCTGCAGGACTGTGATGTTGCTGCAACTTGCTCTTTGGAGTCCAGCTCGTCGTCCAGGACCACCCGCAGATTAGAGGATTAAAGATACTAAATTAGAGGATTTCCAACATTCCAGATTACTGCTCTGATTCTACTACTGCAGTGCCTCTCCTTAAGGCCCATATCCCATGGAGCCAGTGGCTTGTCCCTTGTGCGGTGACTAAGTTCTCCATCAGGAGGCACTTGTTAATGTTGTGAAGAGTGCCCTTTTGCTGCAAGGGATTCTTCCCTTTAAAGAGTATTCTTAGTTCTGCTTGGATTTGGGATAACTGCACCAAGTAATACCTGTTTTTACTTCAGTCTACGTTCCAGATTTGGGAGAGTTCCAGGTTTTATCCAGCCAACTCCATAATCCTGCTTCATGATACAGGCCCCTGCCCTGCCCAGCAGATATTTAAATTTTTGACAAGAGAAGACAAGCGACCCCATGGTGTAAATGGGGGAGGACAGAAAGGAATTTAGATTGTACCTTTTTCAGTCTGGCGGAGAATACACATTCCCCAATAACTCCTCATGTCACTGTGCTTTCACACAAAGGATATTTTAGTAAGTCACAAGGTATCGCAGCTCAGAACGAGCTGTGCCATCTCACCCAAGTAATACTGGCTGTTTACTTGCTTCAGCGTCAAGCATTTGGTCATTTTATTGTTCAGGCTACACATACCCTCACAGCATTTGAGGCACGGTCTGTCTGTCAGGCAACCTCTTCAGAGAGAAGGCCTCAGCACAGGTCCATGCCTGTCCTCCAAGGACACTGCCACAGGTCAATGTGAGGTCATCATGAGCTTGTTCACCACGCTGACCTGTTTCCACCCTCCTCATTAGCTACCCCATTGCGATGGTGCAGACGCAGTGGTGTAGAACAGCCCGTGAGATTCACGGGGATCCAAGAAACGTGATGTGTGCGTCAGACTGGGGACAGGAGAGAGAGCAGATAAAAGCACCTGGCTCATTTCATCAACCAAATGCCTTCATTCTCCATCACTTCCATAACAAACTGGCTGAGTGGAACATGGGACAATGCAGAAAATAATAATAAAATGTGTGCATTTTTGTGCTACAAAACACAATATATACCTCCTGTAACTCATAACTGTCTGCTTGTGCCTGTATGTGTACACAGGAATTTAATCTACACAAACTCTTCACCTCGCCCTTGACCCCCTTAGGCCAAATGAAAACAGATGGAAGACTCCCTCCCTGGCCTGTCCCCAGAACACAGAGCCAAAAGCCCTGCACGGACTCCCTGATGGGAACACACTGCAGGAAGTTTCCAATTGCACTCTATAATTGATCTGCTTAGAAGACGCCCTTATGAGCGGAGGCTAGCACGGCTCACGTTTTTACATGCGATTCACACATCTTATTCAGCACTGAAACCACTCGCGCTTAAATGTCCCGGTCAAGGGCAGAAAATGTAGAGCCACACTTGGAATTCAAACCTGCAACCTTCCCATTACCTGTGAAGTGTCCGCAGGTTATGACCTGGCAGAGAGTCAATGCCTCATGCATGGTTAATACTGTGACACTGCATCTGGGAGAATGTTCCCAGAATCCCTTGTAAGTTAGCCGAACATCTTTCTCTCTCTCTCAGCTGAGCCGTTCCCGTCCATTTTGATTGGCTGAAACAGGATCCCTGCAGGAAAATAGCAAGGCAGGGCCTGCTCACTCTGTGCAGACACACAATCTGCACTGTCCAGGTCTAAGGGCAGCTCTAATTAAGCCAAGTGGACTGCAGCCATTTGTACTGAATTACACAAGCAGCCTTCCGAGTATTTATTAGCTCCCAATGGCATGTGGGGAGTGTGTTTATCCTGGAGGAAGAAATTCCTGGCTCATTTCACATCGTTTCCCCCAATGCATAACAGACAACGATCAAAACAACAACGTCCAAGCATTGCATCTGGACTAAATTCTCAGAGTTGCAGATGTAGTTTCATGAGTCAACAACAGCGTTTCCTCCATCACGAGTAAAGCCCTGTGATTTCTGAGCACTGAGACCCAAACAAATACGACACAGGTTTTGAGAAGTGCCTTTATCTCATAGCTATCGTCTATTTACACAACTGGATATTTACAGATGCAAATCAGGTTGAGTACATTACTCATATTTGAGTGGTGTACTTAGCTAGCATTGCACCAGGAATTCAAACCAATAATCTCCTGGAAGTTATGACCTTTTAGCTAGTACTCTGGACTGACACACTTGATGAGAGTGATGATTAATGGGTTTAATTATACCTCATAGCAGAAATCAGAACACAGCACCGCAGAACTGAGGAAGGGGATTCATACAGGACTGAGAGTTAAAATGCTCACCATTAGACCGTAATGGCACTTATGTATAGATATCGTTACTTGTATAGGTATTGTTGTTTTTATTGGCTGTTGTTGTATTCTAGCTGCCAACAGTGGTATGCTAGTTTGAAAGCTGATTGTACTCTTCAAGGGTTCTGAATTTCTGTATGTTTACACTAGGACTCGGAACTGTACTGTCCTCTCAGGTCTACTTTTGCACTTGTTCTTGTGATTGATTTGCACTTTGTTGTACGTCACTCTGGATAAGAGCGTCTGCTAAATGCCATGTAATGTAATGTAATGTAATGTGCAAAAAATCTGATCATTTAATGTACATATCCAAGTCAGAACTCTCTTCTCAATGCAGCGATGTGCCCCATGGTCAGAAACAACACTCTGACAGATCTGTTGACTGACTGAGATTGACAGTAAATATTTGACCATAGCATCAACCAGAGATTGAGACATTTCATCAGTAGGGACCGGTACTACCAGCCTCACTGTCGCTATGCAGTGGTGACTCCTATGGTTTGAGCAAATTCTATGCTTTTAGTGTCCGGTGTTTTCTAAGTTTCTCTCCATGCGTTGTGACCACAATACCCTTCCTGGAGTTCTTGGAACTACAATGACGCAATCACTTATAGTTGCACGTTCCCCAAAGAACATCAGCTTTGTTTTTACCATCTCGTGCAACAGTTTAATGCCCCGTCTTGAAAACTTTAGAACATAACGATCTGCTGTCACGACAGCAGAAGTAGAATCCAGAAAACAAACATGGTACTGGCATAAAAATAAAACGTCTGACAAATAAAAACGGGCATTTAAATAGGCAGTCGTCGGCGAACACGAACCTTACTCCAGCCTGTAAAGCATTGGACAGAAAGAATAGCCTACATTACAGTGTTCCACGGCATTTGTTTTCCCAAGGCCTTACGATACTAGCTCGCTAGTCAGATGTTCGACGGACCAGCAGATGTTATTGCTGGATTTAACCGTTTGTTTCCCCTTAGATAAAATAAAACTAGGATGGACATGAAAACCTACTAACAACAGGTTGTGCAACCATATCGTTCTGCTTCTGTTTTTCCAGCTCATCTCAACGAAAAAATGTTTGTATTGATCGCGCAAAACAGATTATGACAATGACGCTCATCATTATATATCCACACGCAGCTATTGTAGCGTAATATGGCTAGCTTATGCATCTGGTTCTGATAATAAAAAGTTATTTGGCCAGCTAGCTGCACATGTATGCATTTCTTTGACATGGTACTAAGCGATCATTTATGCATTTGCATAGTTAGATATTTAGCAACTATTTCGTGCCACGAGCTTACTCAATTTGTTGCAGTTTCACTGACAATGACTTATTGAATATGAAATGCACGAAAAAAACGTGCATTTCATATTCAACTAGCATATTACGTTACCTAGCAAACTTGCTTCACCAGCTTTAGTTCGTTAATAAACACGTTCTATATAGGTACTGACGTAGCTGAATAACTATTTGCTATCTATCAAACTATTTCTAACCATTGCAGGTTATAACATATTTACAAAACAGCATGCAAAATACCTGGAACAACAGCTGTGATGTCGCTTATGTTTTCATGTATTGTTATCTCCCCATACATCAGTAAATAAACCCAATACAAAATATTAACTTTAACACCAACTGTTGTGGAAAAGGGGTCCATTGTGGCGTATTGCTTACCTGGCTGGCTTTGTGAAATTGCTTCTTTAGTCCGGCTACCGACATCCTTCATACGTGATATCACACTACAAATGTAGAATTATTGGCAGCAGAGAGTATAGCTAGATGGCATAAAAGAAAATTTGAAGCTTGAATAAATTCCGCTATTCACAAACCGCTCTTTCCAACCTGGTTACTCCCGTCGACACTGCCATCACAGGCTCGTGTAAAAGAGTGCATTCCAAGATACAGAGCTACGTCATTATTTTGCCTACCCGATTGGTCGAAATGTTTATGCATATTTATGAGAACTCATGAGAGACCACAACGACTGGAATCCATAGAGGAGGAATCACACATACTACAAGCTGTTGCTGAACATGAAATTAAAGGTCAATAAACACTATCAATGAAAAATTCTTAAATTACATGTTAGTGAATATCTATGTATCTGACCAAACGAAATAAATAATTGGCCGTAATAGGATAGTTGCTCATAAGTCCACTTCACCTTTAGTGTAAGTATAAAATTATCAAGGATTCTACACTGGTGCAACATAAACAAAGACACATTGATAGATATTTAGGCTATCTGAGGCTACAGAGAGGAGCAGTAACAGCACATAAAGCTCCCAGATATGCTTTTACAGCTTGTGTGTTTGCCAGGACCTGATGAAGTGCCCACTAATGAGCTTCATGACAGCTTTCAGAAACTATTATTTTCTACGCAACCATTCAAATAAATGAGCTAATTGAACATTCTTTGACATCTCAGATTAACTTTTTAATGCTCACTCTACTCCCTTCAATATCACATTCCTTATAAATGTCAAAGATCATTTCAAGGAATGGCTTTTTTCCTCGAATAGTGAGTCATGCCTTTTGCTTGACTGGAAAATAATGTGTTTTACATAATAGACATATTATGATTTGTGCCAGTTAAAGCAAAAAATTTTCTCACCCTTTCAGATGTGAGTGGAATTGTACTTTGTGTCAGCTACATGTGATGTTACACCACCTGTTAATCATTGAAAATGTGTTGCCAAGCACCCGAGGTTGGTTTCCTCCATACACTGTAGCTGTGTAACTGCTACTGTCCTGAAGGTTCGCACCAAACAGTTATTCCAAACAGCTCTATGCACCAATGCATAGGGCTCTCTCCTATAGCGGTCAACATTTCCATCAAGGATACAAGTATAGTCCTCAGCTGCAGCTAATTAATTCATAAAACATGAAAACTAACGAAAGACTGGGAATTGTGTCAAAATTAGATAAATGGAAAAGAACAGATATCCGTATGGAATTTTGAGCGGTGATGAACAAGTTGTCTGTGTCTTTTGCTCTATGCCTGTATAGTACTGTAAATGCTTTGACTTTGTTTTGGAGACATTTAGTGTCCCCAAGTTGCAATTAAGATTTGTTGATCTCCAAATGTGGCCCTTGAATTGCCCTTGCCTCCTAAACTATCTGCCTCACTTTGCCTGAAGGCCGTATGCACTTCCATCCAGCACCAGCTAAGTTTTCCACTTTCCTAGTGGATTCAAACTTCTTCAAATTGTTGATATAATAGTGGAAAGTGGTATGTATGTTCTGGAATTTATTTGTGTGAAACCACCATGTGAAGGCCAGTAACACTTTGGTTTATTTCTTCTGAGTGTTCTTTGCCATTCCCCGTGGTGATGGAGGACACATTAATTTTACATTTGGGTTATCTATTTTTTATTCCCCAATGAAACAGGAAGCCATGCAAGGTCACAGTACTGTTCACTACGTTTGAGATTATATATTTTATAAGTACCATGTTAATGCAGATTTATTTTTGTTGGAAATATCTTTCTTGAAATAAAATGCATTACATGTGAAACAAAATCTGTTCCCTGAGCAATTGTATTGATTTAAAATGACATGATTAATCATTTTTGCTCATACCTCATTACTTGTATTGTTTATTTCTTACAAACCTGTCTGCTCACTTGTCTCAAGAGTGTGAATAATTTTGGAAGGTACTGTATATACAGTGTAACAACTTAAATAATTACACAAATAATTGTGAAATTGTGCACAAAAATAGAAAGAGTTAAAATAATTTGCAGAAGTCATACCCAGGATGCTTTTCTTAAAAAAGCGTTTTATAAAGTTTCAAAATATCCATTTCAGACAGATTTGTTCTGCTCTTCATTTCAGACTTTTTGCAGACCAATGGTATAAAACAGACAACTTGTTTGATGTTTGTTTGTTGACTGATGAAAGACTTATTTATTTTAACATTATTGACTGGGTGAAAGTTACAGAGAGACTTGTATTCTCCAATAAAATCTGTTATATGGTAGTGTGAAATGCTGAGTAAATATATGACAAAAATATAAGCCTTTGTTCAGGAAAGACAAATGATTTCTGAGCTCTCTCAAAAACTGACTCATAAGTCATAAATACATATAAATAATACTACTTCAATCATAACACAGTAGATACTACTGTGTTATGATTAAAATAGGGCCTTTTTTTATGGAAACAGAACTGAAATTCTGTAGATTAAAACTTTAACCTGCGGAAGCTCCTTCACAATAATTACATTCAAATTTGTATAAAGAGAATGACTACAAAGTTAAAATTCTGTGATTTACACATTCATGAATATGATAAGGCATTGTGAACAGCTGCATAGATACAGCGTCTGTAACATAATATATAAAAAGTAGCATTGCATAAACAGTACAAAATGAACACTATCACACATTAGTGTCAGTGTTGAGCCCAAGAAAAAAAGTTCAAAACACTGCACGACAAACCTTAGCCAGCAGATGGCAGTAAAACCTATAAAATTGGCAATCAGACATTCCCTTTAACACACGTATTACAAGTAAAAAAAGGACCTACCACAAAGGTACTTGTGCAGGTCACAGCCTGGTGCTCAGGATGGGTGTTGTTTTTATGGCCTGAACCACTAGAGGGCAGATGTTGACTAGTGCTGCATGAACGCTGGATGACCCTTAAGATGTGGAAACATGGCACAGTCCAATCATATTATGCCAAACAGGAATATGAAGTGAAAATTCCAGAGGTTAGCTGTAAATGGTTTACAATCAACAATCAATAAGTCTACAGCCTGGTCCATCTGTCCTTTTTCAGCAGTATAACAGGTCATAGCTCCATGGGATGTTATAGGGATGTAATCGTTTATTTTTAGTATTAAACATAGAATAATTGGCGCAACCTGTATTTTGTGGACCAAAATAAAAAAAGTGTTTCATCTCAAGACTCGTTAAAGGGAAAGGAAACCCCTAACCCACATTTAAGTAAAGGACATTTCTCCAACCACGCAGAAAGGCCTACAGGTCCATGCAGTGGTTATGATACAGGTTAGTGAGTGTTTGCACTTACCTATTTTGTACATGGGGAAAACCACTACTAGTACTAGTAGATACACTTCTGCCCAATATCTCCAGAGATCTACATTACCCACATTTCTACAGTATTGCTAGGCAATCGAGTGAGTGATAGTGTTTATTGTTTTTCTACAGCCAATTCCAGACTTCAGTGCTTCAGTCATGCCTTATCAGCACCTGAAGCCACAATTTCTGCCCTCATAATCCCATTGGTCCTCCATAGGCCTTGGTTTAACTATATCGTTTAAGGCCTGAGTTCCCATAGGTCAAAATGCAGATGTTGGTAAGCATTTCCAATGACATTAGACTCTCTGAGACCCGACAGTGGCTTTAGGTTTTAGGCCCAAGCTCAAGCTTTTGGCTACCACTGGCTGTCCTGACTGTGGAGCAGCAATCATCTCATAACATGGAGTAGACGCTCAGTCATTAATCATGCCCGCATATCCCTTGGCAACAGCTGAGCTAAGAAACCCTCAAAGAGATGTGCAGGGTCTGATATAAGCTCCAGCCTAAAGTTGTCAGCCCCACAGCTGCACCAGCGCCACATCCACAGCCTGGAAACTTAACGCCTCACTGGTCACATGGCAGGTGTCCGCTCCCCCTACTCAGAGGTGCTGCTGTTCTAAACTCAACATGACGCTGACAATCTTCCACACTCGCAGAAAGAGCGGTTTGGCAATTTGGGTTGGCTGGTTGTGTGATAGCACATCTGGGAAATCCCTCATGGCTGCTCGTGGGCAACTAGCGGGAACTGTATGCTGTCTGGCTGGGACAGGGTAGATGGAATCAGGTTTGGGGCTGGTTAGCAAAGAGCTATTGTGTCCTGACATTCATGGCTGTCAGCATGATGTGAAACATGGCCCTCAGACCTCCAGGACTGACCGTACCGTATATCAGGACATGGATCAAGGGCAGAAAACTTTTAAAAAGCTTGTAGTTTCAGTTTCCTCTGAAACTACAGCAGGGGGGAAAGCCTGCTCTGTTACCATTAATATAGTTTAGAGAAAGCAGCAGTAACCTAACTCCTTGACCAAGTTTCTGTTCAAAGGCACATGGCCTTGAAAAGGACTCCCCGTGTAATAAATAATTAAAGGTTTAACTGAGAACATCTCTCACCTGAATGTCTTCAGTGACTCTCCTGGATATTTTAATAATGGCAGTCAAGTTAAAGTCCTCACTTGAATTCAGAATCATGGTTTGCCTTTCATTTTTTTCTTTTTTTCAGTCCCTATCAATGCAGCTGACAATTCAAAAACATGAATGGCATCACACTTCTTTGTGTCCTTGTCAATCAGCAGAACAGTGTGTCTTTTCCCAGTGGCACAGTGGGAGGTTGTAGGAGGGTTACAGTATAGAGTGATTATGGAGAGGGTGTGGGTTGGTTACGTGGAGGATACAGTGAGCTTGAGGGGATGTTGTGGGGAGGTTGTGGGAGGGTTATAGAGTGATAATGGGGAGGGTGTGGGTTGGTTAAGTGGAGGATGCAGTGAGGTTGAGGGGACGTTGTGGGGAGGTTGTGGGAGGGTTATAGAGTGATAATGGGGCAGGTGTGGGTTGGTTATGAGGGTGATGTAGTAAGGTTGAGGGGATATTATGGGAGGGCATTGTGGAAAAGTTGTGGAGAGGATCTTGTGGGGAGTTGTGAAGAGGTTGTGGAGAGGTTGTAAGATAGTTGTGGAGGGGTTGTGGAGAGGCTAGGAAGGAGCTATGGGGAGACATATTAATGACATATCATCCTTAACAATTATTCTTCACATTTTTTACATCACAAATACCCCAGTGATGCATTATTTAGCACACAGATCAGTTACAATTTCCATACAGACCCTCTGTCATAAAGCTCTGGGATTCATCAGAGCCTCAGAAGAGACTACACCTTCGAACCCTGGGCCATAAATAAACCATGACCGTGCACCGCGGTGGTGGTACGGCAGGACGGGGGCAGGGCCCGGGTCAGTCGCCAAAGCGAGCGGTCATGTGACCGGCACGCAGGTGCTCGCCCCGTAGCGCAGCGCATCACACGTCACCGGGCTGATTGGCACTAATTGGCGGATTGCGCTAAGAAGCCCGGCTTCACTGTGAGGCGGGGGAGGGGGAGGGGGGAAGGAGGAGGTGGGGGAGGAGGTGGCGGCAGAGAAAGCATCTCCCTGGAGCAGCCTGTCAGGGTTTTATCTGCTGGGGCTGGCTCTAACTCTCTCTGACCTTGAGGCTCCTGCCGTCATCCCGGGATCAAACAGAAGGCAGAAACACACGGAGAGCTCAGCGCACTCCCTCTCCGCGGTCGCCTCGTCCCTCCTTCCCTCCACTCCTCTGTTCCCCTTCTCTCCCTTCTTCTGACGGCTCCATCTGACAGGGCCTCGTTCCTGCGGGGCCCCTGAGAGGAGGAGAGGAACCGGTGACTGCAGAACCTCGCCACTCCAGCCTAATGACTGATGGACAATCAGGGGTTCATTTCTGCTCTTCAACGCGGATGAAATTTTCCTGCATTTTTGCTTGATCTGAAATCTCTGCCGTGGCTTTGCTGTACATGCTTTCATAATCTATCTGTTATGGATACACCTCAGATATACTAATGGACTTTAATAACTGTGTATGGAGGGCATTTACAAAGCAGCAAATGTACAGTATACTGTTGGTAAGGGTACGTACTTGCAATGCACGTTCAGTATCATCATCTGTCTCAGATCAACTCACGAGCTCCCCATTAAAGCACATTCTACCCGTGTGTGGGCAAGTTGTGTTTATGGGCCAGGCCAGCCTTCCCTATGGCATGAGAAAAACATAAATGCCCCACTATTATGACACTCAGGGCGTAGTGCTGGAGGGGGCATTTTTGAGATGGGACATTAAACCAACAGTTAAAGATGTAACAATCCCACAAAGAGCAGGGGACTTCCCAGTGTCCTGGGCTATTTTTCCAATATTCCTCTCTACCTGGTCATCTAATCATCCCTCAGATTAACTGACTCAGTACAACTCCCCCACTCCTCTCCACCTGATGTGCTGATGTGTGATGGTGCTTCTGACACTACAGAGCCATCATACATCACACATGTCATTCAGGTTGATGAAAGGTAAATATGCCCCTGGCCTGACTGGAAATTAGATAAGCCCTCAAAATGAGAGGGACCTGTGGCTCTGGGGATGTGTTCAGGAATGTGAGTTCAGCCATGCTTAAAACACAAGGGTGCAGAGAGGTTGGTCTTCAGTTGACAGTATGCTCAACACTTCAAAAAAAACAACACCCGAAATAACAGCGTCATAAATGCATCTTGACCATGCATGGAAACCCTCCAATCAGAAGCTAAAGTCAATAATTGAGGTTAAAAGTTGGAGTGAACACGTGAGTCCACTTCCAGGGACAAGGTAAGGGGGCAGTATACGGCAGTCAGGTTGGATTACTGTGATGGCATCTCACAGAGCAGGGGCAGGTCTACAGACCATGCAATATGGCTCATCCTTTCAAATTCTCATTTACATCACTGACCTGGGCAAGAGGAATGCGTCAATCAAAACATACAAGCATTTCTTATGAAAAAAAGGGAAAAAAGTGCATAACAGTATTTTGCTTTAAGTAAAACAAGGGGGGAAAATTATGACAGTTTTCAGTTCCAGTTTTATATCAAATTTCAATGTTGCCAAATGAGCCTCATGCAGCAATAGAAGGTCTTTACTAGGGGGCAATTATCATTATACCAATTATTATTTTATTTCCCAGTCCTTAATTTTCCCAGACACCATGACTTTCCATGTGTTTAGCTCAATTCAATACACATCTACAGTATATACAGTATATATGTTTTGGGAGTGCTCTTTGCAAAGAAATTGCACAGGAATCATTTCCCTTGAAGATGCATTTCTAATTACAAGTTTTGATTTGAAGCATTTAAAATAGCTTATTCCTGAAAACTGCACAAATTCAGTCTCAAAAATGTTAACATTTAGCTTGATTTTCTTCTCTCATTTAAAGATTTATTTTTTATGCCAGTCTTTAGATAGACAGACCAGGCACCCCAGAGTAAATGGTAGACTGCCGTAGGCAGAATTATGGATGTCAAGTGCAGTTGGTATGTCCAATTAATCCCACACCCTGTGTTTTTTACTTTCTTACCAAATAAATTTTTTATATAAGCAGGCTAAGCAGACCAGGCTTAGAAGTAGTTTCACTAATAGATTATGTTTACCAGTTGTGCCGTTTTGACTTGGTGCATTACTGGATTGTGGCTACAGACAGACCTTACTCTCCTGGTTTTCCCTAGAAAGGAATAAAGAAAACCTAGAGGTCTGGGGAAGGCTCAGTGCATACGGAAGACCTGATCTCACAAGTGAGAAAAACAGATGGTTGAGTCTGACGGGCGATGATTAAACGTGTGGAACAGACTTGACCTCAGAAAATGTCTGACCAGAGAGACCACGGCAAACTCTGACCTCTGACCCCTCCTCTTCCTCTGTAGTGCAGTACATTTCTGCAACCTGAAAGAGGACTGTATAGTAAGGCCCCACTACCTTATCTTCAAAGCATGCCTGACTGAACTGTTAAACTCACAACATCTAGCAATGCGTGCCGAGCATCATTTCACGCTGCCTTATCTCACTTGGTCTCTGTAGCAGTTGAACCACAAATAATCAAATTCACAATTAATTCAGCCTAGGGCTCATTATAACAGAACATGTTACCAAAATAGTTGAGTAGAATTCATTGATAGGCAGCAGGACACAGTGCTTCATTAGTAGCTTTAGTGCCCATCAGAACCAGCAGCACCACCTAGTGGTGGCTGAAAGTAAGAGCACCACTGATATTATCGACCTTAAGGGCACATGAAGAGAAAAGCAGAAGGAACACCCGCGGGTGCGCTAAACCTCTGTGTGTAACAGACCCTGATCAGGCAAAAGCACCACGCCTGATAGGCCGAATCCCAGGACTGCTACACAATTCTGTTTGAAATCCTCAGCCTCAGTAGCCTGAGGGCAGAGCCTTCAGAGAACACGGTGTTATTAATACAAACATGTCAAACTACACGCTGAAACTCAGAACAGAGGTGCCAAGATGTCAAGGTGTCAAGCCTGTGAAATATAAATTCAGCTTTAATATTCCTAAGCACTATACAAAACATGCTTTAATGCAAAAGAGTGAGCGCCTGATCTGTGCGGATGCTGAATATTTCAAGACGGAGTTTCAGCAAGTCTAAGACCAAAAGGATTCTTTAATACCCTCCTGCACCAAGCTGCCCTGGCCGGCTCATCTCACCCCTAAAGAAACAAAGTCCCGCTCAAAGAAGCTACAACTCAGCTCAAGAATGAAGGACATTTATTAAAGAAAATAATCATTTCAACAAAATACATTTCTTGGGACCATCTGTTTTGTTCAGTGCTTTAGCCTCAGTTAACATGAAATCCTAATTGAATTTTTTTTTTATGAATTCATATTTTCCAACAGTCATATTGTTGTATGGGAAGAAAAATGTTTAATTAATTTGGATGTGAACCATATCTTATTCCAACATACTCAAACTTTGTAATCCTCTATGGAAGAATTATAATTGGACAGATACAAAAAAGTTCATTTCTAGGGACTGATGAATGTATCCTTCTTTGCTGCATCAGACCAGTAGCAACATTGACTAGCAAATACACAAATACTGTATGTACACAACATAAATATGTGGTAGATAAAATATACTGCCTCCATATTCTCTGCCTCATCTCTTTTACCATATGTACTGTAGGAGCTTGTATTATTTCGGTCTTACTAGATTGCTTCTTAAGCTCACAGCAAAATGTGATATACTGTAAAAAAGACACAACAGGGGTATGGTTCTTTCTTTATATGTGGAGATATGTCCAGGCGGATTTTATTCTTGTTCCAATACATACAATTATTATTGTTTATAAATAAGCCTTCTGTGCCTTCTTTGTGATATTGCATTTTTCTATTCCTGAGAATAACACTGATGTTCTTCACTTCTCAAAATCACTCGGGATAAGACCATCAGCTAAGTATGTAGCCTAGTTCTGCAGTTATGGTAGGAATCTGCGTGCAATAAAATGCTCAGTTTTAAATTAGGTCCCTATTGGGCTCAGATGTACTCTGTTAGAGTTTAATTAACACTGGAAATTTTACTGTGTACTTAACTGAACTTACGGTTATCCCTAGAGTGAATAGACATTCGGATTGTTCAGCTGAAAATTGGCCCAACGCAGAGCTGGCACTGAAGGCTTGGCTGACAGAGACAATGCCTTAAATCAGCCAAACAGAGTTTCAGGATAATACTTAATACTGTATTTTGACAATGTAGATGACGGGTTGAAGTTATAAACATTAACATTACCATACAAGTTGTGCCGTTTTGTTTGATGAGTAAAGTGTTTGACAATGACACCTCCCGTAATAATCCCGTAATTACTTGCTACTTATTATTAAAAGAAGCTCCAGTTGAACTACCAAGGGACCCAAGCGTATCACCATATGATGGTATTCTATTTGCATTCAGATTTGCGACCCCTGGTGTTCACAAAACATGAATTCCTTATTCCAAACATCCATAGCCATTATCACTAAATAATAGAAAGATTCTCAACGTAATGCAAACAGCTGAAGCAAAACCCATTTGTGGTGTGCAGACAGTAGTGTTACTCCTGCCTAATCAAGCAACATTAACTCCCCTGGTGTGTCAGACACCTGCAGGCTGCTCTAGCTGCATTGTGGTGCAGTCCCCCAGTGCAGAGCTTGTACAGTTACCTGGTGAGCTGCAGTGTGGTGTAGCAACTGGCTGACCTGTAGTAACAGGTTCCAGAGCTGATGCACTGCAGTGATGAGCCTTCAGTTATCACTTGGCATCACAAACTGAAAAAGAAAAAATAAGGAAATGAAAAGTTAAGAACGGTCTGCAAATACAGTCGTAGTTGTTACACTACTTACAAAGTGATGTTTGAGGCCCAAATGTTATCACAATGTGCAGAAGTCACATCAAAATATTTGGATCCAGAATGGACATTCTAAGGGTAAGGTATTTCATAGACGCCCGTTCATGTAAACAATGGCGAAGTGACTGGCGCAGTGCTAGCCTTTGATCTGAGGGCTTCTCCTTTGATGTGAGGAATGTATTGCCCCCGTGGGTTCCAGGCACTGTGTTGAAATGACCCTCCACAGCACCAGGGATGCGCCAATTAAACCTGCAGCAGCACCACAGCCCAGTGAGATAACAGCATCTGCTTCTTTCCCTTGCTGAGGGGAGCGAGCAAAAGCAGCCCTTTTCTAAACACACTTTTAACAGCTACACGCTGCATTTATAGAGGTACAAATGGTGTTTTGGTTTACACTGACTGTAGAAGCCCAGCCTGCATGGAATTGTGGATGCTGCTGAGATGAACTTCAGGGGCTGAATACCTCCTACCTCAAGGACTCTTACAGTACAGCTGACGGCTGCATGGTACCATCAGTATGGTGGAGAATAACTCACTCTAATTGACTCTAAAAGTGAGTGCACTCGTAGAGGGAGAGGAATGCTTTAATGGGACTGTGTGGGATGACACACATGTGCATGGTGAATATCAACGGAGCAGGCTTTGAAGTGGGAGGGTGCGTGTGAGTGGGCGGGGGGGGTGGAGGTTAGCGTATGACTGGGGGAGCAGATAAGGAGTGGAAGACAGTACACAGGTTCCCCTCAAGCATAAATGGATGTGAGAGAGAGTGTGTGTGTGTGTGTGACAGAGAAAGAGAGAGAGAGAGAGAGAGAGAGAGAGAGAGAGAGAGAGAGAGAGAGAGAGAGAGAGAAAGAGAGAGAGGGAGAGAGAGAGTGTGTGTGTGTGTGTGTGTGTGTTTTCTGGTGTGTATGTAAGTGTCTGCTTGCTCCTAGGGGAAGAACTGCAGTGCAGAATGTTTTTTTTCTTTGACCAGAGCCACATGACTGACTTTTGACCCCTGACCTTCAGACTCCCTCCACAGGCCCACCTTCAAAAACAGCTGTGCACAGAGAGGCCCAGCTCTCAGGAGAAAAGAAGGGAAACCAGAGCCAAAATGGCTGCTGAGCTGAAAACTGAAAAAAATGCTTTAACTTTATACCCAGGCTTCAAGACAGGATTATCATGACATTTATTTGTAATCAGACCCCTTTAGTATGGACTTGCTGCATTAAATAACATACACATAACACTTCACATGAAGAATACAAAATATTATTTGTACAAATCTCATGTTTTGTTTTTATTTAACATTAATTTGATAATGAGATCAGATCTGAGCTGTTATTGCATTCTGATGAGCATTGACTTCTGAGGTCCTTCAGGTTGGTTCATGGAACCCTTCACGAGCCAGTGACCACACCCTTTTCATTGGGGGGAAAGGGATTACTTTTCTGCCTAAGGCACAGAACTTCTGGAGCTCAGACTCCTGCAGAGCTGGATAATTAACAATATATTTATTTTTATGAGTCATCTTTATTTCCAATGGACCCCACAACATTCACAAGGCAGATATGATAACAATAAGATTTTTTTTTTAATGATTGTTAAAGTAGCATTAGTTGTAGCATGACTAGCAACAGTAGTATAAGTAGTAGCAATAGTAATATAAGTGGTGGTAGTAGTATAAGTAGTGGTAGTCAGCAATGTAGTACTAGAGAAATTCTTGCCGTTGTCATCGTAATAGTAATGAAAAGCTTTTTAGTATGTATAAAGGACAAATGAACGCCCACAGTCTAGTCCTCTGTGACTGCAATCAGCTGTCTGGACATCAAAACAAAAACAATGAAGTTCAGATTTCACCATGTCCATGTTCTCTGCATTACTCCTATTGATTTTCCACAGCTGGATAGGGGGACCCTGAGCGAGTGAGTGTGTGTGTGTGAGAGAGAGAGAGAGAGAGAGAGAGAGAGAGAGGTGGAGGAGGACAAGGGTGAGGAGGGGGAGAGAGGCCAATGAGGGCACACCCCACAGGCCCTCGGCCCACTATCCTCATAAATCTCCGCCCTTCTATTTGGCATGAGAGCAGGCGGGACAGTTACCGCCAGGCACAGTCTTACTCAGACCCATCTCCACAGCTCTGCCCCATCTATAATTCACTCCTCCCGCTCTCCTCCTTCTCTCCCTCCATCACCTGCTGCTTCTCCTCCTCCCTGGATGTGGAGAGAGGGTTTCTGGCATGGTCTCCAGCCGTGTGCGCATTGCAGCTCTGTGACCCGTCCCTGACCGCTTTGTGTGGGTGAGCCCATTCTGCGAATTCACCTGGCACCATTCCCCAATGTTTACAGAGGAAGAGTGTTTTAACTGAGATGTAGCCACTCGACTGCGCACAGTACATTGATCACACTGTGTTTTGGCAAAAGAGAAGCTACTCATAAAAATCACATTCCTGCTCATAAAGAGCACTGCAAATCACTTTTTTAAGACTTTCACTTTTAGGAGCCCATAATTTGACAGTGTATGTGGGGTTGTGCGTGCATATCTGGGAACGTGTGGGCATGGGAACCTGCGTGTGTGTATGTGCGTGTGTATGTGCATGCATGTGTGTGTATATGCATGTGTGTATGTGTGTGTGTATATGCATGCATGTGTGTTTGTGCGTGTATATGTGTGTGTATGTGCGTGTGTGTGTGTATATGCATGTGTGTGTGTATGCTTGTGAATGTGTGTGTGTGAGTGTGTGTGTGTGTGTGTGTGTGTGTGTGTGTGTGTGTAAGTGTGTGTGTGTGTGTGTGTGTGTGTGTGTGTGAGTGTGTGTGTGTGTATGTGCATGTATGTTGAGGTCCCTGCAGAAACACATTTTCCTGCTCGTTGGAGATTCTGGCTGCACCTGTTTCTGTGCAGAGCTGAGGGTGAGGGTATCTCACTGGGCTGCAGTACAGCACCGTGCCTGTAGAGGGCAGGAGCCCAGCGTGTGGTGGCGGGTCAGAGACAGCCGTCCCCAGTGCCCAGCCTGCCAGGTGACACAGCATTCCCTTCAATCCTCAGCACCCCCGGGAAAGGCCCCGGGGCCCAGCGGGAGGGCAGCTCGGCCAGCGGCCCGGGATTTACGAGACCGAGAGGGAGACAGGGAGTTACCGCCGCCCTCTCAGGATATGCCTTCCTGATGGCTGTCGCACAGGTATGCAGAGGGGCCTCCGCACAATTTATTACCTGAGGATGACAAGACAGGGGCAGTCTGAGGTGAACCTCCGCTGATTTACACCTTTTCCCCATTGCTTTGCATGAACAGCAATCTGAATGAGAAGTCACACTGAATGTAATTATGGTGCAGTCACACATTCCCAGAACTGGACAAACAGCACATTTATTTAACTCCCATAATGCGTGCTTCCGGGCCTGATGTGTCACACTTTGTAAGGGAAAGCCATAATGTGGCCAAGGTCTGATATGTCACATTTTGTAAGGTACAATGTGGCCTTCCGTAAATCCCATCAGGTGAATTTGCACCCCACCTACAATGTAACACAAATAACTTTCTCTGACATGTCAAGCTATTCTGTTTCGTTAAACGTATTTCATTTTGTGACATCCATTAAATGTAGGTGTCTTCGGATGTTCTTCAAATGAATTGTAATTTTGGCGAATGTAATTCGGTTCTGGGGGTTGTGCTATCTCTCTTGAAGAAGGAACGAAGGAGAGGGGATCTGCCGCAGAGATCCATCTTCTGAGGGCAGGGGGGAAACTTTCTTTAAAAAGTTTCTTTACAGTTTGGAAAATCTTTTTTTCTTTCATCCAGAGACACATGCTGTGCGTTGAGAAGTTGCACCCCCAGAGTGTGATGCTGTTCTCTAATGGGGGCCTTCGGCCACCACGTCACTGCTCAAATGTCACAGATAAAAGAAGCTGACAGGGTTCCCTGGGTTACAGCCTGGGCATTTCCCCAGTGTCTGCTCTGACTGGCCTGGATACAAACAGTATTTCCCCATTCCTAGTGCTAGCATAATCCCCAACACCCTCTCCAGGGGTCATTAAGGGCGCTGGTCAGATTGGTAAGAGATCTTGCACATAATTTCATGTCCAGGAACATTTGAGCTCCAGAAGGAGCATATGGGCTAGGGGGTATCAGCAGTGCTAATGTCCACTGGCCCAATTCTTCTGTGTCTAAAACCCACATACTTCCATGTTTCAAAGTGTGCTCCCAAGTTGGCACTCGAGTCATTTCTTGGGAGTTCTCTGGAGCAGGGAAGTACTGTAGCACAGAAGGTTTTGTTCAGTAGCAGGACTTTGCGGCAACAACCTCTAACCTTAAACCATTGCCATAACTAGCAGAGAAATTCTGATAACATAATAAACCTGAGAGAAATAGCATTAGGTCACTAACTAGCATTGTGCTGTAGAAGTAGTTAGCAACAATGGAAACATTTTCCCTCAACCATTTTCTCGATAGGAATGATGGGATTTTTGCTGGAGCATGCATTGATTGATGCATACTTGAGAACCTGAATAAACTGAGTATAAATCCGGGTTATCGAAGCTCCATACTACCATTCTTTGGTTTGGACTGGAAAGATGGAAGTATGTGGTCAGGGACAGAGCTAATGAAAGCTTCAAACACAGATTTCCTGCTTGTTGAGTAGATATTCAGCTTGGTGTGTCCATCTGTAGTGTGAACCAATCATTCGCCATGTCTGAACAAATGTATTGCAACTGCCGCACACCTTTCCCTCTTTCTGCCAAAGAGTGAACTCCTCGTAATGGTCCTTGATACACAATTTGAAGATAATTACCCATTAATTGCACCAGACATTTAGACACTGTTTGTTTTGTGGAAGCATTTGTGTAAAGAGGGTATTGTGACAGGCTGAAAATATTGCACCAAGTGTAAGATGGGTTTGATGAATCCTACTTCACATGAAGTTTGAAAGGTTGACTTTTAATGGACAGGTTGCGCTCTCTTTGTGATTATCATTTATAAATGGGCTTTGGATGTGAGCCCATCTATAAATAATAGATGTCAGGATATTGTAAGTGAAAATGAGTGCATGTGTTTGTGTGTCTGTGTGTGTGTGGGATGGGGGGGTGGGGAGATTGGATTAGAGATAAAAGTTGGAATGGCCCAACCAACAATGTTTTTCCTTGACTGTAGATTGATGCAGTAATGAGAAGAATCAATAAGGGAAAATGGAAACGAAAATGTTTAAATGTGTGTAACCTTTTATTCCAGGGATATGGTAGCAATAAGATTTGGTATTTCATTTCAATTAATTTGCTTTTGTCAATTGACCTAATCAGTTGAATCTTAATTTGAAATTTATTTTATCATCTATTTTACTTATTGTCTAAAGTTTCAGTACAATCCAAAATGATTTGCAAAAGGTTTTAGTCATTTTATAAAAAAAAGAGCTGGCATATTTTCCTCTACAGTCTTTGTACCTTATGGCACCCCTGTGTTGTTTAGCCGGTTGGAAAAACAGCTCAGGACTCAGGAGGGAATATTTTAGCATGGGAAAGACATTAGAGTGGATTGTGCTGGTGGAGGTTTGGAGACCGCACATCTGGTGCTGACTGTGAGCAAAGCCTGTAGCAGCTCCCCGTCTCGTTATCTGCAACTACAATTGAACTGTTGCTATGGTGATTTATGCTCACCTAATTTCATGGAATAACAATGCCAAAACTCTGGCATAAATACCACACAGTGTAAGAAAGTTTGATAGATTATAATAATGGTCCAGTGTGTCTGGGGAGGAAGGTGTCACTCTCCACCAGGCTCAGGGAGAGGAAACATTTTACTGAGAGACATCTCAGGTTACCCCAAAAGCACAACAAAACATTTTCTTATTGCTTTTACTCGTTTCAAGTTGAAGCTTGACAACAAGTATAACCTGCCTATTAACCCTCCTATTATGTTTGGGGTCAATTTGACCCCACTCAGAGTTTGACATCTCTTGAAAACCAGTTAACTCCTTTTTTTGTATTAATACTGTATGATTTTTCAGATTTTCTAATTTGGTGGGATTAAATTGTAAAAAGGCAACAAACATCATGCTATGCAAAGTCCTGTTCCAACTCGGCATACACATGTGTTGCACAGTGTTATTTCGACCCTCTGTAACTGTATAAAATGTAAGAAAATATACAGATTTCTTTTTAATGATTCTGGTGGCACTTTCTCATACAGGTGCCCAACTTTCACACACTGTTGCGTAGGCTCTAAAATGAGATGTTTCTCACTGATTATTCATATTTATGGATAAAAGGCCAGTAATTTGGGAGACAATAAGAAGGCGACACACTACTTGTCAAAATTCTTCTATTACAATATTGTTGCGTTTATTTCAACTGTTTGGCTCAATTTGACCCCGAATGTAAAACTGGTTGTAAAATCTTTACAAATTAGGAGGGTTAAATAAAATATACAGATAAAAAGCCTATATCTGATTTATCCACCCATTCTAAAAACAGCGCTGCTGGAAGAAGGTCTGAGTGGACCAGGATATCAAACTCAAATGATGGAGAGCCACAGAGCATCAGTGGTGCTGGTTTGTGGTTGATTTCAAGTACTTATAGTGTTTAAGGATGTCATGGATTGATTAAAAGACTCACACTTGTTGTGTCCAATGCCTAAATGAGCTATTTGAATTTGCTATTCATGAATTAAACCCAACTGTCAAAAACTGCTTCCTACAACATAGCCATAGCTCTGCTTACACCTACATCACTGTTAATTACAGAATTCATTACTAAATTAGCAGAATGTTCGGTGAAACCACTGTACCACTGTATGAGGACTCATGTTAACATTTGCGCACTGGACTCTTTAAGGTGTGTTTGTTTATTACAATTCTGCCAGTCCTTGAAGAATTCCCATCTTGCCTCAGAGAGGGCTGCCCTTGGAACCCCTGAAGCATTAATATAGGAACAGCAATACCAGTGGCATCACAGGCAGTCAGATCCAGTCTATTGATTTTCAGCAAGGGGTATTCTCCCATGACTGAGAATGCTCTGAGAATTTGGAGAGAGAGCTAGTCAGCCATACATCTTCAGTAATAACCCCACGCTGAGCCCTTGAATTAAAAAAGAAAGTTATCTTTCAGGAAACATACTTTTTCATTTTTTTCATTAAACAATACATAAAAAATACATAAAAAGATAAAGAAAGATAATCTTTGCTTTACCATATCTACCATTCTCAGCTCACAGAAAACTCTTAAGGACATGTGTTACTGCATATTTACTGCCAAACACTGCTTTAATAAGACAGGGCATCAGTTCTAAACACAGCTTCCAACTCTTTGCAAAGAAAGCAAGTGGCAGTAATATGTTTGCACCACAAGTTTGCCAACATTCACATTCAAAGGACAATGCATTCGGAGCTTAGCAGCTCATAACTGGTAGTCTAATTTTGCAATGCTGTGAGTAATTTTCTTATGAAAATCCAGACAGTGTAGGAGTTGAAAAGTGGATATCATTTGTTCTGTGGTTCTGATTCAGCTTTGCATTGGCTCCCCAGAGTTTTGCACCTTGTCATGTGCATTTGATTAGTCTGTGGGTGTCTCTGCTTTAAGGCGGCAACAAGAAAGCACTTAGCCAGCCAGGAGAATCACATCAAATTTGTTCATACAGTATAGAGCATTTTCTAAACATTTTCCATTTTTTGTCACAAAACACTTGACAATGGACCCTGTAATAATCCCCCACAAGCGCAAGAGGAAGGAAAAACTGTCTATGAGAGACAGATAGAAAGACACTTTGGGAGGAACCAGACAAACCTTGGGTTTCAGGAAGTGAAAAACTTTATAAAAGACACTGCTCAAACTACGTAAACCACTATGTATAACATCTTTATTTATGGGAGTCTAGACAGACTGCATCAGAAAGTGACTTTGTCGAAAAGGAACTTTGTCCTCAGCCATTTTGGGGAGGTTATCCTCCATCAGCCCCCATCTCTCAGGAAAACCCATGCACCGGGTTCGTTCAGACAGGCAGGTGAGGTTTCAGGATTTTAGTTTTAATATTAAGAGATTTGTTGGTTCCAATCACATTATCACTCCATTATCCTGAACAGCCTGGCTTTCCGTAATTGCATTTCCACAACCTGCCAGTTAGAACATGTCAGAGCTTCTTGCATTTCCACAGTCACCTCAAAGCTTTGGCAGGTCTTCAGCAATTCTTCTCAAACCCTCACCTTTGACCTTTCTAATCCCCACAACCCTCATTTTGCTCCATTGGGGTAAAGAGGTATGGTCATGGTCAAGGGCAGGGTTCTCTCAGGCAGCTTGTTATCAAAATATAGAACTCAGTTGTCATATTTCAAAGGAAGCATGATGTCAACATCAAGGAGACATTCTGTGGGATTTTCAAGGAAGCCATTAGAACCAATGGCACAAAGAAGGAATGAGGTGGTTAGATTTAGAGAGCAATATTTTCTGGGAATTCGCCCAGGGTTGACACTCCTACTAGTGCCATAATATGTTTATACCCACAATTAAGGTCCCAGTGCATTGCAACTTTTTTTCACCTTTGAAGGATTTTACAATCCGATTACGGATTGACCCAGAGGACAGAGTGCCCCCTACTGGCCCAGCAACAAAAGTAACATCAACAGCTTGTTTTCCCAGGTGGTTACCTATCCAAGTTCTACCCAAGCCATGTTCAATTTCACTTATCAGTTGATGAAAGCCACACCTCAGCAGCATGGCAATGTATTTCAACAGTAACAGCTTTAGTAGCCTCACCTCTCTCCCTCAAAGAGCTCACTCCCTGAAAAATGTGGAAAGTTACTTTACCAGAAATGTGGCACCACTTTTTGATTGTAAAAGTCAAGATGATACTGTGCCATAAGCAGTGGCAGTTCATTTATGACCACATGTGGTCTTTACTTCACAGGGCATATACCTGTTATTTGTAGAAAGAGGCTCCTAACAATTACTGTTTCATTTGCTACTGGAACATGTTAATGTTCTCTTATCAGATACTCCTGTTGCCTTTGCAGTAGATGTCAATTGGCAGTAAAATACTCTCCAAAATGAATACATACTGTATATTTGAAACTGCCATGTATTGTTTCAAAGAAAAACTTGCCAGCAACTTTGTTAGGTATCTAGCACTGAGAATCTAGCACTGAGTATCTGCCAGATCATTCATTCCCTGTCATTCATTTCACCCTCCCTTGTCTCCCACTTCACACACCTGATTGTTATTCCCTGACGTTATCTGTGTATTTAAACCCGACTGCTTGTCTTACTCGTTGCCAGATTGTCATGTGCTATTGTCATAATCTCCAGCATTTATTTCCCGTATTTCGACCCATTTTGTTTTTCGACTTCTGTTTTTGGATTTTCCTTCTGTTCTGATTTGACCCGCTGCTGTTGGACTCCCTTTGGGTTACCGGTTTCTGATTTTGGTTTTTGCTTCTGTTTATCCACCCATTTGGACTGCCTGTTTTGTTTTCGACCCTCTGCCTGTGACCACAACCATTTTTGGGATATTCTTTGTACCCGGTTGCCTGTATATCGAACCATTGCCTGGACTATTGATTACAAACTGCCTATTCCTTAACCTTCCTGTTTGCTGGTTATTGACCCCTGCCTGTATGAAAGTTAAAGTCTTCAACTTTATCTCCTGTGGTCTTGCTATTGGGTTCATTGTTCTGAAGCCTGACATCATCGTTTAGATATGCATATTGAAGAATTAGGCCATGTCCTGTAAGTTGTAACACTATTGAGAAAAAGAGGTATAATATATGGTCAATTACCCTGCAGAAAAAACAGCTAGGTTTTGAAACAGCTGGTCGCTAGTTGACCAGTTCAGACCAGCTCCCAGCCTGACATGGTAGACCAGCTCAAGCTATGTTTTGAAACAGCTGGTAGTTCAGACCAGCTCAGACAAGCTACCAGCATTAGTTGGCTGACCAGCTTAATGACCAGCTTGGCCATGCAGGTTGACCAGCTCATACCCAGTTAGACCAGCTTATGCCAAGCTTGACCTGCTTAAATGTCAAGCTGGTTAAGCTGGCATAGCTGGACTTCACAGCAGGGTAAACGTTTGTTCAGAATGATGCTATTTGACCAGGCACATTTTAATTGTCTATTTTTGTGCGTTGTTCTGTCAATGCTATGCTAAGACCGTCTACATCCTTTATTTATTTTTCTAGCCAGCTTAAAATGCACTTTGGCTTTTTGAGAAGGTTCTACCTTATAACAAAGACTGGGGAAATGGTTTTGTCTGCGCAGGGACTGGCCGTAACTTGCACTGCAGTGACACGCACACGCCATGCTGAAGGATCAGATGGACGGGTTGGGGGCTATGCTTGAGAGACTTCTGGCATGTGCCGGTGCCTGCATTCTTCACCCTTGACTGGAAGCATATGCTTCACACAATCGAGACAGTGTGAGCGTGTGTGTCCCGGGCACTGCTCCCCGCCACATCTGGCAGTCCCCCCCTCTCAGGTGAATCATCCCCCCTACAGGAGGGTGGCTCACAGGGACATCTGTGGAGTAGCAGGAAGTGTCTGAATCTAAAGAGACAGTCTGTCTCGTGTTTTTTTTCCCTTTCTCAACATAATCTGAACTCACCACAGTACTACAATATGATGTCAGCCACATGGTTAAATAGCCCATGTTAAAAGAAACATTTATTTAGTTTTTTTTATAAAACTTGTGTTTATGACAGGGATTTCCCAGTTACAGTGTTCACTCAAAACCCCACATGGTGTTCTTGTGTCTCCAGTTTTGTTTGAGACCGATCAAGATTATCCTGAAATGGAAAATCTTGAGTTACGTAGCATGTCAATGATCATTAAATATGTAAATATAACACAGAATGTTATTTGTTAATTATACATAGGATAGAACAGGGGACGACGCTCCTGTTAGGAACAGTGTCAATTTACTGCTACATTAGGACTACTTGGAGCAAAAAGCCCCCTAGTGGGAAAATGGTTATAATTGCTATCTGATTTACAGACTTTCTTTTTTATATTTGAAATATTGAATCAACTACATGAATGCAATTTACAAGTTTCTTAGCAATGTTTTTATTTCAGGGTGCCTAATTAGCTGGCTAATTGCTATCTAGCATTCAAAGCTAGCTTGTTAGGGACAGTATAATGAACAATAAATACTATATTCACTTAACTATAAACATTTATGTAATTGAGTATCTTTAGGGCTGTATCCACTAGAAAATCTAACTAAATACATCATATATTTTGGACCAAGATACCTGGGGGGGTTTTGCCCGTAATTTGAGAGGGCTTTTTTCCCAAAAGGGTAAATGTGACATTTTCACCTTTTTTTCCCCTCTTTCTTTGAAAACAAATTATTTATTCTCTGTCAAAATCCAAAATTCAATAAAGAGACATTCAATAAATGTGTTAGATTTGGCACACTCTATTTGTGAGGAAAAAGGTTCTGGGGGCATAGGAAGCCATATACTGTACAGTGTGGTGCCTTCAATGTTAAGCAGAGGGGAATGCTGAGTCACAACTCGCATGCTAATTAGCTTCTTTTTTTTTTATGTCCAAATGGAAAACTATGAGCTCACAGAGATTTGGTCGATAATGGAACATATTTGGTTTTAATAAAACTCTGCTTTATGAGTATGCCTTTGTGTCATCGCTCGCCGCTGTGTTGGAACCACGAGAGAGACGCTGATTGTTGCGCATGAGCTGTAACTTTTGAAAGGAATGCTGCTCGTGTCTCACATTTCACCTAAGAGGAAAACTAAAAACATTTTCCCCAGCCAGCGCTTCAACAACCACGTTGCGTGTCAGACTGGAAGCCAACATCGCGCTTGTTCTGTTTAAATATTGAACAGCCGCACGGCGCAACCCTGGGTGAATGAGCCGTCTGGCAGGCTAATGAAGGCAGAACTCGGACTGGAAGCCGGGCCGTCAGATGTGCTGGAGAGGAGCTATGGTTGACAGGGTGTGAGGTTTTTACTTGAACGAGCGGAGCGGGGACCACCCTGTCCTCAGCCACCATGGCCTCCAGGCTTCCTGGCAGAAACAGAGCCTGTGACTCCATTTCCTTGCTCCTCTGGGTCACGAGGGTTTACAGGAGTCTGGAACAATAATCTCTCGCCCTGGATTCGGGACGGAGTGCAGGTTGCACAGAGAGCGAGTTTCACTTTCTGTTACATTCCGTTTTATTTTTATGTTTTCCGTTTATGTTTTATAACACAAATTATGTCGTGCTGATGCGGCAGAACTTGCTGGCCTGCCATGGTCGGCTGGTGTGTTCTGTCGTGAACTGTATTGTATGGATTTAACAAGAAATATGATTGCGTGGTCAGGTATACAGTCTTCAGCATGAGGAGACTATCTACAAGACAATGCTAATAAGCACCCAAGCATACCACAAAACCACATCATACCACGTCAGCCAAGACATGGTAAACTGACCGCAAACGTATTGCTCTGTGGCAATCCTTTTGGACTCAATTTTACTTTATATACTTCTCTATGTATAAAAACCACATGTGTTAATGCTTTATGTTGAATTATAGGCCCCATAGAATGTATATAATAAAAGCAAAGCAGGACACTATCATGTCAGAAGCGGCTCTTCATACGTTCTGCCTGAGGTGACAAGCCAGCGGCCCTCACCTGCACAAAGGTGACAGCTGGCCTGTTCCATTCAGCACTCATCGCAATCCATGCTGGTTCACCACATCACCACCAAATTCCAATGGGAAATGGCCATGACATACTCGAGGTGACTACTAGCAGTTTGTCAGTGTGGTTCAATCACTGTGCTCTAGCCAGTGTGAGTTGATCGGTTGGAGTCACTCAGTGTGGGTTGGTCAATGTGATTCAGTCAGCCTGAGTATGCAAGGTGTGGTCGCAGCTGCTGTGTGCAGTTCCTTCTGGTGGTTCTTCCCAGAACGCCACAGGCATGTCCGCCCCTATAATGACTCCTCCAGCTCTCGCAGTGTCCCGCTGACAGACTCCAGAAGCTTATCTACCTTCCAAGGCTCCTGGGTCACTCGTTTGTCATTGCGACCTCTGACCTCTGCTGGCCAGCACGAAGGCAGGAATGTGGGGGATGTTTACCTTGAGTGAGAATGACGGTGTCCAGGTGTCAATGTTATTATACAGCTGGGGGCTAGGAAAGCTAGCACTCCTGCTCCATGGCAAAAAGGGTCCAATTTTAAAGATAAAAGAAGAAACAAATGTTATTTACAATCGTGGGGGCTTGTATATTACCTTTTACAAAATATGCTGAAATAAGTTTTGTTACTCTCTTCAAACATTTATCCACTTTTCAGAATGATAACACAAAACTAATTTTGACAGAACCTGGATAGGTAATTTGCAAAAAATTGTTCCCAATATGAGACAAATCTTGTTTGTCATTATGTGACATTACTTGTTATAGAATTGATCAAAAACGGGTGCTTTGGCCTCTAAAATAACCACAGACAACCATAAGTACTCAAAAATAAACAAGGAATGCAGAAAGCTACAGCCTTTCAGTTTCCAGTTTGCAAGGACATGAAATTCGATGCAGAGATGGACTTGTCTCTGCATGTAAACCTGATGCATCCTGTCACCAGTATGTACAATTCATTAGAAGGTGAAAGCATGCACACATGTACTCATGGCTGAAGTATATCAGTGACATTACAGTGCCCTAGTGTGCAACCCTTTAGCCAAACAAATGTTCAAATATGTTAATAAAATATGCAGTGGTGTGAAAAAGTGTTTGCCCCCTTCCTGATTTTATTTTTTATTTATTTTTTTGCATGTTTGTCACACTTAAATGTTTCAGATCATCAAACAAATTTAAATATTAGTTAAAGACAACACAAGTAAACACAAAATGCAGTTTTTAAATGAAGGTTTTTATTATTAAGGGAGAAAAAAAATCCAAACCTACATGGCCCTGTGTGAAAAAGTGATTGCCCCCCCTATTAAAACATAACTTAACTGTGGTTTATCAAACCTGAGTTCAATTTCTCTAGCCACACCCAGGCCTGATTACTGCCGAGATCTAAAGAAATTCAGGAACAAATGAGAAAGAAAGTAATTGAGATCTATCAGTCTGGAAAAGGTTATAAAGCCATTTCTAAAGCTTTGGGACTCCAGCGAACCACAGTCAGAGCCATTATCCACAAATGGCGAAAACATGGAACAGTGGTGAACCTTCCCAGGAGTGGCTGGCCTACCAAAATTACCCCAAGAGCGCAGCGACGACTCATCCAAGAGGTCACAAAAGACCCCACAACAACATCCAAAGAACTGCAGGCCTCACTTGCCTCAGTTAAGGTCAGTGTTCATGACTCCACCATAAGAAAGAGACCGGGCAAAAATGGCCTGCATGGCAGAGTTCCAAGACGAAAACCACTGCTGAGCAAAAAGAACATTAAGGCTTGTCTCAATTTTGCCAGAAAACATGATGATCCCCAAGACTTTTGGGAAAATACTCTGTGGTCTGACGAGACAAAAGTTGAACCTTTTGGAAGGTGTGTGTCCCATTACATCTGGCGTAAAAGTAACACCGCATTTCAGAAAAACTGCATTTTGTGTTACTTGTGGCATGTAAAGGTGCATAGAAAGTCTCTAATTGATTTTACTAGCATGAATGTAGTTCTATTACATCACAGGCATTTGGCAGACGCTCTTATCCAGAGCGATATACAAAGTGCATACCCACAGCCAGGGACAAGTGCGCTGAAAGACCCTAGAGGGAAGTACAGTTCCAGTGAGTTTCCCAATTCCATGACCATTATCATGTCTTTGTCTTGTCCATGGAAGAGAACTCCCTGGTCCTGGTCCTAATATGTTTGTTGCCACTTATCTCTATGGACTTCTTGTGAAGAGAGATGGCAACAGCCTAACGACAGAGACAGTAACTCTGAGCCCTTAAAGGTACAATATGTCAGCTTTTTGTGTTAAAACATTATTACGAGACCATTGTAAATCCCTTCCTATCATTGAAAAAGGCTCACTGACATGTTGACTCACCCTCTGCCTGTGTTCATAATTCGGGTTTCAAAATATACAGTTGACGGCCCGACACTCTGTACCAAAACATTATCATTATCTGTACAATAATTCAAGCTCATTGGATGAAAATTGGTTCTAATTGCCACAGCCAATAGCGTTTCAACATCAGTGCATTTACAGAGAAGGGAGAGGGATAAACAGTGTTGTGGTTTGAAGGTGTTTGTCACTGGTATTCCTCTCTTGACCGTTAGAAGTCTGAAATTACCGATTGTACATTGAACTCAGTGGGGTCTGAATCACAAATGCTTAAGCAGTATGATTTCTCTGATGACTTCCCACCGTGCACTTTGGCTGGAACTTTGATAAAGTTGTTCATCCTGTGCCCAAATCCTCTTAAGGGGCCATTATACATTGTTGTTATTCAGAGAGTAATTCGTAAGAGACAAAACAAGTGTCAGATATAAAGGGATATGCCTGTAATGTACCCATTACATGTTGTGAATATAAAAGCATCTCAGAGCCTGATGTGGGATGTGACTAATCAATACCAGACTGCCCTGTGTGGAAGAGAATTAATCTCCCTTGTCTCCACTCCCCTGCGCCCTCATCACCACACAGCCTGCGAGACAGGAAGTGCTGAGTGGGTAACACTGTGATGTCATTCTACGTGCATGCTGGGAAGAAAAGAAGGTCTTGGATTCTACATTTTCTGTGAAATGAACCATGAAGATTTTTTTACGAGCCTTTTTTAAAAGACACTAAGGTATGTTTATTTTAGAAACTTTTCCCGCTAAGGGTACAAAAAGCTGGAGGGTGGTCGGTGACTGTTAGTCACATCAATTAAAGGTTTTGTTTTCAGTCTTTTCCCCCCATGTAATCTGAAAGGGTTTTCAATCACTCTACTGTTCGTGATAAACATTGTAAGCACAGCCTAACTAATGTACTTGAATTTCAAGATTGTAATGATTCTTCAAGGTTTAGGAGCCTCTTTTTCCCTTTATCATTGAGGAGGAATTATGGTAGTTCTGGGGAAATTCACCTCTGTCCAGACACAGCTTATCTGGCATCCAGCTCAGTGACCATATTGTTACTGTTCGGACTTTCTCTGTAATTTACTTTCATACATTTATGGACTTTAGGGCCAGAATTCATGTGACTAATACAGTTCAGGTAAGGTTTACCTGCCAGCAAAATTCAACCACATGTGAGTGAGCAATGACAGAGAAGCTCAGGAGTCTCGTGGTTGCCAGTTTGGAGACACCATCATGATTATACAGGAGGCATCATTCCAAAGTATTGCTGAAATTTCAGTAACCTGCGCAGAGCATTTAGGAACTAGATTAGGAAGCATTTCCTCAGCCGAGCCCTGACTTAATATGAGCTACAGGTTTACACATAGCCCTGAGGCAGATAACACAGCGCAGGGCTGTGGCCGCAAGGAACATGTGTGAAAACAGCCATTTTACAACAGCATCGGCGTAATCCAGTTAGTCCATGCAGGGTCATTCCCCTCACACTCTCACATGAGTTTCACAACATTTTGGCTACATGCCTTGAGGCTTATCTTCTGGTACATGGTTGGTATGTTTTCTGAGCTCAGCTTGATAAAAACATGAACTAAAAACATGGAAATGAACCTTTGATGCCCTGTATTGTCCTTTCTACTCCTATATGGAAGGGTTTAATATTCTGTCCTGTCAAATGATTTCATAAACAAACAACCCTGCATGGTCACTACATGTGAATTCTAGATATTTAGTCAAATATTGTATGATAGTTCATTTATGTGTATTTAAAGCTTAAACCTGGTCACTTTCACATTGAGAAAACAGCTTTGGGTGAGTTCTTTTACCACTTCTACCTAATTATGGATGTCCTGGAGTCAGACAAAACATACCTGTTAAAACTTGCTAGATTTTGAAACCACACCTAAGGGTTTGCATCAGAACTAAAGTGTTTTTGTTCAAGCCGCAGTTGCACCCTTTTTCAAAGTCATACTCTGAGGACATGTTCCCATTAGCTGTAGATTTCAGAGCTTCCTGCTCAGCACCTTAATCCCGCCCTTAACCCTTTCACCCCCAGAGAGCCCATGTTGAGCCCAGTTACTCCCATCTTATTGCCTCTCATCTGGGAGAAGAAGGCAGAGGCACTAGGCTTCTCAGTTTAAAGTCTCCAATCAGAAGACAATTTAGCAGCTCTATTATTTTCTTTTTTATCTTTTTTATTTTCTTCAAAAAGCAGAGAAATCCTAGAAATATTAAATGTGTGTGCTTGTTTCTGTCTGCCCATCTGTCGATGTATAAAGATTTCTAGTTGTTTAAAAATCAACCACTGCACCTGTCAGAGTCTGTACACCACTGCATATAAACTAAAACTAAACTAAAAAGTAAGAACATTATATTTGTTTTAGAAATAATATATTTCTGGCCACACTGAGTAAAGGGGTGGGTAGCAGACAATTATCTGTAGTCAGTGGGCAGTACCAGTAGTCCGCAGTGAATGGGTTTCAACCAGTTACCATGTGTGGTTCAGTCCTCTGGCATAATTACAATACAACTGCACTTTTGTGTTGTTGGGAAATATCTGGCTGCACATTTCAGCAGATTTACTAGTCTGTGTACCGTTACAAATATATAGTAATTGATGGAAAACTAAAAATAACATTATTTTTTGATGGCAGACAGTTATAAGGGGGTCATTCTGCTGTTTCCTGTTACAATATCTGTCATTATAAATATGTTATTACTATATTTATAAGCTACTATTATGGTATTTAGATGAGGAAATGTCAGTGTTACATCAGATCTAAAGACTATATACTGTAGCTTCACATTTCAAGTTCAATATCTGTCCTAGTCATGAAAACAAACAACTATCCCTTTCTTAGAAAATTACCTTGCTGATATTGTTTGTTCAGCTTTAAAGATTTAGCAGAACAAATATCCATCTATCCATCCTGGTCAGGGTCATGGCATGTACTGGACAAGAGATAGAAATATCAATCCAGTGCAGGGAAATAACAAATATCTATAAAACAGGAAGGACAAATCTCACAATCTGATTGGTTATAATAGCAGTGATAAAAAAAACGATATACAACTGTTATAATGACTGTTTATGAATATTTCTAAAATTCACTCAACAATTCACTGCCTCTACTAAAAAAATAACGCAACAATTCTTATTAAGGTTTTTAAGAAAGTGCTACAAGCCTTATCACTGACAGACTAACTCAGATTAATCCTTTTCAACCCCAAAAGCAGTCACATCTAGTATCTACTGACGCAACTGGTAAAACGGAATATACCGACAGCAGGGGTGTTAAAAAGCACATTCACATACACCTGCACAGACACACATCGCACACAGAGCCACAGACGTCTCCACACTTGTATGCAGAAAGTCACATACATACGTTAGACACATACATACACACACACACAGGCACAAAGCTACACATGCAAAATCAAATAACGCACACAGCCCAGTGTTGGCTGCGTACAGTGAGGTGTCACATTAAGTAGCCCAGGCTCGGTCCAGAGAGCATTGAGAAGAACGCCTGTAGCCTGTGTGATTCCTGTTGATGAAATCTCTGTGAAAGATGAGTGTCCTGCCCTCCCCCAGCCAGCTGTGAGAGGGCTGCCCTGTTGGGGAGAGGAGGGGGGGGGGGGGGGGGCAGACCAGGCCAGGGCTTGCAGGGAGAAGCAGCCCCTGAGGTGAGATGCGACTCTGGAGAAAACACCGGGACTGTGGGAGGATCCGATTCCACTCCCCTGTGCCCAGTTTCAACACAGTGCACATCTTGAGTAGTTTAGATCCCAGACCACAGCGAAAAGGGAAGGAGGGGGTGGTGTGTGTCACACAGCGAGAGAGAGAGAGAGAGAGAGAGAGAGAGAGAGAGAGAGAGAGAGAGAGAGAGAGAGAGAGAGAGAGAGAGAGAGAGAGAGAGAGCGTGTGACACTGGGAGAGTGGAGAGAGCCGGTGCGCGATGGCATTTCTGGCATAATACTTGTACAGACAGGAGAGCTGAAGCTTGAGGCATTTCTTTTGTAGGACTCTCTCGGAATGGCAAGCTGCGCTGTTACCCTGGAAACATCGATTTAAAGAGAATGTCTGAGGTAAAGAAAAATTGGCATTTGAAATGATCATTTATTATTAACGTTATCAATTTCGATAATGTTGTCACAAGTTACCGTACCGTGGAGCGTCTCGTGTGTTTAAACGGGCGTAAAGCTTTCTCATTTGGGAGGTACGCGCAGAACAAGCTGGGGAAGTCGGTGCAGCACACGTTTGCCTTTGAGTACTGTGAATAGTCTACTTTAGTTCAAAAACTTTAGCACTGGAATACATCCACTCCCGTCCACGTACCGACACAAGCCTATTTATTGACTTTGTCAGCCTCGCTGTTAAATTTGCCAAGAGTTTTAGTAGGTGATCACGCGACGTTCATCCAGAGATTTTTTATTGTAGCTAATCATTTCATTAATAATTTTTGTTCTTTATCTACAGTGTTCTGCTTTTCGGTGCGCAAATCTAGCGCAGGAAGGTCTCGCGTAGTGTTTCATTTGGTCCAGGGACTGTTGATAAGTAATTTTAAGAGCGCGCCGAAGTTTCTTAGTTCGCAATCTTTAGATGAATACCCACGGCTGGTAGCGTATTCATTACAAGGCTATCCATGATGGTACTCTGCAGGTCTAGGATTCCTGTTGTGGTAGTAGAACTATATTACTTCCAGTGTTTCATGCTTACATTAAAATACAGGTGGTGCTAAGAGGCAAGGGGTTGCCTAGCGTGGGTGGTATTTTGTCCGACAAAAATACGCAACTGTTTAGTTAAGTTGGCGACTACTGTTGTGTAGGTATCTATAATATGCATTTCACTTTGTTCAGGGATACTGGCGGCAGATATCTGGCACAGTAGGAGAGATACTGTTACCAAGAGTGACAAAAATGTTTTGACTCAGCAATCATTTTTGTTCCAGGAATTGCGTGTGTGCTACAGTAAATGGCAAGTGATTTTGTTTTACCTTTCGACTTATGAACTAGTTCCCCTGCAGGTTTAAGCAGAATAGTTTCGACAATGCATTGAGGTACATTTGGAGCTTCCGGCTGTTTAAGATATATTTCAGAGGATATGGTGAATATAATAGTGTTTGGCACAACGCTCTGAGATCAAAAATCAGATGCAACATTCTAACTTGTTCTTCCAAATTTATTGCTTCCGTTTTGGCTGCCACTGACCATGTTGAAGTGGAAGCTGATTAAAATGGTCACCTTTTTTAAAGGTACAGGTAAAGTGCTGTCACTACTGTTTTAAGTTTGAGTGAAAAGAGGAATACATGCTTGTAATTTTGATTAGAATAACCAATTTTCTGGACCTTTGTTTGCACTGTAAACTCAGAGACAGAGAATGGCTACGGGTTTGGATTTTTATTTTCTCATGTTACATTTTGTGAGGCTCACCTTGAGGTGTCTTTGAAGGCTGTCAGAGGCAATTTTTCTTTTTATCACAAGTGATTTCACTTCAGCTAATTCTGTTCTCACATTTAATTGTCCAGAAATTCACTTTGGTCATAACCCCTGTCAGTCTCCCAGCTTTAGAAATGCATGAATTTGAAGTAATTTTTCCCTGTGATGGAACAATGAATCAAAATATGCATTAAGGACAACTTAGAAAGGACGTGACTGTACTGTGGGCAATGGCAGAAGGGTAGTGTGCAGACCCAAATTCTTATCCTGCTAAATTATTCAGGTAATCCAACCTGGCAATCTTTTCTTGTAAGGCTACTTGGTTTATCTGAACATTTATAAACATGTAATGTTTTATGCCAGGAAATGATGGAAATACAATCCATACATTTCACCAGCTTTGCCAGAGGGTATTGGTTAGGGCACTTCTCTTTTGCGTTCCTTGGTTGGCCAGGTTGTTTCTTTGAACAGTTTGCAGGGGCAGGGCAGTAGAGTGAAGTCCGTACCACATTCCAGTTAGACCGCGGTTGTCTTCTTCAGCTGTGGCGTGAATTTCAAAAGCAGTGTGGGAAAAGGTTGTTATCGATTCCGGCTCCACCCGAGTTTGTTCCGTAGAGTAGCCTCGTGGTTTTTCTGCGTATTCTTGCCCGTGGTGAAGTGAGGCTGAAACAGCACTTAGACTGGAGCCTGAGTCTGTATCACTAACCTACCACTCACTGCTAATTAGCCACACTGGCTGTTCGCAGGATTTATGGTGTGTCCGTTGTATGAAGATGTGTCTGATTTGTTAAGGAAAAGTGCATCTGCTGTGTCTTTTCAGAGAGTTATGTTTTCCTCTTCTCTTCTTTTTGAGATTCTTTTATTAACACAATAAAACATGCACGTTTTATCACCTGTCACCCAGGAAATTATGTTTCCTTGGTCTATGTAATTACAACGACTGTAGCGTTACTCTGTCAGTCAGTGAAGATATAAACTCCTTCATGTCTCGTTTTGAAAGGGACACACATTCTTATAGCCCACACTCAATTAGAATTAAATTCTAAAATAATAAGCCTGCTTTTTCCAGTCTATGCCTGCAGTCTACTGATCAGGTCTAGTCCATACTCTTGCTCTCTGTCTGTGAGAAGCTGCTCATAGCAATAATTCTTGCAGCAGTACCACCATCACCAGGTCCTTTAAAATGGCAGCCCTGTTCCGTGTTTTTAGTGCTGCTGTTTGCAGTTTGTTATTATATGTCCCTCGGTCTCTCCGGGTTTCCTGGAGTGATGGGTGTTTGCTGGGTTGGGCAGAATCTAAGGCGGCACCCTGACACCACACACTCCACACCAGCTGTCAGGAAGTTCAGTCAGATCGGAGAGTGTACATATTTTTTGGGTTGTTTCAGGTTGTTTCAGGTTGTTTCAGGTTGCTGGAAAACACTACTGTGTAGATGAGATGCTGCAGTTCCTCACTAAAAGAAAGGGACAGACAGACAAACAGACAGCCAGAGAGAGAAAGAACACCTCGACAGTCTCCACACATCTGTATGCCATTTTCCAAGCAGTGGAGTGGCTATGAGTGATAGCAATAACAGTAAAAAAAATCTTCCTCGCCACATTCTCTGCATTATAATGAGTGGATGGAGGATGACTGCCTGTTAAACTCATTACTCACTCTCTCAGCATAAACATTCAGACTGCAGTGCCCTAAAATTATTCACACCTTCCATAAAAGATTGGCAAAGGAGGCTGTATAAACAATACAGGCAATTGGCTATTTTGCATGCTAAAACAATGGGAAAATCAGAATACCATAAAAGAATACTCAGTAGATTTAGCCTTGCAAAGAGAGTTCTGAAAACAGGGGTGTGAATGATTATGACACCTATTTTCTGAGAAACATATTACTGTTTTATTACTAATTGTTTTAGTGTAAATTAATATAATTTCCCCTGTTCCAATTTTATTGAGCATATAACATGTTGTTCGTTTTATACATCCTCATGCTTTTTAAGGAGCCAATAATTTTTTGAAGGTACTCTAATATGCAGACTTACATATATACATGTATGTGTATATATTGTGTATAGTATATGAGTGGTCTAGTGGTCTTATGCAGAGGCCATTGAAAGTGTGTCCTCACAATGAAAGTGTGTTGTTTTTAGATGCAGTGGGAGGCTCTAAATGAGCTATAGGAATGGGCACTTGGCACTGATTTGCTGATGGAAGCCATTAAGTTAATGGTACTCAATGCAATTTGCTTTGTGACAAATGGGTACTGAGTTACCACTGGTGGTACTCATTGAGGCTAAGTATCAGCCTCCTTATACATACATCCGCTCATCCTAGCACCTTATTATACCCTCTGCGCTAATCCGCACACCCCAATACCTAAAAACACCTACACTGATTCATAAACTGCCTCCAAACAGGGCATCTCAGTGCATTTTCAGGTGTTGCTTAAAATGGTCTGAACTTTTAACCTGGCTTGCTGACATTAAATAATTGAAGTAATTCAAACAAAAACCAGCTGACAAGAACAAGATATATGGGGAAAGCCAACTAGCCTAACAGATATAGTATATTCTGTTATAGATCTGTTACTGGAGAGGGGTTTTTCTGGGGAGTTATATCCTACAACAATGCACATAAGAGAATATGCGTATAGATTTTTACATTGATTTACATTTTTTAATCATCAGCAGACATTCTCATCCAAAGCAACTTGCAAGGCTTACATTCTTTACACATGACCCATTTATACTGTATAGCTGGTTATTTACTGAATCAGTTCAGGTTAAGTATTTTGCTGAAGCATGCCACATCTACTGTGGGATTGAAATACTGTGGGATTTATAATCTTAAAGAAGCCCAGTTCTCCATCTCTATGGTTTTACAATTGGTCTGTAAACACTGCATTATGTCATTTCCTGCCATATTATGTCTTGGAAACTGTAGACTAAAATGAATTATATAAGGTTATACAAGACCTCATTTTTCAAGAAATACTCACAGTACCGCAATCTCATACCTATATCTAATTCATATCAAAGCAAAACCTGGAGTCCCCAAGTGAAATACTTGGTTTTCAGTCATGCAGATGAGATGTCCCTTGAAACGACTCGTCACAGGAAGTGACAAAGAAAGAAAAGACAAAACAGCACAAGATTCCTTCACATTGTTGCCCAGGAGCATGAAGTGAATAGCTAATTGAGCTAAGCTCCAGCCGGCGGTGAGCAGTGGCGATTGCACCTCTCCGTTTCCGTCCAAACTGACGGAGACGCAGATTGAACCCAACAGCTGAGGAGCTGCATGTGTGTAATGGGATTCCATTAATTGGGCTGTGCTCATTGTTGGCTTCATGATGACAGGATTTGGAGGCAGTAAGCTGCTTGGCTTTTTTCACCTCTCTTTATTCTTCTAAATGAAAATCAGGTGGTTTGAGCAGGAAGGTCGGTGTTACAGTATTTCTGCTAATTAAACTCAAGCAGCGGTCAGAGGTCACATCTGATTAGCAGAGTGAGAGGCCTCGCTTTGTTCACCTCATCAGGATCGCTCCAGGAGCCCTCAAGCTTTCTGCCATTGCGCACCACATTGAACATGCAATATTGATAACCTGGAACAGGCGTAAGTGTGTACATACAAGTAATTACGAACATAGTGTTTATCTTCTCCCTTTAAAGTGTCTTGTAATCCAATCTTAAATAATGTATTTAGTCTCTTTTCCTAAATCAGGGTTAGTCTCAGTGTTTTTCTGACAGTAGAATTAAAGTGATTTATGGAATTTGTTTATGGTCCTAATGGTTGTTAAGGAAGGTGACATGCAGATAAAATTATCCACTGGGGCATTGTGTTGTATCCTAACACAAGGGTTTATATCTGGAATTACTGTACGAAATCCATAAAAGAGCCTGTATGACATATACAATAGGCTACATATCCAGTGACAGAAGACCACCATCTCAAAAAAAACAGACACCCCCCCCCCACCCCCAGATATGCTTTTCACTCCAATGATGCACTTGGAGGTAAAACTCTGACCCACACAGAACAGAGGAAGCCTAAGCGTATCTACTGCTGCTATAGTTGCTGGGCAATGAAAAGTTTCTTCTGGCCGCTCGCTGGTCTTCTCCGCAGACAGGAAGCGCAGGAAGGCCGTGAAACAGACGTTAAATCAAAGCACTTCTCAGCAGCGATAAGCCCCATTAGGTGAACAAAATCTCTATGACTCCCGACCGATAAGTGCCCGAGGCATTGATTTGTGTAGAAGGCAGTGCTGGAACAGGTGAGTGCGAGACGTGAGAGTCAGACCGAGCTCACAGTGGAGACGCACCATACGAGCTGCCCAGGGCCGGCCCACAGAGATTTACTGTCAGCGCTACGCCATGCTCAATCACTTCAGTGAACACAACCACCTCAGTTTACCAGAGATGAAGACACGTATTTACCATGCAGAGGCTCAACATTATCAATCATAGCAATCATTTCTCTTCAATTGACTTGATCGGTCCAAAAACTCAGTGTTAACGTACTGATAACACTGATAAACGTACTGGAAGATTTTAAATACTAGTGCTTGCAGCAGCATTATTTATGCATTTTCTCTTTGGGTGTGAAGATACACAGCTAAGAGAGAAGTGCACCATAGGCTTACATCTGTACTGGCTGGTTTACCAGATCAGAGGAGGAAATGGTGAAAAAGAATGACAAGGCTGCTCCCACTCCCTCTACATTTCCACCAAGGAAGAGCATTCCAGACACTTCCCATGTGTGTGGTATTGGATTTCAGACCATTACTGCCATTTACAAAAAACACGCTGTAATTCTAGTTGTGTAAATTGAAACCTTCTGGAAATTGCCCTTTCACTTCCATTAGAACTTCAGCCATGTAAATAGGGATTTTCTGCTTGCTTTGTCTAATTCCACATGTATCAACAGTTATTGATTTTTTGATTGTTTCTGCTCCAGCAGCGTTATTCATGACCGTGTCGTGTCTCTGTACAGCAGGCTATATGCTGCACCCTGGTGAGCTGCTCCTGTGAGAGTTTTAAACCTGGGAAGCTGAGACGACGACAGTGCGAGCACTGCAAACACGGATGGGTAGCACACGGTACGAGGAGCGCTTCCACCAGCAAACTGACACTTCCACCGGCACCTTACCTGCTTTATTCCCACATGCCAACTATCTGTCCGTTAACACTGTATGTTTGTTCTGTGGGTGTGTGTGTTCCCGTTCGGCAGCTCTAAGTAAGCTGAAGGTTCAGCACCTGTACCAGGGGGGCCAGGTGGAGATAGTGCACTCCAGCGTGGTGTTTGACATCTGCAGCCTGATGTTGTACGGCACACAGGCCGTCCCGGTGAGGCTGAAGATCCTGCTGGACCGGCTCTTCAGCGTGCTTAAGCAGGAGGAGGTGGTCCAGATCCTCAATGCCCTCGACTGGACACTGCAGGACTACATCCGAGGATACGTCCTGCAGGTGAGCGCTGCGAAACTGCCCACATACACCACCGTTATGAAATATTAACTCTTATTTATGGGAAACGTTCCCATAACTTCCTCTTATAGTAGAATTTTTTATGTTCGGTGAGTGTCAGAGAGATAAAACGCAAACGCAAAACCTCTTTTGTAAAGACAAGACTTCAGCGAAGACCGGCACTGAGCCGCCCACATGGTAGGAGCTATTAGAAGAGCATGAAATATTCAGGTTGTTGCGTTTAATTCATGTGAGCCGCTCTAATATGGAATGTAAAATGGAAATTCTGGACAGGCCGTCAAATGAATGCCACACAATGAAATATTTATCACAACCACTGCATGGAAATGCTACTTGACTTTCAAAGACTTGTAGCACTCGTGCGTAATTAGGGTTGGATTGTGGGGGACGCCTGGGCAATCAATGCAGGATCATCTCTCCCTCCCTCTGTGAGTGGAAGTCCACACGCAGTGGAAAAAAACCCACATGATTTATATGAGGAAGAATTAAGATGGAGATCAAACGCCGCGGAGCCTCGTCTTCTTCTCCTCCGTGCTCGTGAGCGGCATGAGAATCTCAGGGCCATTCCCCGCTGCGTGAACACTTTACCATCTCTCACTTTAACACAAATGAGGCTGGATGTTACTTAATGTCAGTTCTTTGACTATGGCCTTGTTTTAATATTAGTCCTGCAGAATGGCCCTATTACATTCATTTTACTGTTACATGCCCATTACATTCATTGCTGCATTGAGTTTTTACAATGATGTGTAGCTTCAACTTTTGAATTTGTCTTTTGAATTTATATTTATGCTTAGCTTATCAAACCTAATTGTATGCACTGTGTCGTACTGCATGTTGCTGTATAACATATCAAGACCTCATAATTATAAGGTTATAATTGACAAACTGTCTAACTGACAAAAATAAGTAGGTGTCATAAATACATTGTTTATAGATCACTAAATATGTGTGTGAAGTTTTACACAAAAATACAGTTTGAAAAAATGCATCTAAAAGGCAAAAAAATGTTTTAAAGGTATCTGCTTTGTGCCCATTCACTTTGGCATCTTTGAAGATCAATATCTTAAAATGACTCCGATAGAACCTCCATGGTCACAATATGCTAAATGAATGAATATCATTGTGTATGTCCTTGCGTTGGCAGGACGTCACTGGCAGGGTTCTGGACCGCTGGGTGATTATGACCCTGGAGGAAGAGATGGCAGCCCTGCAGCAGTTCCTGCGCTTTGGGGAGACCAAGTCGATCGTGGAGCTGATGGCCGTGCAGGACAAGGAGAGCCAGGCGGTGCTGGTGCCCAGCAGCAGGACCAGCTCTGGCATCCGGGCGTTCATCGAGAGCAGCGGCCAGCACGGCATCGAGCCCCCGCTCGGCCCTCCAGCCTCCAGCAGCATCCACCACTTTGAGAACCTCATCAGCAGCATGGCCTTCCTGCTGCCCTTCCAGTACCTGAGCTCGCTCCCCGCCCCCCTGCTGGGCTCCACGCCTGGGTCATTCCTGCCCGGCGCCCACACCCCCATCCCCACACTCTCTGCCGAGACCGGCCTGGTGGGCTCGAGCTCCACCACGTTTGACTCGGACGCGGAGAAGAGCACCAAAGTCCTGGGTGCCGCTACGCCCAAAATGGAGGCCGAGGATATCCCTGCCAGCGACGCGTACTCGGACGCCCCCTCCACGCCCTCCATGACCTCCGACTTCATGCAGACGTCCCCCGAGGGGAAGCACCACCCGTCAGAGCAGGGCGGGGCCCCCGGGGGAGGGGCAGGAGCGGGCCTGAAGAAGGGCCGGGTCTTCTGCAGCGCCTGTGAGAAGACGTTCTACGACAAGGGCACGCTGAAGATCCACTACAACGCCGTGCACCTGAAGATCAAGCACCGCTGCACCGTGCAGGGCTGCAACATGGTGTTCAGCTCCCTGCGCAGCCGAAACCGGCACAGCGCCAACCCCAACCCCCGGCTGCACCTGCCCATGAACCGCGGCGGGCGCGAGCGGGAGGCGCCCCCGGCCCCCTACAGCGAGGGCGAGGAGGAGAGCCCGGAGAGCCAGGAGGCCCAGGAGAGCCGGCCCGTCTCCAGCTACGTGGTGAGCAGCTCGGACTGCAGGCTGCAGAGCGCCTTCCCCACGACCGGCCACAACGGCGTCCTCTTCCCCAACCTGAAGACGGTGCAGCCCGTCCTGCCCTTCTACCGCAGCCTGGTCACGCCCGCCGAGCTGGCCCACACGCCCGGGGCGCCGCCCTCCCTGCCCCTCATCTCCTCCTCCTCCGTGCCGGCCCACAGCGGCCTGAGGACCGTCGACCCCGGCTCCGATCCCGTCTCCGACCCCGTGCCCAAGAAGAAGTCCCGCAAGTCCAGCATGCCGGTGAAGATCGAGACGGAGGCGGTGGAGCCGGCTGTGGAGAGCCTGTCGGGTCTCTCGCCCTCGCCCGCGCTGGGGCCTGCGGAGCAGCCGGACAGCAGCGGGGCTGCGTGTGAGAAGCCGGAGCCCTGCTACCAGGACTGCACTGAGCTGCGCGGCCACCAGGACCCGGGGCCCAGGACCCAGCAGGCACAGGAGGGGGGCGTGATCACCAGCACGTCTCCCCAGGACCTCAGATTAATCGAGCACCACAGCCTGGTCAGCGACGGTGCTGTCCCTCCCCTGGAGAACGGAGCACAGCCCTGCGAAACAGACGCCCGGGGGCAGGACTACAGCACTGCCAACGGTGGCCTGTTCAGGAGACTGACATTCAGGGGCTCCCCCAAAACCGGTGACAGAGACGACCCCTCCCCTAACATACAGCCCCCGTCTGTTCACTCTGATGGAGGGGAGATCTTGCCCCACCCTCACAGCAATAGGACCCATTACTGTAGCCCCCACGAGGTACAGGGAAGCACTGGGGCCGGGTGCAACACTACATTTCCCATCAGCAGGAGCAGAGACAGGTGAGACACCACGGGAGGGTTGCACCAGATTTTCTTACGTTTGGATCCATGAACTACAGGAACCAATATGGCATCCTGTGCACCACACCACTCAAATTTCCCCATAGGCTAGAAATGGAGAAACGTGTGCCTTTTTCTACAAAATTAAGAGATTTGAGTTATACTCATAACATTGGCAAACACAAGATTTTATATTCTACAATATATTGAAATCCTCATTATTCCTGGTCAACGGCTTGTATAAATATTTAGTTTATATGTAGGGCTACGTTCTAATGTTGTGTGGTGAAACATGATTCATTTTAGTAGTGAATAAGTTATTGTACATTACATTACATTAATGGCATTTTAGCGACAGGCCCAAGCTCTGGGCTCAGCCAGTGAGGTACAGCCATGGCTTCCGCTAGCACAGGTAGCGCCTCGCCCTTAGCCAGCGCATGTCCTGCCATGCCTCCAGCCAGTGTACGTAGAATATGCTGGAGAAGAGAGCTTTGCTCTTTGTAATGTAACGAATGTGAGACTTGATGAAGGAACAGTAAATGTTAATCTTGTGTCTACTAGGTATAGCGCAAGCTTCAGCGGACACCCCTGTGGGGCCTCGGACAGCGTCGGCCCCGTCCCCACCGTCTGCAGTGACACGCCCGCAGGCCTTCCTCAGGCCCTGCCCCTGACTCAGCAGTCTGTGATCTTTAAAGGACACCACAGAATGGGTCTGGTGCACCCACTGAGCACAGAGCAGGACAGCATGGCGGGGCCTGCAGTGGAGGAGGAGGAAGAGGAGGAGGACCAGGAGGCAGTGCTGGATCTGAGTGCCACGTCCGCCAGCCAATCAGAGCGCCACGCGCGGCCGCCCTGGGACTCGGACGGCGACAGCGAAGCGGGCGGGGCCGGGGAGGACAGCAACGACAGCCAGGAGGGGGCGGACCTGCCGCTGAGGGAAGGGCTCAGCCCAAACCTGGGCGACAGCCCCGGGACCCGGCCGGGTGACGCGCCCATCACCTGCCCCGCCTGCCACAAGGCCTACAGCAACAAGAGCACCTTCAGAGCACACTACAAAACCGTGCACCTCAGACTGCTCCACAAGTGCAAAGTACCCGGGTGCAGCACCTCCTTCTCCTCCGTGAGGAGCAGGAACCGGCACAGCCAGAACCCCAACCTGCACCGCAACCTGAGCGCGACCACGACCGCAGCGCACCGCTCGCCACAGCGAGAGCAGCCCTCCCACAGTGTGCAGGGCTTACTTGCATGAAACGCACGCCGTTAAAGGCAGGACCCGCCTCACTTACACACAGGAAATAAATGATTTAACTGCATGAACCGCATTAACTATATGGACCAAACTGCACATATCACATGTGCTACAGTCATCCATGCGACAGGTTATGTCTATTAGGGGCTCTTCCCCGAAGTGTTTCACTCAATGGGACATGAGACAAGGTTTAATCCCTTTAAAGGAAGTACAGTTATGATGCCTGGCAAACCGATTTACATTTGGCTGCATTTTCAAGTAATTATCAAAATGAAACCAAGTTATGGGTGCAGGAATTCAGTGAAACATGGAAATTTGACAAAAAAACTGAAAATTCTACTTTTTTCTGTCAGTTTTCCAGCATGGTTATGGAGCATTCAGTTATTCTTGAAAGAGACTGCAAGGAATACTCAGGCCTGGTTTCTTTTATCAATGTACTTCTAACTTTGGAAATTTGTATGGGAGAAAAAACAAGGATTTTATCCATAAATGTAATTTGCATGCGTTATAAACCTATCCTTTAACGATTCACATCTGAACATGTGATACCAGCACCCCGTCCTCTCCCTCATCCTCATATCTGCATACATGATGGTCAGAAGATTGAATAACCTTTCTGGTGTAGATCCAACACTATACCATATCACACCACAATACATTAGAGGCATGTTCTTCACTGTTTGACCTGCATTTCAAACATCAGAAGCTTCTAGAACAGTAGTCCTGTAACTGATGTCCCCTGGCTGAGTGAGCTATAGCTAGATATTCTCTCTTGTATCCATCCCCTTATGGTAATGGAATGTGTACATTGGAAATATGTGAAATTATAGAAAATATATTTCACTTAAGTACAATATATTGCAATAGCACTCATACAGTCAAGTGAGCACTTTATTAGGTATTTCAGACTTATTTGTATTCTGCTGCTGGAGCCTATTCACTTAGAGGGTTGACACATTGTGTTTTCAGAGATGCTGTTCTGCATATCACGGTTGTAATGTGTGCTTATTTGCATTACTGTCACTTTCCTGTCAGCTTTGACCAGTCTGGCCCTTCTCCTCTGACCTCTCATTATCAGCGTGTTTCTGCCTGCAGAACTGCTGCTCACTGGATGTTTTTTTGTTTTTCGTGCCATTTGCACCATTCTCTGCAATTGTGCGTGAAAATCCCAGGAGACATTTCTGAGGTACTGACATTCTACATTCAAAGTCACTTAGATCATATTCTGACATTTGGTCTGAAAAACGCCTGAACCTCATGACCACGTCTGAATCCTTTTATGCATTTAGTTGCTGCCACATCATTGGCTGATTAAATATTTGCATTAACAAGCTGGTGTACCTAATGAAGTGGCCACTGAGTGTACATTTGCTAATGTATTGTAATTTGTTACAATATATTGATCATGATTATTGCAAAATATTTTCAAATATATTCCATTTCCATTAGAATATTGCTTCTACTTTTTGATTTTGCCATTTTGGAAGGTTACATTTGACCAAAGATGTGTCTTTTCTGAGATGTGTAAAAGACATTCTCATTAGAGGTAAGGAGTATTCTACTTTTGCTGTTTGCAATGCCACTGAAAACCATGTTGTGGCAAATGTCAGTGTTTGGACTTGGATCTGTTCCAGCAATGAACTGTAAATTAATTTAAAGAATTATATTTTTTTCTATGTTTTTTTATAAACAAGTAAATATGAGAATTATAGATGTTAGCATGCTTAATGTTTCAAGCACTAAATATGTTTTTCCTTAGTAAATGAATAACAAAGATTTAGTGTTTTACAAAGAGTTCAATCTGTGCTACAATACCCTGTATTGACTGTTGTTGGAATCCAAACCTAACATGGTGGTCTACAATTGTGATATCCATGTCAGAGTGGATGCTACTGTATTAACATGCTACTATACAAAGGTTTAACACTGATCATAACAACAGTCATTGAAAATCTATAGCCACAACATATCTACAGTTGTAATATGCTGTATACAGTGTTGAATGGTGTGCAGGAATTGCATACAGTCACATAATTATTATAGTATCTATGTGACTTTCAACATACTGAAGAGGGAATTCCATCACTCACCAGTCTACGAGTCAGATCAAGTTTCCATGCCTCAATTTCCCAAGCATTACTCTGCAGGACAAGACTGTCACATTATTTATGTGATGTCTGCATACTAATGTTGAATTTGGTACCCGAATGACCTGCAGTACATACTGTGCATTTAGTGTACATTTTGTGACCAGAATAATGTATAACCTGAAAGAAACCAAAAACTCTTCTACATCTACAAGCTCTCAGTTTCAAGCGATAAATTATTTTGCTCTAGCTCTTGGTGGTTTCACTTTTTTTCCTATACTCGGCAATGTTAACATGCCTGACTTGAATAAATGTACAGGGATAAACAAACATTATTTTGTTCAATAAGGTTTTGGAAAGAGCAAAAAATAAGATAAGCATTTTGATTCATGAATAACATTCATTCCATTTAAATAAACTAATCCTCTGCATGGATTCACTTGGTTTCAAACTCAATTCCATTTTAGAATCATCCTTTGCAAAAAATGTTTTATATGCACAAAATATGTTTAAAAGATTCACATGAATTGATGCAAAAAATAAATTAAAGTTTTCTGAAAAAACAGGTATGTCACAACTCTGTGTTTGTTATGGATTTGTCATTTGAACTCTTGACATTTCCTACAAAAAAATAAAATAAAATCCACTTGACATTTGACACAAAACATGAATACAAACATGATTTCTAAAATAACCACATAAAAGCACATTCCAGCAACGGCCAGCAGCAAGCCAATTTAATTTGAACAGCCTAAACGTGCTAATAAAGGATTAATGCCCTGAAGGCAAGCATAACCTCTGGCCCTGCTGGTCCGCAGTTCAAAAGGGTTTATTTACAAGTGTGTGTTTTTACAGTGGAACTTTTGGTTGAATAGTTGACCTCGGGCTACAATCTAAAGACCACGGGCACTGTATAACCCATGTTTTTGCACTGCAAATAAATTAAATACTCAAAATTTCAAGGCAACTTCTTGTACAACGTGGATGCACACATTCACACGTGCTTGCATGGGAAGATGTTTTCTGCTGTGAACTGTTTGAGAAGCTTTCATTTCAGATCTGACCATGCAGGCACTGAATGAGCAGCCCAGTATATTTAAACTGTTTGTGAAGGAGCTGGGCATGTACTAAGAGCAGGGGCAATCATGGGTGGGCTAGATGATCCTGCCTTGTTTTCTTCCTCTCAGACCAGTAATGTTTTCCCTGGAACTGGCCGGCATTCTGATCAGATGGAAACTGATAAAGCACCACACTGACAAGTCCCATGCCGGAGACACTAGAACCGCTTAGTGCCATCCTACTCAGAAAGCTCTACAGATGAAAGCTTTACATAACTCGACTGGTAAAAAATCACCCACCATTATCATATACATTTGCATAGGGACACTTTTCAACACTTGAAAACTCTACCCAAAAAGCAAATCCCAATAAGTGACCATAAGTGTTAATTTAGCATTTGTGGAAAGTAGAAAGCCTACCTTGCTAAATCGCATGGATTTTAATTTAGTTACTTCCGTGCAAGGTATGCATTTCAAAGCAGGGTGGTGCGCAATTGTGCAATAGCCTCACGCTAAATACGTTTGCATTTTAACAAAAATATACAAGAGTCCCATGGCCCATGTTGCTTTGATGTCACCTGGAGGACTGAATGTTTTCATGGATTTGCTGTGTTAGGCACTGATAACGGATCAACAGTCATCCAGTCAGTTCTGTGTAGGAGCACGCAGAGAAGAGAAAGCATTGTGAGAGGTGCACCCTGGGGGATGGGTGGGCAGCGTACAACATATGGAGAGGGCTGCGAGCGCACGGAAATAACCCAAAATTATTTAAACTGTAACAATGGGGCAATGCGCACTGCACTCACATTCACATAATTAGCTCATTCCAACAGCACGGAAGAGAAAGACACCTTTTAATGTATATCTATTATGAGCATCCATACAATATTCTATAGCACTGAAGTGAAAACCCACACGTTGTGGGTGTGCTTCATTAACAATTGAGAGCATGTTATTTTGTAGAGTGACTTAATGCATTATCATTTTAGAAAGTATAATTAAATACGGTTAGAAACTTACAGAAGCAAGTACACATGAATAATTCCATGGCTGGACTTGACCCTGTAACAGAAGTTCAGTATCTATTACTGTGTTGGTAGACCATGTATATATTAATTCTTAATAGATCTGCATGCCTTATAATGCCAAAATAATTTTCATATGATTATGAATACAAATACTAACAAACAACTAACAAAGATATTTGCACTGTACTTGCTTCACAGAATCCTTACGGAACAGTTAGCCTGAGCACCACCTGCAGGAATCTAAATGAAGTGAGCGCAATCCGAAGACATGCTCAGTATTGAGCTATAGCTCCACCTTGTGACAAAAGATGATGTTGCAATTGACCTGGCGCCATCTAAGAAATCAATTCCAGATCATAAATTCGGGATCACTGACTTAAATCAGGGATGTCAGAATCCAGTACAGGAAGGCCACAGTATCTTCTGGTTTTTGACGTGTTTCAGTGATTCATACAAGTCGTTTGTTGGCTAAATAATCCATACCCATTCAAGGCCTAAGTTGACTGTTAAATGAAACCAATATAAAGGAAACCACAAATATCTGCGGAGACTGTTTCACCCCCATGGCTAAAGCTGAATTACATAATTATAAACGTTCAATAACTGCCACTTTTGGTTTAAATTTTAATTAATAAATATGGCATGTATGTTCAAATAATACATCTCAAATAATGTATTTTTCAAATGAAGTCTATCTTAATCAGGCCTTCATAAAAAGTAGTAAAAGTTGTGACAATGCATATCAGTCTCCAAAAACACTACATCACAGAATGCTTTATAAAGAAATAGCGCTGTAGTCAACTTGTAAATGGTTTATAAGATGTTTTTGAAGATACCCTATAACCTAGGAAATCATTAATTGACGCACGATGACACTGTAAAAGCAACTGCACTCCAAGAGGTAAATATTTAGGCTAATATTGCGTCATTTAATATTGTTTTATTTTTAACAGTATCCGCTCTTAATGCAAAAGAAAATGCAGTAGGAAATAATAAATTGCTATAATAAAAAACATCTTCAATTAATGGCGAGAGAAACGTAATACCAGCTTACATGCGTTTGGGACAATTTATTTTAAGCACAACTTGTAATACGTAGGACAAGCGAGTTTAGCGAGGTTGGGGAAGCATTGCGACCGAATTTACGAAATTTCAGGCGCCTTACTAAGACATTTCTCGTTTGCAGTATATAATCTGCAGCATTGCACTTTAGCATGAAGAAGAATGTTTTAGAAATACATATAATTAATATTAAATATTGAATTATTAGCATTTATACAATAAAAATATGTGTATAGGTGAAACAGGAATTTAGGGGTGGACTTTTTTTTATAACCGCAACAACACAAATTACTTATTAGTATTATTATTGCATCTGCAGCCCAGCTACTAAATGTAAGTAGCAACGCACTGTATGCAATTATAAGCTACCACAGTAGAGTGGCCTATATCTATGCGAATGAGATGCAGTCAGTACATGTTTCTTGTGTGAATTATTTTAAGATAAAACTTTAATGTATGTTTGTTCACATCTTAGTCATTGGTTTCTTGGCTTTTCCGTTTATAACTTTCCCTTTACAATCCTTTTTATTCATGATTTATTTAGCATAGGTTACTTTAATCTACATATCGTAATTTACAAGGCCTAACAGGAAGAAGTTGTAAAATTAAAAAATGCAATGTTTACTGCAAGGTTAAAAAAAACATAATAAAATGTATAAGCTATTTAATAAATGCAGGCGTCACTATAGAGTCCGAATCAAATGTTAAAGCTTCTCTGGCCACAACACTTATTCCGAAAAGAATCCATATTTTTTTTCGGTGTTCGGCAGCCGTTCCGTGTTTCAAAAGAGCCAGCAGAGAGCTGAGGACCGCGTTGTCGCTCACGCTCTGTGGCAAAACATCAAAGTCTAGGAGGACCACGATTTCAGATTTGCTCGGCGACTGGATTGTTATTTCACACCGCTTTGGACGATTCCGGGAATTTAGGTGTTTTATACAAAATAAAGGAATACAAGAGGCCTTCTGTAAATTAATTAATTTATATCCAGAAGAGAAAGCAGCTGTCTTCCTATCAAAACATAGTCGTTCATTTCCTGAAACGGGGCTGGTTGTTAGGAAACGCGTAAATAACAGCGAAATATCTAGTCTAAATTGATCATGGCTCGTCCCCGACCACGGGAGTACAAATCTGGGGATTTGGTTTTCGCAAAAATGAAAGGATACCCACACTGGCCAGCAAGGGTGAGTAGGCTATGTGATGTAGCCGGGCCGTGGAGAAGGGAGGCGGGGTTGCCGGAGACAATGCAACCGGCAGAGGACGGTGGATGCCGTTGTGCTTGCAGATCTTAAATCTTTTTCCGCAGAAGACCGAGCGTTATTGAGCATTGACCTTCAACAGGCCATTAGTATTTTACGCTAGTAACCTATATAATTCAGAAGGTTCAATACACGTTACACTCAAATTATACATGAGAGAGAATTGACTCGCCAGCTAGGTTGCTATCTTGTAACCAGTCTCCTAGCCATATCGATTGTGTTTGTGCAATGGAAGTAAATGACACGATGGTGTTTCCTTAGGCTACTTAACTTCTCTCCATCTTACATGCTTTTTTGTGAAGCAGAGACTGGAACGTGACAAGACCACGCTTTAAGTCAGCCGTGTTTAAAAGGAGGCAAGTGGACAGATGTTTTCCAGCTGTAAACTATTTTAAAAAGAAGAGCAATGCGCAGGCTTGTTGTCGTAATTAGATTGAACGTTCCTTGTTTCGCGAGTGCCAAAAAGCCATAGCAGCGTGGGCTACAGTTCACGGGGTGGCCAGACCTCCGTAAGAACAATGTCACAGTGGCCTACGTGGGTACAGTATATTAACTTTCCCGAATTTGTTAGGCGGGGTTGATAATTAAGCCTGACTACTGAAGCGAATCGGCGTTTGGTTTTTGTCAATGGAAAATCCAAATGTTCTTGCCAAGCTACCATACACGGAAGGGAGTGTTACAAACGCGGTCACTTGATGTCAGTAACTGTCACGTAACTGTTTACCAGCAGAGAACGAGGTTATTACAAAGCTATTAAAACTGAACAAACCCACATTATTGAAATGACCAGTTCTACAATTGTAACAATGTACTGTTGATAAGAGAAACGATGTTTAACATTACCATTCGAATTGCAATAAAAATAGATTCTCAGTTGTCTTGAGTGTGGTTGATTTAAACGTCAGTAGCTACTCGTAACCATGGAAACTGTTGCATTCGGGTCATTCCGGGTTAAATTCAATAGGATTTTGGTGTATAAACGTCATTAGCTACATATCGTTTTGATTGTGCTTTATCACTTCCGGTTTTTATCGATTTACAGAACGTTTGAAGTAAATATTTTGAATGTACAGTAGAGACTGACTTGTACTATGACTGAAGGTATACATGGTTTGGCTATTGTTATATATTGTTAATATAATGAACGCCTGACCTTAATGTCGTTTTTTTATTTTTATGGTTTTTATTTGAACCCTTTAAGGTGTGAGGTCACAAATATGTGATTTGAAATCAGTGTTTAACTGGAAATGGATTCATTCTTATTTGATTGTAAACCCAGTTCTAGCCCTAGAGAGCCCACAACTAGTCTCTGTACAAGAGGCCATTCTATGGGTGATCAGATTGATCTACTATATCCCTAATCAGCTGCTTTCTTTTCCAACCAGTGGAACAATGTATCTTTTCCACATCAGTGTGTTTATTGGAATTCCGATTTCACCAGGGTGTCCTCTTTCCTCCAATAGAGGAAGTTTGCCCACATCCAGAAGCGTACTTTACCCAAACCATTGGCTGTGTTTCAGCAACTACACAATATATTACACCTGCTGTGAATTATAATTGTGACCGATTGCTCATATTTTAATTATGTCCGTTTTATTTTATTTGGTTTGCAGATCGACGAACTCCCAGAAGGAGCTGTCAAGCCACCTGCAAATAAATACCCAATCTTCTTCTTTGGCACTCATGAAACGTATGATTATGCATTTTTATATTGCATTATCAGAGATAATATAAATAATTAATATTCTGTCTTGGCATATCAGTGATGAGTAAAAGGCTGCCAGTAGACAGTTTCTCACAGGGAAGCATTTGGCTTCTGAATACTTGAGAAGTAGTAAGTATTCAAATGGCATAGTGGCACAGAAAGGGTCCAACAAGAGGTTGATGGGAGATGATTAGTCCAGGGCGTGATGTTGTGGAATACAGGTGCATCACAATACTCAAATACATGTATCCTCCTTTCCTCCACTCATCTCCTCCCTCCATACTTCCAGATAGGAGAATAAGATGAGTGAAGGGAAGGAGGATACGTATTTTTGATTACTGGGACGCACCCCTCATTTAACAAACACTATACTACACCTCCCACCACTGAAAACATTGACTGGCCCTGTCTACTGACCAACAATTATACTACTACCGATTAAAGAACTGTAATGTGTTTTAATAATGTTTTAATTTCTTAATCTCCTTTTGACCTCTTGTTTATCTTAATGGGCTTTAACTTTAGGTGTCAGCCAACTCTGACAGCCAGCATGGGCCTGCATTCACAGTGTGATTTTTGTCAGAGTCTGTAAATCTTTGGATAATCCAACAGGACACACGTAACAGTTTCACTTCATGCATGTGCGAGGCAGAATCAGAGCTGAGAAATCACACTAACGAGAGGCACGGTGAAGCTTTGTGCTGAAATACCACTGCATGGCTTTGACTCTACCTATTTTGCCATTTTTACATATCACAGAGCATTCTTGGGGCCGAAAGATCTGCTTCCATACAAGGACTACAAGGATAAATTTGGCAAATCCAACAAAAGGAAAGGCTTTAATGAGGGCCTGTGGGAAATTGAGAATAATCCCGGTGTTAAATTCACTGGCTACCAGGTGAGTTACACTCCGTGCTCTTGTCACATTGGAATACAGAGGGATGTGTGGAGAATTAATAGAACATGTTTCTGGAACATTAATTGATAAAATAAGCACAGATAATTTTTAGAGAAGTAGAGATCAAATAAAGACAAGACTGTGATGTAAATTATAATGTTATTCTGTAATTGAGTGGGTATCTTGAGCTTGGTAAGTGGTCATGTGATAACAAGAATGCAGAGGTTGATAATGAAGATCCAATAAGAAGGCAGCACTTGCAGTGGTGTGGTGATTCTCACCAAGAGCTATAACTATAACCATAACTATATTGATAACGATGTGAGCACCCGCACTGCTGAAGGATAGCATTCTGTAAATAGTATCTGGGCTATGTCATCTGCCATTTCACACGTCACGACGGTTGGATTTTGCTAGCTTGTTTATCGTTCATGCAGCTGGAAAAAAATCACTCTGAAAGTGATCCCTATGATATCGTTTGTCACCGTCGTTGTCGTTATAGTTGCGATGTGGACTCCACCAGTCCAGTTCAGTTACAACGATTTTTAAAATGACAAATGTATAGTTATCGTTGTATTATTACTTGGTGTGGATGGGCCTTTGGCCTCCTGACCCTGTGCTCTGTGAAGGCCATCCAGCAGCAGAGCTCCTCGGAAACGGAAGGCGAGGGGGGAAACACCGCAGACGGAAGCAGCGAGGAGGGCGAGGAGGGCGAAGAGGGCGAGCCCATAGAGACCAAGGGGGACAAGGCTGGGTCCAAACGGAAAAAGACTGGCTCTTCAAAGGTACGGATGTGAAGAACTCCAAAATGCTCTGAAAGACACGTGGTGGGGACACGTGGGAGTCACAGAGCTGAAGATTACTGTACAGTCTCTGTTTATCTCCATCTCTTCATTTTACCCCATTCATATTATTAGTGCTATGTGTGTATGTTTGAGACCGAGAGAGAGATAGAAGAACTGTGCTAATTTGTCGTGCCTGTGAATTCTAAAAACTGATATTGCATATAATTTACAGTTAAGAAGGTTCAATCTACAGGACATGTGCCCATTGAGAGGTGCTTAAGCCTTGTAAGCCCTGTAATTACAGACATATTTTTATAAATACTTAATCCCTCAATAACAACAGAGAGAGGACAGAAAGGTTCTGAGTTGACCCACACACCACCCCCCCTCTAAAAAATAAAAAAATAAAACCCTGGTGCAGCACTTCTCCAGTCTTTCCTTAGCAACCACTGTTGCCTAGCAACTGCAGTGCCTGGTAAGCACCCATTTCCTAGAGAGTAGTATATGGAATATACAGTATTTGCTTATAAGTAAGGACTGATGTGAGGTCACACTTCTATGTAATTTGGGATTGAATAGGTTCATCTAAGTCACAAAACGTTGTGGATTGTAAAATGTTGCCCTGTCTTATTTTTCACTGATGATTACCTGAATTTAAAGTTTTTAAAAATGCAATCTCAGATGTGTATTATTAAAAACAAAAACAAAGGTTCAGTGTTCAGACTGGATTCTGTACAGTGAGAACTAATAGTCTTCACATTCGCTGCATGCAAAAAAAACAAAAAAAACTGATACACCAAATCTAGTCACACAGCATAAATATGCAAGGTTTTTACTTTGGAGAGAGGGATATCATTCACCCTTAAGGCTTGCTGAACATTCAGATATCAGCAATGCTTCAAAGGACATTGATCTCAGCGCGTTTCTCCCAGAAGGCCTCCAAGCTGTCGAGGAAGGGCTCGGGTGAGGAAGACGAGAAGGACGGACAGGAGGAAGATCATAAGAGTGGCTCGGAGGCCGGAGATGCGGAGAATGAGAAGGACGTGCAGAATGCCTCAGAAAACAAGAAAGCAAGTCAAGGGGTAACTTAATACAGCCAGCTAACTGTCACAATGGGCAACGCCTGCATAACACTGTGAATGTGTGCCCAGTTCTGTTTCAGCTCTGTTCAGAAAGTACTCAGTTACCAGCAATATATCTTAACCCCTAAGGAAAACCATACAGCTGGCTTCATAGAATGGTAGTCATAAATCATTCAATGGACATGGTACCATGGCAGACCTTCTGCAAGCGGTGCTTAAACGGTGTTTAAGACATGTATTTCTTATCTGAAGGGCAACTGGCAATATTTATGTGAGGCATTTTTGTCCAATAGCTGTAAAATTAAAGACAATATTCTGATTTCTGCAGAATGTTTTTTCCTGTATAATCTTATATCGTGTTTTGTATACCATTCAGCGTATAAAAAGATCTGCCATGGTGCAGTCTCTGTTTTTAATGTAAATAACATTCATTATTATATTCTCTTTCAGACCCAGTTACTCAGAGAAGAACGCTAGCCTTTCTTGAGGAAGCGGCTTTAAGGGAAGTCATTAAATTGTGACTGTCAAGTGTTATTGGAAATGTGACATTTTCATTACTTTCCTATGGTCTGGTTTCAAACACCCATCCCTACAAAACAGGGCTCTCAGCTTGCATCTCAACTTAAAAAAATATTTTTTTCCTACCATGACACGAAAACATTCCTTATTCGACTGTGTGGTCAATTCCAATGAGTGACCAAAGCAAACCAAACAGATCAGCATATGAACACAGCTACTTTGTCCAGCTTGTACTATTTCTTCATTTTTCACTGATTTTCTCTCACATAGTCTGTAGTATCCGTAGAGCAGCATTCACGTCATTACTTGTATATTGTTGCATAAAACTGCATTATTATACAATGGTAAAAGAAAATGGACTACCTGTTGGAATATTTGTCTGTAGAAAGCTCATTCTGCGCTACATCACTGTTTTATGTAATCTGAAGAAAACTGAATGGAAAAAGTAGAATAAATGTATGAAGTATTGTGCACAAAGGGTTACAATTTGTAACTCGGTAATATATACATATATATTTTATTTTGCCGTAGAATATAGTATCACTAGTATTCTTCTAAACCTCTAGACGACTGCTCATCTTTTTACGGAAAAGTAAAATATTACCTGTCTGTGTGTCTTTGGAATGGGTTATGTTTTTAGGGCTTTTTAAATGGCATGCATGACCACTGTACATACGTTTTGCGAGACACGAGAGGTCACCAACGTTCCTTTGGAGTTTCCGGGCAACCCGCAGTTTAACGTTTGCACTACTGCCACAGGTCAGGGGCACCACTGTGCTTTGCAGTCTGGTGAAGCACCTCATGATGACGTGAGAACTCCATTTTGCAACACGTCTGTGTTTCTGTAATAGCTGGGGGAAAACCTGCATCTCAGTGCTCACAATTCCTCTTCCAAAAGTAAGGCATTCCATTAGCATTATACAAGTTGCCTTTTGCTTTGCAATTATTATTTTATGTCAATACAAAGAATATATTCTATTTATTTTTTTGATGCTAAGTAGAAATGCTGCGGGGAGATATAACCCGATTTTTCCTGAGTTTTGATTTGACATTTTTATTTTTGTTTATGCTTGTGATTGGACATGTTTTTACATTTTCCAGGATTGTAGTTATATGTGTAAAGGGGTTTTTGCCATTTATGGAGAAAAAAAAAGATTTTACACAATAAAATCATTGGAATGCAGAATGTATCATTGTGTTTTTGGTAGAAATCCCTGACTTGGTAAGAGCAGAGACATTGTGGGCATTGTCCCTCTGTAGAGTGGTGACCATTTTCTTGTTTGTTCCAAGTGTACAGTTCAGCAACTGGAAAAGATAAACGAGGCCGTCAACACACTTTACTGGATGCCATGCAGGGCTCAGATTATTTTTAGCTGGGCTATCTGACATTTACAACTTGGGCTCATCTTATGTTTGTCTCTACCAAGCAGTCATCTCACAACATGATATACTGTGCTTTTGTTTTCATTTAACATTGTGTTTGATCTCCTGTGATCAATGTAGAAGCTATGAATGGTTGTGATGCATAACTAATGGCTAGTAAGCACTTAATAAGCAACAGTTTTACCATAAGGTTTCGGGCAGGTATAGGCCACTCTATGTTTATTTGACCTTGTATATTGTCCCGTTGTCCAGATAGCAAAATGCAACTCATTATAGACATTAAAGCAAATGTCCTGAGATACAGACAGGCATTTAGGGGGTATTTACTGGGGCCGGGGCTACACTGCAGGTCTGGCAAAAGGCCATGGCCTGAACAGAAGGTCATATGCTCAATGTAAATGTAATATTTAACTGCAGTCACGACTAAAAAAGTGTCCCAACATTGGCAATCATTGAAAACACTACAGTGAGCAGCTTACTTGCTGAAGGTGAGAATGAAACTGCAGCCACCTACTGTGCACATCAGTATATAAAGCAGGGCCCTGTTGCATGGCAAGGAAGTACTAGTGACATCACAGTCTCTGACAGGCGTGAACCTACATCAGCATCCTCTTTACAATTGCACAACTCCCCAGTGAGGAAATTCCATTTCCTTTCTTAGGAGGAAAAGAGCAAGCATACCAGAGTCAATAGGTTACTTCACAGCAACAGGGCCATATCAGATAATAATCCATGCTTCCTTGTGAGGCTCAAGCAGTGTCATTTTTTCCTACTGATAGGATTCTGTAAGATGCCATCGTACCAGTGTAACAACGTTTAGATGAATTTAACCTCCTAAGACCTGGCGTACACATGCGTGGACTCCACATTTTGGGCTCTACAACCATAATACTTAATTCTTAAGACCGAGAGTCCACATACGTGGACATCATTTTTCTCAAAAACTACATCAAAAGATCAAAAGATGATGCTTAGTTTTTATACTTATCAGGTCCCAATAAGCCCAAATAGCAAAGAGAAATTAAAAATGCATACCAAAAAAGAGTGCGGGTCTTAGGAGGTTAAAGAAAGAAATTGGCCGTTTATTTTGACAATATGTATGGAACATCTTATGTCACTAATATTTATTTTTTCTTTTTCAATCTAACTCGGTTTCTGCTGAAGTTTCCGGTAAGTCAATTGGGTAAAAAAACAAATGCTGTCATGCCAGAATAACCTTGAACCTGAGGGTACGGAGGGACCTGTATCCGTCAATAAAGAACATTAAATACCGCCCCCAGTGGCCAACATTACTAGTTTAGTCGTCTGAGAAAGAGGAGCGGAAGAGTATTCCACCTGACGTCATGAATGTGCATCGTAAACAGAGGCCATGACATAGAAAAGCTGTCTCCGTTGCAGAAAAATGTTTCAGGGCTATCGTTTTAGCAATATATATCGTTGATACTACGCGATAGCAACATAAGCTCATATTGACCTATACTGCAATATGGCAACTGGTGGCGGAGCAGCATCGAATCTGGAAGGACAAGCCTCGAACTATGCGCACTCTGGAGCGGGAAGAAACGCCGCAGCGCTTCCGAATGGAGCCGCGGCCGCTGCGCCAATTTCCCCATCGGCAGTAGGCCTCCACCGGGAACCCATGTACAACTGGCAAGCAACGAAAAACTCAGTCAAAGAGAGGTTCGCCTTTCTTTTTAATAACGAGCTGCTGAGCGATGTGAAGTTTGTGGTGGGCAAGGGCAGACAAGCACAGAGGATCCCGGCGCATAAATTTGTGCTAGCAGCAGGTAGCGCTGTATTTGACGCCATGTTCAATGGGGGCATGGCGACTACTTCAGCCGAAATAGAGCTTCCGGACGTGGAGCCAGCCGCATTCCTGGCGTTGCTCAGGTAAGGCCGTGGAAAAGAAAATGCCAAGCTGTATATAGTTGGCTAACAATGCTGTAAACAAAAGGTTGTGACACAATTGTTGCAGTTGTCGGTGGCCAACGTTAGCTAGATTGTCGGATTCAGATTTAATTTAATTTAGTAATCAGTTATCAACAGCGTGCTAACTGCACGTAGGCATCTGACGTTAAAAATAAGCTCTTAAACGCAATTTACTTAATGTTAACTTAAGTTACTTGCCGAATTTATATTAACTGTAAAGTACGCCTGTATCGTTTTCGACTGTGTCGTCCAATGCTTTCTGTCTAAGAATTTAATTGCGTGTAAGTTAATGTTCTCTCTTGACTGCTTGAAGGTTTCTGTATTCTGACGAAGTCCATATTGGTCCAGAGACTGTCATGACCACACTCTATACGGCAAAAAAATACGCGGTTCCAGCGTTGGAAGCACAGTGTGTAGAATTTTTGACCAAACACCTCAGAGCTGACAACGCTTTCATGCTACTAACACAGGTAAGGTTACGATACGAAGCATCCAAATTATGTAAGCATAGTTCATTTTAGCGGCAAAACGACATAGGATGGGCTACTCACCGGAATTGTAACTGTGTAATTGTAAGTTTCCAATTGCACTCAAAAACTACCCTGTCTGTAAAAGCCTGTAGAAATACTCGGGTGGCTTTTTAATCTTATTGCAAACTAGTCACTACCGAAATATATATATAATTGTGCCCATGGGCAGAAGCTCAACCTGCTATTGTAACATAAAATCTTTTTATTATTAGTACACTAATGTGGATTGGGGAGGTTTCTGAATTCCACTTGTTTTTACATCCCACAAGGCAGTCATAATTTGGCATTCCTGACCCGGTTTCTATGGGCCTTTCTATTCCTGTTTATACTCGGCACTTGATTGACTAATTAACAGAGCTTATTGGCGACCTCACCTGGTTTCAGACTGCTGATCTGAATTCCAAACAGAGCCCTCTGGACTCACAGACTTTAATGCCTCATTTCCCAAGACCAGTGAAACCATGAGTGTACAAGGGCTTGAGGAGTACATAAAGCAGGTGTCTGCCACCCTGGTGCTGTAGAGCCAAGTTTTTGTTTTCACTTAACTCAGCAAGTAATTCTAATAATTGGGTGAAATTGGAAGAAGCAGCCAAGTTGTTATTCGGAGCATTTGGAGTGCTTTGCAAATGTTGTTACACCAAGCATCAACACCAGGCTGATGTCAATATCTTTACTGTAATTTAAGTTACTTGAATTGAATTTTGGGCAATTCCCTTAGTCTAAGTTTGCAGTGATGCATACTTACCAAGAGGACAGCTTGAGGGTGTGAAATGACCTTGCAAGAGTACTTGCAAAATGATTTATTATTGATGAAGTGTGAGCAGAGTGTTGCTTTTCTCAAACTGTCCATATTCTGTCTACCCCGGCAGCCCCCCGAGAAATCCTTGTAAATTGCTGTGAAAGGTCCTTGAAAAGTCCTTGAATTTTGCCATAGGAATAGAATGGAACCTTTCTGTATTTTCTGACAGAAGGGGGACCCTTTCTAATCTGATTTAATTTGTTTTTTCAAGGCTAGGTTGTTTGATGAACCTCAGCTCGCCAGCCTCTGTCTGGACACTATCGATAAAAGCACAGGAGACGCAATAAATGCAGAAGGCTTCACGGACATTGATATAGGTATGAGACTCCTTTAAGTGCTAAGTGTTCTTTTTCTTAATGTGTCCGTAATATGCTGTGTGAATATTCTACTTTCATGGTGACTGCTAATAAGTTGACTAGTCAGCCTCCTCCATTTGTAAGCATGTATAAGGAAAGTGGTGCGCTCGCTCTTCATCTGCGTTTGTGTTGCTCATGGCGTTTGTGTTGCTCATGGCGTTTGTGTTGTGCAGACACCCTGTGCGCCGTGCTGGAGCGGGACACGCTGGGCATTCGGGAGAGCCGTCTGTTTGGCGCAGTGGTGCGCTGGGCGGATGCGGAGTGCTACAGGCAGCAGCTGCCTCTCACCTCTGAGAACAAACAGAAAGTTCTGGGCAAAGCACTCTCACTCATCCGCTTCCCACTCATGACCGTCGAAGAGTTTGCGGCAGGTAAATATCCCTCTTACAAAAACAGAATTTATAAAGAAACAAAATCTACATATTTCTGTTCACCTTTGTATAGATATCATATGCATAGCTAAGTATTAATGCATAACATGCTTTTATTTTTTTCTACTGAACAAATTATATTATATAAGTCCATTATGACCAGATCATTTCTAAATACAATGCTGTATTTGTGCATAAACTGTACATATAGTTCTACTGTCATACTAATGAATTTGGAAAGTGCTGTTTCTGTTTGTCATTTTGTTTCTGAAAGCACCGAAACCAGTTTGATATTCTCTCTCATGCAACAGGGCCTGCCCAGTCTGGGATTTTGTTCGATCGGGAGGTGGTAAATATGTTTTTACACTTTACAGTAAACCCCAAACCCCGCGTAGACTACATTGACAGGCCCAGGTGTTGTCTCAGGGGGAAGGAGTGCAGCATTAATAGGTTCCAGCAGGTTGAAAGTCGCTGGGGATACAGTGGCACCAGTGACAGAATTAGGTGAGTTTAGGCAGCTTTAACAATTGTATATGCCTCACCTCTTTTATATGTTAAGTTACATTAAGTTACATATTTTACATGTTACCTTTAATGACAAAGTTACATAGTTAATTGTTTCTTATCGCTCTCCGACAGGTTCAATGTAAATAGGCGAATATCAATAGTGGGGCTTGGACTATATGGTTCTATTCATGGGCCCACAGATTACCAGGTCAACATACAGGTGAGATTCATATGCAGTGCTTCTCTCTGCACAAGCAGTCATCTGTGCTATTGCTCCAGATGGTTAGATTATGATTTATATTGTCCTTGTTTAAATGGCAATGTGTTCTTTGTCCATATAGATCATTGAGAGTGACAAGGGCCTAACTCTTGGGCAGAATGATACGGGGTTCAGTTGTGACGGAACTGCAAACACTTTCAGAGTGATGTTCAAGGAGCCTATCGAAATCATAGCAAACGTCAGCTACACGGCTTGCGCAACACTCAAGGTGAGATTGGCTTCTGAGTAGCAGAAGCACTGTAGTAGCACTGTGGTCAGAAATATACAAATATTGGTGTTCGTTCATGGTGGTCAAATATACATTTTTACTTCTGTAGTAACTTTTTGAACGATTTGTACACACACTGTACATTTCCTTTTTTGTGCAAAAATATGCATATATTTCATCCAAATATCTAACAGTGTAAATCTTAAAGGTGTCTAACGTTTAACATTTAACACACTCATACTAAGTACACTGACTTATTTCCCCCCACAGGGTCCAGATTCCCATTATGGAACAAAAGGACTAAAGAAAGTGAGCCACGAATCAGCGACAGGGACCAAGACTACCTTCTTTTTCTTCAGTTCTCCAGGGAATAACAACGGCACATCGATAGAGGATGGACAGATTCCAGAAATCATCTTCTACTCGTAAAAACGCCATCGACTGGCGCCCCGCTGTATGTACACTGTAGAGGAAAAGCCTGCTTCATGTACAGGCACTGCTGAGAAGATCTCAACTCTTGTGTGTGGAGCTGGGCTTTCACAGCACACTGCCATTCATGTGTGTTCCACACAGCTTGCTCTCAACTGGAACAGTCCAGGAACAGGTCAGGGATAATGGACCTGTGACTATCACAGCAACATTTATCATCTTTGTCAAACAGGGTCTGAAGGTCGTAGGGATTGGGGCTCATGGAGCTTTGTCTTGTGTGTATATAGCATCAGAACCAGAATGGTTTTTTCTTTTCTTTAAATGTGGAGTGATTTATCCTCAATGTTGGCCGTGACGTTGCAGGAATCATATCATCATCATGCTGAACTTTGGCATTCTTTTTTTTTTGTACGTCACATTTGGCTGGAATAAAACACTAAAGTGTTTGGAGGCTTCTGAAGGCTTTGAAAGCACTTCTACCGAAATGTTAAATGTTTGCAGGCTTAAAAAGATGTGTAAATAAGGCCAGTCATTGTAGCATAAGGAAGCCTGAGTGTCACTCACTGACAAAAGGATATACAATATATGATACACGTGCAATCACACCCACACACACACACACACACGCAATCACACACACACACACACACACACACTCTCTCTCTCTCAAGCCTTGACAATAAAATGTTGAAAAACAATTATTTGCAGTTACTGACTTTAAATGCATTGAAATTATGTTCAGGACCATTTACTTCTCAAAGCAAACTCACAGTACTGCTTGGGTTAATCACAGATATGTTTGACACAACATCTATAAATGTTCTTTAGGGTTACATTAAGACACATAATGCTATTAGCTAGTAGTCAAGTTTGTGACAAAAATATAAGTTCTGAAATTAAATGACCATTTCCTCCAGTATGGACTGAACACAGTATGGCCAAAGACCATGGGATTGGAGGTAAGTGAACTTGCAGGCCAGATGAGGTTTCTAATAAATTCAGATAAGTAGAAAAGGGGGGGCTGAAATGGTAGTTCTATACCAGGGGTGTCAAACCCAAATCCTGGAAGGCTGCAGTATCTGCTGGTTCTTGCTGGTTTTTGAGGCCTTAAGTGGCTGATGATTGAAGGGAAACTACAAACACCTGCAGCCCTCCAGGACTGGAGTTTGACACCCCTGTTGTATAGGAATGGTGCGTTGTGGGTGTTGGGAGGTCCAGCAGGTTCACCCTGCGGCTCACGGGTGTTCCCTGTACTTCTGCAGAAGCTGGACCGTCTGAACGTGGTTACTCCTCTCTGCCTCTTGCAGAGCTGAGTTTCCCCACCTGCCCAAAGATTCACATTGTTTTTATGAACAACATTGTGTGAACAGGCACAATTCAATTAACAAATGGGTTAAAATATTAACATTAACATAAACATTTATAATTTATTGTAAAGATATCATTTCTACCCTTATAATTTAGAACAAGGATAGCTACCAATTAATCGGTAAAAGATTACAGGGTCTTAATTGAGGCATCTATTTGCCCAACTATTCTTCAGAATGGGCACTTTGATTACAAGTATGCAGAGGAAAATGTAAGGAAGGTTTTACGGCAATAATACATTTTGTGTCCAAATTCATCAACACATGGTTCTCTCACATTTGTAACCACCTCCAAAGTTCCTGCCCATGTAGTTTTTAATATGCCTTTATTAGTGTGATTGCGAAGCAACACACTACTGTTATCTGAAAGTTTTATTATTATTATTATTATTATTATTATTATTATTATTAGTATTATTATTATTATTATTATTCCACCAAGTATTTGTCAGCCTACTCCTCCCAGAGTTTGAGATAACGATACCAAACCAAGTGGAAAATATCCCAAACGGTGTGCTTTTTCATTGGTTTTCAATATCCCTAATAATTTCAGATACTTAAGGTTTTCCAGAAAAAGAGTCCCATAGGAATGAATGACGGGTTTCAAGAGTGGTGACAGTTGTAATTTAGATTTTTTGACACGTTTTTTTAAACTGCCATTACTCCCTCATTTTTTATAGTACATACAGACATCAAAATGTTCAGTGTTTCATACTGTTTCTCATATTGTTTCTTCTCAATCTTTTGGGTAGTACTTTTTGAATTATGAACATTTGTTTGAGAACAGCTTTCTTCTCATTCTAGTCTTACTCTAACAGACATTCTGCAGTTTAGCCAATCCACATTATTAATGCAAATTAGCTGTGTCCTCATGGAAGCCTGTGCTGTTTGCTTGGTTGTTTTCAGTGGCATTCACAAAATTTTCTTTTCACATACAGTGCATCCGGAAAGTATTCACAGCGCTTCACTTTTTCCACATTTTGTTATGTTACAGCCTTATTCCAAAATTGATTAAATTCATTTTTTCCCTCCAAATTGTACACACAATACCCCATAATGACAACGTGAAAAAAGTTTTTTTGGAGATTTTTGCATATTTATTAAAAATAAAAAACTAAGAATTCACATGTACATAAATATTCACAGCCTTTGCCATGAAGCTCAAAATTGAGCTCAGGTGCATCCTGTTTCCACTGATCAACCTTGAGATGTTTCTACAGCTTAATTGGAGTCCACCTGTGGTAAATTCAGTTGATTGGACATGATTTGGAAAGGCACACACCTGTCTATATAAGGTCCCACAGTTGACACTGCATGTCGGAGCACAAACCAAGCATGAAGTCAAAGGAATTGTCTGTAGACCTCCGAGACAGGATTGTCTCGAGACACAAATCTGGGGAAGGGTACAGAAAAATTTCTGCTGCTTTGAAGGTCCCAATGAGCACAGTGGCCTCCATCATCCATAAGTTAGGAACCACCAGGAAGCTGGCCGCCGTCTAAACTGAGCAATCAGGGGAGAAGGGCCTTAGTCAGGGAGGTGACCAAGAACCCGATGGTCACTCTGTCAGAGCTCCAGCGTTCCTCTGTGGAGAGAGGAGAACCTTCCAGAAGAACAACCATCTCTGCAGCAATCCACCAATCAGGCCTGTATGGTAGAGTGGCCAGACGGAAGCCATTCCTGAGTAAAAGGCACATGGCAGCCCATCTGGAGTTTGCCAAAAGGCACCTGAAGGACTCTCAGACCATGAGAAACAAAATTCTCTGGTCTGATGAGACAAAGATTGAACTCTTTGGCGTGAATGCCAGGCGTTATGTTTGGAGGAAACCAGGCACCGCTCATCACCTGGCCAATACCAGTGAAGCATGGTGGTGGCAGCATCATGCTGTGGGGATGTTTTTCAGCGGCAGGAACTGGGAGACTAGTCAGGATTGAGGGAAAGATGAATGCAGCAATGTACAGAGACATCCTGGATGAAAACCTGCTCCAGAGCGCTCTTGACCTCAGACTGGGGCGACGGTTCATCTTTCAGCAGGACAACGACCCTAAGCACACAGCCAAGACAACTTTGTGAATGTCCTTGAGTGGCCCAGCCAGAGCCCAGACTTGAATCCGATTGAACATCTGAAAATGGCTGTGCACCGACGCTCCCCATCCAACCTGATGGAGCTTGAGAGGTGCTGCAAAGAGGAATGGGAGAAACTGCCCAAAGATAGGTGTGCCAAGCTTGTGGCATCATATTCAAAAGGACTTGAGGCTGTAATTGCTGCCAAAGGTGCATCAACAAAGTATTGAGCAAAGGCTGTGAATACTTATGTACATTTCTTAGTTTTTTATTTTTAATAAATTTGCAAAAATTTCAAAAATGTTGTCATTATGGGGTGTTGTGTGTAGAATTTTGAGGAAAAAAATGAATTTATTCCATTTTGGAATAAGGTTGTAACATAACAAAATGTGGGAAAAGTGAAGCGCTGTGAATACTTTCCGGATGCACTGTACGTGTGGTGTGTATAGTCTCTAACCCCATTACGGTTTCTGGTCATACCATGCAGAAACACTGCAGATTCACATGACTGGGTTCCGTACCTGTCATTGGCTAAGGGATTTGCCCCTGCATTTTCGATCAGGAACTTGATGACCTCCGCATGGCCCTCCGAAGCAGCAACATGTAGGGCTGATCTTCCGTCATAGTCCACCGCATTCAGGTCAGCTCCAGACAGGAAGTATCTGTGTAATCAAAGTACCACAACTAAATCCCACAATGCATTGCTGTTCACAGTCCCAGTCCAGAAAAACATGCTGTGCGTTCTGGGTTTGTTCCAGTTAGTTTTTTATGGATTGATTGAGTTAGTTAATCAGTCATTATCAGACAGACAAATACTTGTAATACAATACTACATTTGTTGGAAATGTATTTGTTATATAAGCATAAAGATCATTCTGATTCCCATTACAAATGGTTATTATTATCTCGAATTTCATTAATGCAGGCCAAATTACAAATCATTGATTTACAAACGAATTACCTTTAATGCGTTCTACATCTACTAGCTATTCTACTGGTATAAGAAAGAAGATAAAAACTGATTAAAAAAAATAACAATAATACATGAAAATATCTTTCAACGCAAATCTAACAGTTATGTACAGTAAATTTAGCAAGATGCACAAACGGAAAATGGCTGAAATTATGCATTTTTTCGTCAAACAATATCCAGAGATGCACGTAAAACTGGAATGGTAAGACAAAAATTACACAACTGAATGTGAGTTGCCAAGATTATAGGCACATGGCTAGCATTACTAAATAATATTATCAGCATGTATGAGCACATGTCGATAGGAAATCTAACCTGCGTAAGGACTGTACATCCCCTCTGTAGGCTGCCAGTAAGACATTCATTATCTGATAACCCTGTAGAACAGAGCCAGACACAGCGATAAATATTAGGACAACATATTTTACCCAATATAATTCAGAAATTAGGAAATACTATACAATCAGTGACCACTTTGTTAGGTAGACCTTTACACCAGCTTGTTAATGCAAATATTTAATCAGTCAATCATGTGGCAACAATTAAATGCATACAAACATGCAAAAAAAGAATAAATAAAAAAAAGTCCAATAAAGTGCATATGACGTGTAGAATGTACAGTATGTACAGGATATATGCAAATATGTTTATAAGCAGGCATTCATCAATACAGTACATAAACACATATACAGATGAATGTAACCCATTGTATGTATCCTAGTGTTCTTCCAAATGAGTGGTGGGGCAGCTCTGACCTCAGACTCAGCCTTCCACTGTCTGTAGGCCACCACCTGGCGGAACGGGGTTCTCACATCAAAGCTGTGTAGCTGGAATGTCAACACCAGTTCCTTAAACACAAACACAAAAAAAACCCAACAAAAGAGTTTGTATGAAAGCAATGTCCAAATGAATGGCTCATCTCTCTCTCTCACATCCATACATCTAGATTCAGTGTGAAAGACTGTGTCTGTCAGCACCTCACAGAAGTGCACAGACTTCCAGGAGTTTCCAAATGCATCAAGCTCCGGTGACCAGCACATCAGGCCCAAGACCCCGGGAACAACCATCAGCAAGCCGCCTGATTGGCTGGACATGGCTGGTACAGAGGTCTGCGAAACCAAGTGCAAACGAATCCTTAGAATTATTATTATTTTGCCATCTAAGCAAAGTAAACAGCCAGCAAAGTAAACAAGAAGAATTTATGCAAAAGCGATTAATTTAAACTCATTCCTGCACTCCTCTCACATTTATCTAGTCTGTTCCTCTGTAAAAAGTAGTAGTCAATAGTTCACCTTGAAATGGAATATTCTGGAGTAGTCTTTCATTCCTGCAACTTGCATCATGGACAGCATGTTCCGGGTAGATGAAGGACACAGAACCTGATCACCTGACAGTGGGCAAACCCCCCCATTGGCTAAGGTGGCAGCTATGGCAGCCCCAGATTCACATGTGACCTCTGTGGAAGAACACTGACAAAGTTCCACCAAGTTTAAGATGCCACAATGGGATTTTTACATAATGAATGAATATATGAATTCTTTACTGACAACACTATGTCAGGACACCAAGGAGTGTACCTTACCAACAGACCAAGAAAACAATATATTCTAGTATACACATTTCACAGATACAAATTTCAGTATGTGTCTCTGTGGTTAGAATATATTTCTATATGATTACATATTTACCTGCAGCAGTAAATCCAATGTAGTGTTGATGTCTACAGACTCAGGGAAACACTGAAAAGAAGAATTATTAAAAAGTATAAAGTTAGTTTTTGCAAAACCCATTAGCAACTTCTTGTAAAAAATAAAAACAAAATGAAAAATTAAATGACGTCTCAAAAATGTAGCTCCCCATGTTACCTTCAGTTTCTCAAGGCCGCTAAACAAATAATGAACAGATGTTTTATTGAACGTACCTTCTTTTCTTGAAGGTAGAAAGAAAGCGCATGAAGTGCGACGCTGTCTCTTCTCAGGGCCTGGTAGCTGAAAACAGACACATCTTCAGACACGTCACAAAGACAACATCTTAGGTTATTTTAGTCATCTCAGTCAGTGTAAAATCTACCTTGTGCAGTTCAAGTTTGCATGCTCTTTGTTGCACAGCTTTCTGAAAACATTCAGAACCTGCAAAAAAGGACACGAAATCTCAACATTTCTTAGCCAATACTGGAAAAAACAACTGTATGCCATAAGTATAATGCACAGATTGGTGGTTCTAGTTGGGTAATGAGTATATAATTGGTGGTTTTTGCCGTGGCGTGAGGATATGACTTGTTACTGTGGCATGGTTGTCAGGATATGATTGGTGGCATTGGCAGGGTTATGAGGCTGTTTGCTTGTTGTCTGTCCTTTGGAATGAGACTTACAGACTCATATTTTTCATCCTCCTCTGCTCCCAGCCGGGCTGCTAACTGCCAACAGTGGAAAAAAACAGATTGTTCAGTAACAGCGGTCACATCTTCCCACCAATAACAGCTGAATAGCTCTGATAGGAGTGTCATACCTGCAGTAACGATGCAGTGATGATGGCTCCTGTCTGTGTGAGTGGACTGTGGGGAACGCCTGAGAGGAAACAGAAGTGTATCAGTGATAAAGTAACTCAGACTGCACTTAGTGAAACTACTGGCTAAGACTACGTGAAGCTGGCTATCACAACGCCTTTCTGAAGAGCATAACAGCCTTTCTAACATGACCTAATGCTATGAAACCAAATGCAATCACATAATACATAATTACATGTAAGCAGTTATTCTCAAATGCAATGTGACACAATGTCAGTGCATAAGGTCAACTTGTAATAAGGTCAAATGCTTGTAAATTATTTGTAAAGGTTTCCTGCTATGTTAATGAAGGTAGTTAGGCTTTCTCTGGGACATGTTGAATGGAGAGTAGGTGTGATCTCTGAAATAAAAAAATAACCACATCTGTGTATTAATGTATTGTTCTTGTGTCGTTACCTTGTTTGGTGAGGGTAAAAGCCGACTCGTACTTAGAGAACTCCTCCACGCCAACATATCTGTGTACATAGTCAGGCCCAAGCTGGTCCACTGCGATTCCATAAATGAGAGGCCAGGAGATCTCTCCCAGAACACAGGGATCTGCGCAGTCTCCCACAGACAGCCTGGGACCACACAGTCAAACACAGAATGAGATCAGACCACACAGCCAAACAGAATGAGACTCAGACCACACAGTCAAACACAGAATGAGATCAGACCACACAGTCAAACACGGAATGAGATCAGACCACACAGTCAAACACGGAATGAGACTCAGACCATACAGTCAAACATGGAATGAGACTCAGACCACACAGCCAAACAGAATGAGATCAGACCACACAGTCAAACACAGAATGAGATCAGACCACACAGTCAAACACGGAATGAGATCAGACCACACAGTCAAACACGGAATGAGACTCAAACCACACAGTCAAACATGGAATGAGACTCAGACCACACAGTCAAACATGGAATGAGACTCAGACCACACAGTCAAACATGGAATGAGACTCAGACCACACAGCCAAACAGAATGAGATGCAGACCACACAGTCAAACACAGACTGAGATCAGACCACACAGTCAAACACGGAATGAGATCAGACCACACAGTCAAACATGGAATGAGACTCAGACCACACAGTCAAACACGGAATGAGACTCAGACCACACAGTCAAACACAGACTGAGATCAGACCACACAGTCAAACACGGAATGAGACTCAGACCATACAGTCAAACATGGAATGAGACTCAGACCACACAGCCAAACAGAATGAGATCAGACCACACAGTCAAACACAGAATGAGATCAGACCACACAGTCAAACACGGAATGAGATCAGACCACACAGTCAAACACGGAATGAGACTCAAACCACACAGTCAAACATGGAATGAGACTCAGACCACACAGTCAAACATGGAATGAGACTCAGACCACACAGTCAAACATGGAATGAGACTCAGACCACACAGCCAAACAGAATGAGATGCAGACCACACAGTCAAACACAGACTGAGATCAGACCACACAGTCAAACACGGAATGAGATCAGACCACACAGTCAAACATGGAATGAGACTCAGACCACACAGTCAAACACGGAATGAGACTCAGACCACACAGTCAAACACAGACTGAGATCAGACCACACAGTCAAACACGGAATGAGATCAGACCACATAGTCAAACATGGAATGAGACTCAGACCACACAGTCAATCACAGAATGAGACTCAAATTTTAGTTGCATAATTAGACTTAAGATCTTTTTTTTCTCTCAAATATAATATATTAGCTTTAGAGTTCAAATTTTCAATGGAAAATTTCATTCCATTGACAAACTTCAGATGAGATTTACTTGACAAGTGAAAATTGTCTTAGTGCATTGGCAAATCTTGAAATGAGTCATGCTGTATTAAATCCCCCTTGGTAAAATTTTCATCTTAAAAATATGAAGTTTCAATATAAGACTAATACTTGCTATTTTTTGTTTTTTGCAGTGTTCAGTTCTTTCAAGATAACTCACTCAGTCCCACACAGAATGTAGCTGTTAATATAGTCCACATGTTCACTGGCTGTGGAAGTATTGGAGACTCTGGGAGTGAAAGTGTGAGTATTGAAATGGGTGAGTGCTGAAAAGGTAAATTGTGGTTTTCCTCTCTGGCTGCAAGTGGCACACAGCACAGTACCTCTGGCCATCGACAGTGCAGATGGATACTCCCCACTTTCCACTGTCTCCATTCACTGGGGCCTGCTCCTGCTACACCAAACATGGAAAACACTGTTCAGTGAGTCAATCCAGTTTAAACACTATTCAGTGAGTCAATCCAGTTTAAACACTATTCAGTGAGTCAATCCAGTTTAAATATTGTTCTCTGAGCCAAGCCAAGTCACTGATCTGAGTCAAACCAGGTGAAACACAATTCAGTGAGTATCAAGTCAGCTTAAACACTGTCTTTTCTGAAGAAAATGCTTTAAAAAAGAAACTTCTTGCAAATAAGAAACACTGTCATGGTTTTCTGTCTTAAGACCAATTAAACCTCAAGATTAATTTGCGTGCCATCTGTCTATTTGGCCTTCATTTTTATCCTGGCTCATAATTGCTGCACACGCTAGGGAATTAAGACACACATTTGGTCAGTTAATTGCAAATTTGAAGGTTTTTGAAGTCTTTAAAAATAACTCAGGACTTCTCATTCACTGTGTCACGCATGTATTATTCACTTTGAAATCACTGTGTGATTGTGTGTGTTTTCAGCTAAACTCTAGCAGCCCTGATACACACCTTGACAGGCGCAAGTTGTTTGCTCTTCAGAAAAAGCTTCTGAGTTTCTTCAGAGAAGGTAGAAAAATCCGGAATGACGAACCTCCCTTGCAGTGCTTTCAGGATGAAAGACACTACACCTGTCACACACCTGTGGTCAAACCAGCAGCCTGTCACCATCACATCATACCACTGAGCAGCCCATCCTCTCCCAATCACATATTTTTTATATTTTTGTTGAAATCAATGTTCTTCTCTGCATCTGCATTATCAATGATAAGGTCAACTCTCCCACTCCTCTGACGTTAATTTATATGTCACCTCCTATCTTCCTATCTTTACTGAGGTAAAAAGAAAATATTTTAGACATTATCATGTAAAATTACAATTTTTAATGGATTTTAAAGATTTTAAATGACAGAACAGATGCACAGACCTGTGGAATGTGTTCCTGTCCACAGTTCCATCAGCTTCCAGAAGTTTCTTCATGAGTAAGTGGCAGTCCTTAATCCTGGAGTCGGACCGAACTATCCCAGAGTTCCACACTGCCTACAACAGAGGGAGGTCATTAAATATGCAAATCAGGGCTGCCAGGTTTAGTTTTTTCAGTCAAACTGGTGAAATTGTCTCGTCACTAATTTTGCACTGGCTTGTTCGATTGCACAATCTCATCAAAATCACATCTCAACAGAACAAACACATTTTAGTTTTTGTTTTAGTGAAACTGACAAGACAAACTCAATCATGAGCAGAAACCTTTTTGTATTTCCTTTCTGAATAATTTGTTGCAGGATACCAGCTGGCATCTTTATTTGTTTTGATTTTTCCTATGATGGGCCTTCAGGATTTTGGCTTTTTTTTGGCTGTATAAAATTATGATTTTGGCTTCTTCAGCAAACACAATCTATGCTTATGTCTATCAACACTCCATCTGATCATGTCAAAATATGGGTTGGTTACATGACTATACAAAATAAAATAAGAAGCAAAATATGAAATATTTCACTGTACCTCAAAAAACTGGGTCATGTTGACTTTTCCCTCTGAAGCAAAACTCTCAAAGAGAACATCAGCCGCCCTTTACAAATACAGCGTCAGTCATCATTAACAAAGTCATGAAAGTCTACACTTTTTATATTTTCATCTAATGGATCAATGCAGAGATTTATTTTTAGTCTTATTTTTAGATATAATTTATTTTTACTTTAGAGGCAAATGAGTTTATCCCAGCAAACCATGCATTTTACAGTTGTAGGCACTGCTCGTGAAATAAGACTACTTTTCCCAGAGTGCAGATTCCCTTTCCTCCCACGGTTGCTTGGGGGACTCACAGTTTCCGTTTGCCGTGGCCTTGCTGGGGGTCCAGTCTGCTGACGCTGTGCCAGAAGGGGTTGGCATTGCGAACCTGCTCTCCGTTTGGACCTGCAGCTCTCTGACTCCCATTACTGGCCAACGATGGAGAACCTGCCACATAAGAACAGGATCTCACGCAGCAGACTCTCGGTTGCAGTTCGCTGCAGTTGCACACCGGGGACCGGGGTTCGATTCTTGGTCCTGCCAAAAAGCCAAGTTTGGCCGGCTCACGTGGAGCAGCAATAATTGGCTCCCTGCTCCAGAGGGAGGGACTTGGCAGGGTTAGTAGATCGCCACACAAAAACAAGCACCGCGGGCGCCTCGGAATCACGGTTACAACTTGGTAGGCGAGACGGCTTGAAGAAGGCGTGTCACTCTCCCGTTGGCCGCCGAGGGACGGGGTGTGGGCGGTGTATCTAATACTAGCTTTAATTGAATCAGACGGGGTCCAATTGGCTACCAAATTTAATTAAATTTAATTAAATTTAATAAATTAAATTTTTAAAAAGAACAGGATCTCAGCCTTCGGCTCACAGAATAAAGGTTGTAAGACAATACATTCAGGAAAATACACATTATGTTGTAGCTTTCCCAGAAACATGTAATACTTAAGAGACAATTAATTCAATTCATTAAAATGTAATTTGCATAGCGCTTTTTACAGGAGGCTGTCACAAAGACTCCCCAATGGGAAGGAACCTGGCTATGGAGGAAGAGCCCATCCTCAGCTTGGCAAGGTGTAAATAAAGGTGTAGTAACAAATGTAGTAACAAATCTATTCTAATTGTATTCTACAGTAATTCAAAGGGGTTGAACTGGTTACAGCAGAAAGCTAGCTGGAAAAGTATAGGAGGTCCAAATGTTGAAAATATAGTGAGCTATAATTAACATCAGTGTGTACACCAGTAGACCACAAAGCAGAGCATACAGTATGTCACATAACTCATATTCTGTAAGAGAACATAAATGTAGTCATTTAAATCATTTTGACTCCTAAGAATGCCTAAATACCAAAAGTCTTCATATCATAAGAAATCTTCATATCTGTGATGGCTACACATTACATTATTGGCACTTGGCAGGCGCTCTTATCCAGAGCGACGTAGAGTTGATTAGACTAAGCAGGAGACAATCCTCCCCTGGAGCAGGGTTAAGGGCCTTGCTCAAGGGCCCAACGGCTGTGTGTATCTTATTGTGGTTACAATCGATCTTGGGTGTCCCAGTCATTTACCTTAACCACTAGCCTTAACGCTACAGGCCACCCCATTCTACTGGTACAGGCCAAATAAGCTGTAAGTGAAACATACTTCAATATATTGTAAATATGCTGAAGATCGAATATAATATGTATTTATAAACCATATACTGTACATTGTAATATATGTATGTATTGTGAAGCATTGCAATATCTTTATATTTTATTTACATTTATTTCCAGTGTATTCTATTTCTCCCACATTGCTCATAGGTGACAGCGTCACGTACTTCATCATTACTTGTTTCATTGTGCCCTTTTGAACAAACTTCATGCTGCTAAGTTTATGTTTTGGGAGTTTTTAAACAAATTTACCAAACAAACATTGGTGCTGTCACTGATCAGTTAAAGATGTAGAAGGGAGTACGGATTTCTGACAGGTTGTCACAGCCGCTGACTGTTTGACTTCAAAAGTGAATGCGGAGCATCACACCCAGTTATTTCCACAGTGAGGCAGCCATCCAAGCAACAGGAACAAACGCCTATTTGAAGAATTTATAGCACAACTGTCCAGAGAGACGCGGTAAGGCAATCTGTATGTTGCTGCCGCTAGCTTTGTGTGGCAGTCCAAGTTTTCCTTCTGGTACGCCGAACGTACCTGTTGATCCTGGAGTGACGAAGTTGACAGGTTTCTGTGACTGGAATGCATTTCGCGGTGTGGGAGGTGGGGCTGTCACTTCTGCAGCCGTCTCCTAAGGACACCAGAGCGCCACAGCAGTGTCAAGCTGAAAAAGTCTGTGAAAGGTTTCTCTGACTGACACAATGGAACCAGAATAACTTTAACAGCTGTAGTTTTATATTAACGCTGTGCCTGCTTTAAATAAAATATAGGCTATATAGATATATCAATATCACGATCCTGCAAAAATTGTCCAGAACTACAGGTTCCACGGTGTTATCGCAGGCACTTGCAGTAAACAGAAAATGCTTAATGCTGGAGCTTTTATTAGTAAGACGCAAATGACAGTGAGAAAGCTGTGTTAGGCTGCGGAGCCATGTTTTCTTTGATCTTAAAGTAATCCCGGGTTCTGCCTGTGGAAATAAAGCGTAATTGTTACCTTCACAAAGAACATGCAGGTGAGCGTGCGGTGGGCAGGCCGACAGCAGCCGCAGACCCACAGCGGCCGCGCTTATTACAGCTTTAACGGGGACGGCTGCAGGCATGTCTGTACGGGCATGCTGGGATCAGTCCCAATAGCTACAGCAGACGAGGCGCTCGCTGCTCCAGACCTTCTCCATTCTGACTTCCTTTCATGCTCAAAGACTCATTTTCACTTTTTTAAAACTCCTCCATGCCCGCAGCCCTTCCACCCTCTTTTACAAAGCTCTCTCAGGTAAGTCTGTAATTCACAGAGTGCCTTCACTCCAAAGGGGCTGTAAGGCCTTCAAAAATCCCCCAGGGGCACAGATTAAAAACACTGGAGACTCATGAGAGAGGCCTACAGCGGAGAGAATTCCCCTTTTACAGGGCTCTTGTTGCAGTGAGGGAGGTGCGTTTCAGTTCACTCTGGTCCAGCACCATGTGTGTATAGGCATATAGGGGGGCATGAGTATGTGTGTACGCATGCATGTGTTCATGTGCGTTTGACCCGGTGTAAGTGTGTGCTTTATTTTTGTACGAATGTGTGACGCTCTACATGCAGTGTGTGTATCAGTGTGCATGTGTGGTTACACATGTGCGTGCGAGCGTTACGGTGTGCGCGTGTTAGTGCGTGCCTATACCTGGCTCTCAGCCCGCCTCACTGGAGTAGAATCCGCATCCTGACGCGTGTCTGTCAACTCTCCATTTTCTGAAACACACAGAGGACTCCATTATGCAGCACCCCAGGGGAATGATCACAGCTCAGCAGCTGAGAGAGTTCTTCCTGACCACAGTTAACATTTCTCTGTCTATCTTGTTTCTTGTTTTTTGCCTCATTGTTGTCTAGCGCTGCAAAAGCACAGTTGGGGAAAATCCCACAAAATGCCACTCCCTGAAAAGAAGGGTAAAACGTCAGTAGAAACCACTGCAAGCCATTCCATGGCTTTATTTTTATTTTTAACCTTCACTCTCCAAAGCTTAGCAGTGCAAACTTTGGAAGTACTCATTAAGTCTCGGCTCAAATGGCAAAAGCAACTGTGTTTCTCTCCCAAACAATACAGACTGCCACTTTCCAATTCTGCTGCCACAGGGGGTACAAAAGCCAAACAAGCAATCCACTCAGCTGAAATACACTTAAGGTAATAACTCTGTTTATCTTGTGGCCAAATAAGCTGCATCATTAAAACTTCAGGAAAAAAAGCATAATTCACAAATTTCAAATGTAATAAAATAAAAAGTGTGGCTCATGCTAAGCTAACCCCTCAAACCACGATGTGTTGGAGACTTTGAATACTTGGTTTTGTTGGCAGACTTGGTACAGCACAGACCTCTCTGGTTCATTTCATTATCAAGGTGGCCCTTTTATATTGGAACATTCCAGACTAAAGAACGCAGACAGTATTTCCTCCGAAGCTGTGTGGGGTGGGAGGGGGTTGGTAAGGGTATGTTTCAGTTACATATCAGGCGGTGTGCATAGGAAAATGATGACAGACATGAGCATTCTGCATGCATTTCCACACACAAGCGAAGTGTTCATTTCTGCTGATCCTGTGCTCAAAGAACAGACACCACATCCAACAGCCTGAGGCTGAATTTGGACCTGACCACACCCACATCCGCTTTAAAGTCTCACAGCCTGGGAACAGAACCCAAACGTTTAATTATCCTGCCTGATGGAGAATCACAGACCGCTCTGCTCTCCCTAATATAACCCGTTTGAACTGCACCCCAGAGCCCCGACCCTGGTCCACCCAAAAATCAGCCAGGAAAGCTGCAGTGGCTCCTAAACTTTCTGATTCCATGACTCATGACCAATTTAACAAGCAAATACATCTTCTGTAACTCAACCGTAATTAAAATATAAATTGACATACCTGTACATACCTGATCATTTGTAACGAATCCTAGAATTAAGTGAAGATAACTGCATGTTCACTGTAACTACTACAGTGCAGTGCTTAATGTGAACCTCAATGAAAAGTGTATCTACAGCAAATTCATTATTTTCAATAATTCCTCCCACAATCTAACAGTCAGAACTGACTTGCAGCTTGGGAAATGGAAGTGAAGATTATGGGATCCACACAAATATTACTGACGCACCTCGAATATCATCCTCTTTATTCGGCTCCAGCAGTTTGTTACCGTCCAAGCCTCCATACCGTTTCCTCCATTTGCGTCGAAGGGAGGGGGTTCTCTGGAAGCTAACAGGAGAGGAACCTCAGGTGCAGCAACATTTACGCCCGCGGTGTTTAAAAGCAGCAGCTCCCCAACATTCTGAGGCATCGTCTCAGCTAATTAACAAATACAATCACTCATTAGGTATTTATTAGACTTATTTTTTTAGACCTCTACTGCTGTAGCCTATCCACTTGGAGTTATGATGCGTTGTGTGTTCAGAGATGCTGTTCTGCCTACCACTGATGTAATGTGTGGTTAAGATTTTTCCTAATAAAGTGCTCAGTGAGTGTATATTTTCTGTGACGCTTATCAATACACTATATTCCATACTTGAATATATGTTCAAATATGGAACATAGTCAATTAATTAACACATATGCATGCAATTCTGTAGACACTATAGAACACTCCATCTGTCACATATGGTGTATTCAACAGGTACAGTGTAATTTTGAATGGAGTGAATACAAATACAAAGTGTGATATATGTATAGTAATTAAGTGCACAAGAAGCTATTATGTCATATGTAATTTGCAACCCATCTCAACCATTCCCACTGTTATAAAGAACACCATTGCAGGATTCCTCTGTGTCCACGGCAACAAGTCTCATCTCGAGTATTATCTTTGCGTGTCTGCGTGTGCGGGTATATTTATGACTGTCAGCAACAATTATGGTATGACTATCACCATTAGTGTGACTGCAGCCTGTCGCACCTGGACAGCAGGTAGTGTTAGTGTTGTATTACCCTCTGCATATATATGAAAGCCCATGATTTAACCATTTCAAGTATTGTAACAAGCAAACAACAAAGTATCTGGAGTAGAAACAAAACTATATTAAAAAACTATACAAAAACTATATGAAAAATGTAGTTTTGTTAAACCCCCCATATACACATTTCTTATTGCATAAGAAATTGTTACAGTCTAAGGAGTTAGATCCATCTTACCAGAGGTAAGGGTTCTCCTCACTGTGGTCCTGGCTTGTGCTCTTTTCCATTGAGAGAGCTCAGGTTTGTACTCTTTCCGTGGGTTTTTAGGTTTGATGATCACACTCTCTCCGCTTCCTTCTCTTCCCTTCTCTGGTGCTATCTGGCCGTTTCCAGTGCGAGTGAAAAAGCAAGGATGCCTATCATATCCAGCATGCACTCATGCATACGGAGTGAAGCTTTGGAATTTGCCTTGTGAAAACTCCAGGGTAAAGGAGAATGTGTTTGTCAGGTTCTGCCTGCAGCTTGCTGTGCAGAGGGGGGGGGGGAGTGATGTGGGAGGAGCCTGAGAATCTGGGCGTGGGATGCCTTTATGACACATCAGGGAATGCTGTGCCACTCAAACACCAAAGCACTGCTCTTCTGGGCAAGGTACCCATTGTCAGGTTTTAACATTTTTAAACAAAGAGAAAAGGGGGAGTGGAAGGGGTGGTGAGAAGAAAGAGAGAAATACATGTTTTGCAACACAATTGTCCTGCAAATAAAGCTATTTGAATTAAATATGTACTGCACATAATAGTCTGCACAGTAAATAAAGGCAAAATCAGACAATTTGAGTCTAATGACAGGAAAGACCTTTATGTTGTGTAGTGGCATTAGCCTCAACAAGGCGAAAAACATTACACAAAGCTGTGAAAACGACATACATATCCAGACACATTTTCAGTGTTACAATGTTGCATTAACGCTGATGAAACCATAGAATTGCTGTTCAAGATTATGCTTGCTGGCCCTGTGCATAAAACCAGCAGTTTGTAAGGGTAGCAGTTCAATATACAATTAAAAATGCATTCCAGTTGCTCATGGAATCTGTAGACGTTTTTATTTGCTCAGACTTCCATTTGTTCGGAGTTTCTTTCACTTTCACAATGTACAGACTGAGTAGACAGATTCAAGCTGGCTCTACAAAAGTGGAGTAGCGAATCTTACAAAGTTCGACTGTCTTTGCTCAGTCTTGGTGTATCGTTCTACGCATGCGTACATAAGCCTTCACATGCGACGCGACAAAAAATACACTAGGTGCAATTTTCACATGAATTTAAGTGTGTGCACTGTGCAGCGCGTTTATTAGATCATGCCGTTTTTGGCCATGAATACAATAATGTTTAGCCTCCAGAGAGTTTCATTACATGTGCTATTCTGACAGTTACACATACGGGAACGCCTTCATCCTCAGTCTCTCCTGACCTTAAGCCGGGTGCACCCCTGGTCTAAGCTAGGGGGATCTTCCATCTCTTCCGGGGAACTTTTCATAAGAAGAAAATCTGGGAGGTACACTATGCCAAAAAAAGACAAAAAGGTACGGGCACACGTACTGGATCATTGTGTAGTTCTATATCTATATAAATAATAAAACCCCTTGCTGTCTGTCGGATTCCAGCATCCAGTAGGTAACTGAGTTGCCCAAGCTAGCTAGCTAACTTAGCTAGCTGCACAAACGCACTGAAATGAATGGCTATTCTGAGATATCATTATCGTAGCTAGATACACATTACAGCATCTGACTAAGCTATTGGTTCGTTCTGTTAATATTTTAGGGTAAGAATACACAGAAGCAACCGGAGCCGGCTAGCCTGGGGCCAGTTACACGAGACAAAAGTGGGCTGATCTGCATCGCAATACACGCCAACCCGGGATCCAAACAGAATGCCATTACAGGTGAGCTTCAAAATGAAAACCCAATTAACAAAAAATAAAAGAGGAGTTGTACACTGTTAAACATGTAGAATTGTCCTGTCAGCTAAAATAGATTTTCCTCTCAGCATTAGGGTTGACGTAAGCTGAATATTGAAGTTATGTTATTTGTAGTTCCTTACATTTTGTCATTTACACTCTCGGTCTACTCAGATGTATCTGTACAGGCGGTTGGCGTCGCTATAGCTGCGCCGCCAACCGACGGGGAGGCGAACGCCGAACTTGTGTGGTATTTATCTAAAGTGCTGGAGCTGAAGAAGAGTGAGATCACTTTGGACAAGGTATGTAAACACTCCATTTGATCACTTGAACTGAAATCACGGCTCTCGTGAGGCGGGAACGTCTGATTTTACATCTTCCCTTTACCTCGGAGTCAGGTGTGACAGTGGCCAACCAGTAGCACAAATTGTTCAGTTAATTCCCCGGGGAAAAAAGAAAACCAGGGCAGGATTTGATGGCCAGATGATCACCGACATGGACCAGACTGCATTCTCTTGCTATAGTACAAAACAAAGCCATGTACTTACTCGGTTGTCAACCATGGAGACATGTCTTAAGCACTGTGTTGTCTAACCTCTTAAGTTATTGAAATCCCAAATCAGATATCCAGTACCGGACAAAGATTCTGCTTGTGGATGTGACTGGTTTCAGATGGCTGAACTTCTTCCTCTTTGATATATGTTGTGTTCCCGATTCCTTTTTACACAGGGTTCCAGATCAAGAATGAAACTGCTCAAAGTGTCAGGATCAATAACGCCAGAGGAAGTTCTTGAAAGGCTGAAAAGAGCTGCAGCTGAATGAGATGACAGAGGAGGTCCTTGCGGAATTTCCTGGACTGCTTTCGTGATGAGGATGCACGTGAGCTCCACTGCACCAGGGACATCAGAACTCGACACCAAAGGGTCGTGGATAGCAGTTAGCCACCATTCATTTGGGTATGGTGGCATTACAGCTTACAGCTTGCTTCATTCGGGTGATTGCGCCTTCACTGCATATGCTGACATCAATACATTTAGTTTTCTGATATGTATTGTATGTTTCCTGCTATTTCCTTGTTAAGTTACAAAAAATGTTTTTTTAAATATATATAAAAAATAAAATGTACGTAAACGTATACATATAATGGTGAATGTCTTGACTCTTCACCATGTATTTAAGTTGACAGCTAAAGCCAATGTTTACGTCACCTGGGACCTTCCACATTCTGCACTCAAGGTTGTGGAGCACATTAGAATTTTGCAGAAGGCTGGTTACAATTATGACTTTTCCAAGCGTTGTATTTATGTTGTGATCCATTATTGGTCTTGCCTGAACCTGCTCTGCACTTGAGCGAGTCAGGACGCGTCATCCCTCCTACAAATAGTATTTACTATTGCATTTATAATAAAGATTGCCACAGAAGGCATGTGCACTTTTAGCAGATACAATATTTTAAGTAATACAGGAGCAGTGCTGTTTTTTTACTTCAGAACAAAGGAGTTTTATTAAGAGTGCTCTGCTAGTTTTTGTTTGCAACACAGATACAAGAAGGTGACTTTATTAAGATTTGTTCTTGAGAGGAGGACAAATTACTTTACAGCACACCAACTGTCATCCACAATCAATAACAGAGTACTGGACAATTTTATCTTCAAAGATCACAGGCTTTAATATAGGCTGTAGGTTGTGGTTTTTACATTGTTATGTTCCTCAGACTGAGTATGTTCAGGAAGAGATGGGGAATCTTGTCTGTATTCCCTCCTGAAATATTCAGAAATTAAGAGTTTATTGAAGTGTGTGAGCTGGCCTTTCTTCTCGGTACTGGAGTCTGTTTTATGGCTCCCATTAAAGGGCCAAATCCTATAGTTAACATTGTAAAAAATGTTCTTGTATTCATAAACTGAACATAATTATAAACTGAAAATATTCATTCTTGCAGACTATTTTTAATTAGCATTCAGGTACATGAAAGTGCTGCTTGCTTTACTGAACATACTGTCATTTTAATGTCACACTGTAGTAAAGGTAAATACACGAGGAAAATGTTGGCCCATAAGGAGGAGGTTGTTCCTGTTATCTGGGGCCCAAATCATTAACAGAAAAACTCACAGTGCAATTATCTTGTAGAGGTTAATACATTTATCAGTGTGACTGCTCAAATAGGCATGCACTATAGCATCAGCTAATACTATCAAACACATAAAAATATTTTAACACATTAATATTGAACACAAGTTGTTTCAAGAGTTATATATGAATTTGAATAATTTGTTTCTTTATGTGCAGGATAGTTCTTGATTGGAGAGGTCTGAACTCTGTTTCCATAATGTTGCACTAGGGGACACCAGAGAGGTTCTGACTGCTGGGTTGGGTATATGTACAGACAGGTAACCGTCCTATAATGGTGTCTGTGTATACATGGGACTGGCATGAGGGAGGAGTTCCCAAACTCAGACCAATGGAGTAGTCCCAAACAACTCTCATCTTAACTCCATCTCATCTGAACAGCAAACCCTTAGCAAGCATGAGGGTGTGGGACGTGAAGCACAAACATGCCCTGATTAAAATAATTGATCATAATGCATTCTTTTATAATGACATCGTCATTAACGTGACTTATTAATCAAGCTTAATTCAGCAACATCCTGTTTTCTGTTGAGAGAATCCATAGCTTGTAAGCAGAGAGAGCAGAGCTAATGCTGCTGTGTGCATGCAATGACAGGACTGCTTGACCTTTTGGCCCCAATCAGTTTATGCCCCAGAAGATCACATATTCGTTCTGAGAAATAGCGAAAGAACATTAGAGGTGAGGCCAGTGAACAGACAACAAGCACAGTAATCGTTTCTGTCTGGCATATACATATACCACTCTTCATTTCCAATCTCTCCAGCGGGTCACACATTGAGAGTACGTGAGCATAAAGCTGAAAATGGTCTGAGAAGAGGCCCAGAGCAGAGATTAGCGTAACGGGTTTCTGCAGCGATGCGGTGAGGTGTTTGGAAACCTGGCAGGAGGGTGGGATGAGGGGAGGTGATCACGTGGAGAGTCAGGGACGTTTGTTGAGTTCACAGAGAGGGTAACGTTCACACACTCCTCACTAAAACTAGCTTTGGGCTGCTGAAGACGTCTTTGTTCCTAAGTCACAGATGAAGTCTTGTGTTGTGCGTTTCTACACACACACACACACACACACACACACACACACACACACACAGGAGGTGACTGCAAGGGGAGTAAAACCTGATTTGTGAGTTAGGTTACCATGATTCTCAGAATTCTGCCGTTTCACTTTTCAACCTGATTGGCTTATTCTGTTCCCCTGTATGTGTGTTCTTGTACACCTAATCTTGTTAAATGTTTAGTAACAAGGCTAATTTTAAATAAATAAATAAATAAATAAAATAAAATAAAGTTTTTGTGCTCAACCTGGGGCTGAGAATGTTCAATTCCCACCCTAATTTATAATTTAAAACACACTGCCTGCAAATGCCGCAAACCTCACTGGCCATTTGGGTGAATATAGACACTAGCTGCTTTCTTCACATTGCAGGCTACAGCTCAGCTGGAATATACAGCACTGTGCAGAAGTCTTAGGCACCCTAGACTTTATTTTATATATATGTGTGTTAAAGAACACATTTGAGATTTCCAAATATTCATTTTCCAAAAGATTTAATTTTACAGAGACATTTGTGTATTTAATTTTTAAAAGTAACATATTACTGTAAGCAGTTGACTATTTTTTACATAAAAACTTGATCAAGGCTGTCTGAGATCAGAAGCAAGGTCTGCTGAAGAACTGTGGCAAGTTCTCCAACATGCTTGGAACAACCTCCCTGCTGATTGTCTTATAGAACTGCAGGACAGCATTGGCTATCTCAGAGAAGTGATGCAGTTTTAACGGGGTGGTCACAAAAAATATTGATTTGATTCAGTTTTTAACTATTCTGCCAAATTACTAAAATGTAGTGTAAAATGTATAGTACGTTTATTTAGGACCTTTCATTGCATTATTTTTGAAAGAATCTTATCTGTACAGAATGTTATACAGGTGCCTAAGACCTTTTCACAGTACTGTACGCTTAACTGACTGGCGATGGATCAGCTGAATGCATCACCTTATGGAGGTACCGGCCACAGTTGGCATTGGCAAGGTGGCAAGGAGACATGGGGTTTATCCCTGCACCAGAGTGCACTGCCTTACCCGAATGAGACATCTAGCAGCCCTTGTAACAAATGTTAGTGATTTATGCCAACTGAGAATACATTCTGCTTTTTAAGTTGATTACACTTAAGAATGATTGTCCTGATTTTGAGTGTTGGGAGAAATTGGAGATCTGAGTCCCTGGCATGCTGTGCAGGTTATTAGACTGTGTGCTTCAGGAGCTGGGGCAGTGATTGGCTCTGTGCACTCAGAGCAGAGAGTGTCTTATGTGAAAGGAAAATCACATCAGGGAACACGTCTCATTATAAAGAACAACTGATCACATCAGCTACTCTGCTGCATCTATAAAGATCCCACCTTCAGAGTTTTAACTCAATGTGTCATTCATTCTCCTGATACATCCCCTCTAAAAAACTGAAATACATAAGCCCAAATTCTAGTACCTAACATTTCATGGACACCATATACAGTGATTTGTACTGGACATTATATGGATACATCATCCTGGACCATGGACAAAATCTTTTCTGCCATATTTCTCCACTACCATTCAATAAAATACTGCACCTCAGAAATGGATACCCACCCCAAGCCAATCCCAGAGATGAAAGGAGAGAAAGAGCTTTGATCTCTAACAAACCAGTGAGCCTGTAGTTACCTGTAGTTCCTGGACAGGTCACAATTCTCAATACAGGTCCCATCTGCCAACAGCGATACCACCCGCTGCTTTTAATCCCATGTGGGGGTGGTCAGTACTTGGGAGATCTGTGAAAACTAAGTTGCTATTGTAAGGACAATCTGGACCCTATAAAAAAGCAACAGCACAATGCAATTAAAACACAGACCTGGCTTACTGTGGTAATTAAAGATTGCATGGCATTTTTCAAAAGAGTAAACCCTGACGTCCTGGTCAAATTCCTATGAACATATCTGTCTAGATCTGGCCACTTAATCAACCCCTTCATTCGACGGCTACACAATCCCTAGCATTCCTTACCCACCACTTTGATTCCCCAGGTCCTCATTGCAAAATACAAGTTCTCAGTTGGCCTACCTGGTTAAATAAAGGTAAAATAAAGAAAAACAATCACCACATACAGATTCTCTTTTCCACTGCACCAAACCTTTATAGACACATTTTGCACAGCATGACATAAAACTATTCTGAGTGGAATATGAGAGAATTACCCAGCATGCACTGCATTTAAGCCTCTGTAGGTGATGCAACACCTTTGACACATGATCACAGACCAGGAGAAAATGATACACAAGAAATGGCCGGTAGCTGTGAGGTGAATATGTCCTTAATCCAAAACTGTTCTCTCTCCTCCCACACACACTCAACCTTCCTCTGTGAAGCAGACTATATAAATCACAGCCAACTGATATTTATTTAACAGCAACAGTCAAATCCATGACTAGAACCTTCCTTGATTTTTACAGCTACCTTTAATCTCTGGTAAAGATAATAGCAGAATAAATACATTTAAAGCTTTTTTTTATTTTAAAAAGGAGGTCATTTGAATTTGGAGGTAGTGGGCTCACGAATGAAATTCAAATCTGACTCCAGTGCTCATTGCCGATGGAGTGAATGAAATGTAAATGTAACTCCAGCAGTAAGACACAGCAGTGCCACAAAATCTGAGCAGCAGTGCACTCACTGCAGCACACTCTCATCGTGGAGAAAGTGAGTTTCACCTGTACAGATGACTGCAGCAACTCTGCTGCTATACAATCAGGCTCTGGTGATATAGCAGGCCAACCTTCAGGTCTAAATTCCCACTGGGAATGCCTGAGACCTGGAGACTCACCATAGAGCCCCATTCTGAACCAAATTCCCTCAATTTCCTGTACATATTGGCAGGGCTTCAGGGTGCACAACAGGGACCAATAATGGCCTTACACCATCCACAGGGCTTGACCTCCAACATTCCCCCATTGTCTCCTTGCCAGACGAGCTCCTCTTGTACAATCTGCAAAATGTTTCCTTGGATGACCCCACTGAGGGCATGTTAACCGACTCCTCTGTGCACGACAGACTGTATCACACCAGCAGTCTCAATACACAGCAGGACCTCACAGGCATGAGGTCTTCTGCTCAGATACTCAATTATTAATAAAGCGTTAAGAGCAAGTGATTAAATATGATTAAAATCAAAACACAAACATTTTCAAATATTTTGCATGATTACGCATTTGAGCAGCCTGAAGGTTGACAAAGGATGGGGTTCCTTGGGTGCGTGTAGGTGCTACGCAAAGTACATTGACACTACAAAGACAGTTTTTATCTCTGTGGTGAATATTAACACGGGTGCATGTTAAATATTAATGAAGTGAGATCTAACTTGCTGTTCGTACTGTTAAATGTCTCAGTAATACAGCAGACTGAACTTCATGAGAACAATGTGGTTACTATTAAGCCCATTTATATTTTTTTCCCCCCAAAAAGAATTGGTTAATGATTTACAATGCATTTCTGGGGTAAATAGTTAACACAGAACACCATTTGCTGTAAAATTAAAATTTTTGTTAATGCACACCTTCCACTGATGGCCTTTGTTTGTTATATTCTCCGATCTGTCAACAGGGAAGAGTAAGCTCTCATTCCTCTCAGATCAACACCTCAGGTCCTCTAGTGTGCTGCTCCCCTACAGCAGACTGAGGAGGAATTAAGAGAAGCCACCTGGATGAGTCCAAGCGCAGAAACAGGAGGAAATATGTGCCTTTGCTGCTTACAGTGCAGAGACTGAGCTTCATTTCATTTCCCATCTTTAAAACAAGTCAGCAGCAGGTACCACAACGCAGCTCATCGGCACGAGCCCTGAATGATGATGCCTCTGAGTGCTCCTTCCAATAAGTGCATCTATGTTGGTGCACAAGTGATCAATCATAAATCAAAGAATACCTTTGCATCCTTCTAATGGGAAATTACTTTCACTGTTCTTTCCAGAGCAGTATTCAATTAACAAGTCAATGAAGTGTAATTGATTGAAAGCTCAGTTGGAACATAACACATACACACACACACACACACACACACACATACACACACAGGAAATGGTGCTTGAGACTCCCAAAGGAAACCCATCATTCTCTCTCCTCATCTAAGAGCTATGTGCTCCTTTATTCCTATTTTAACAGGAATTCCACAAACCTAATTAAAGGTTAATTACTTCCTTCTGACAATCCAGTCTTGCAAAAGCACACATGGATTTAATTAACAATTGTCATGGCAAGAGAAATACAATAAATTAAACCAACTGTGCAGTTGACTTTATTACTTGAGAATTAAATGGCACTGTACACAGGGAATAGTAAGAAATCCAGATTATGCCAAGACTGTAGCGTAGACCTCATATTTTGACTAATTTTGATCCATGAGCTATATAGTGTGTATTAACTCATATTCACTCCACAAGGGTCGTAATGCTAGGTCTGACCACACCTAATACAACGTCAATTTAATCATCAGTTCTTTGTTTAATTTAATCATATCGGTTAATGTGTAGTGAGACATAGCATTACCCTTTCTGAAGTGACAGGTACTACAATCTTGGACATGAGGATGACATGTATGTTTACATACAGTTTATACAAAATAGAATTCCATAAAACATTACATTATTCTCACAATTCTTATCTAAGAAATATGACTTGATGATGGGCTAACGGGGACAAAGACCTGACTTCTTGCACAAGAGTGACCTGACATGGGCCACTCTGGAGCCAAAAACACTCAAAATATTCCATCCTAAATTTGCCTTGTAGGAAATAACCATTAATATACAGCAAACGTAAATCAAGACCTATTACACACTCACTCTCTCACACGCACACAGCAAGCTTTTCAAGTTTATATAAACTTGATATTTAATTATAACAGAATCAATAGCAGAAAAGTATATTCGTTTTAAGGTTGATTTATTTTTGAATGGTCGTATTCAGGCCTGCTGAATGCCAGCATGAAATGAAATGAAATCAAATGGAGAAACAAAGCTGAGGAAAGTCTCAAAGTGAAATGAGGAAAGTTTTAAACACGGTACAAAGTCACTAATGCAGCACAGCTCATTCACAGCACAAATTCCATGGCTCCAATTAACCTCGTCTCGCTACAACAAATGTCATCTGATGAAGAGTAGCACATTTGAGACCACGTCCCTAAAACAAGTAAAGAAATCTGTTCATGACACGAGGCCTTTTGATCCACATCCACACAGACATTTACATCTGATCTCCATACTAGCCAACAACTCTGTGTAACGGGTAACACTACTCAAAGACAGTGATTGAAATACATTTCCATTATAGTTCAGTTCAAGATGCAGAAATACTTTCATCTTATACTTACAATCATGAACTTTGTTTAGCTTTTCTTGGTTCAGCAAGAAGCACTCAGAGAAAGAATTTAATAGTGAAGCAGAATTATCTGACCATGACATAACCTGTTGGTCAGTACCAAAATACCTGTATATAAAAAAATAATACAAAATAAAGAAAATCAAACATTTTTATTCTTTGCTGACATTAGTGAAGGAGCCCATAAGAGCTTAGTATAAAACAGGTCATCCATCTCAATGATGGTTAAATCACGCATATCCCTTCAGAAAGGGCAGGTGGATGGCATATCACCTTGCTTTGAGGCATTCACACAGGACTGGAATTAAAGACCCTATGAAAAGCTGGATGCTGAAAGACTCTATTTTGGGAGCTGGACAACATTTGAATACATTGGAGTGAACCATCTCTAGTAGTTGTGGGGTCTCTGGTTGTAAGAGTTGTATCCCTGCTCATACCCCCCACCTCCTGAGCCCCACCGGCGGTCCTGCCAATGAGACGAGTTCCGCTGCTCCCCTGACCAGCCCCAGCCACGTCCACGGTCACGGTCACGCCCCCTGTATGGGCGATGCTCCTGGAAGCTGAAAGGAAGACCACAAAAAGGAGTCAACACTTGGCTGACGTGAATTTTGTTGCGAAAAACCAAGTTAAATTCAGTAACCAACAAAAACATCTGCAGAAAAAAAACTGCCATTTCAATAACGCGACATTTCATTGTGATATTGGAGAAATTACCCATCGAATTTGTAATTTGCAACGGTCAGTCTGACGTATTAAACACCTGCAATGTATACTGCTGTTACTTTATTGCACAATTTCATTATAAAAGATAAGATACTGTGCTTGGTTAAGCTAGACTAAACAATCAGCGGATAGTTAAGGGTAAATTTTAAGTTATACTACCTGAGCCGAATGTGGTTTCAGCATTTGTTACCACCACACCCCAATACAAACCAGTGGAATGCCAGGTATTCCATCTGCCATGGTATGCTTTTTATGGGTGCATGCGATGCCCCATACAATAGCTGAGAGTTTAACAGAAATAACTCACTCCTCACAAACATTAACTTCTTACCCTCTTATCTGGTGCAAGCCTACATAATTCAGATACGACATCCCACAGTATACCACGGGAATAAAGCTTCAAACTTGTATTTAGTTTATCTTCCTCATGTTCTTCGTCATCATCTTCAACTCCCCTGTCTGCAATCATGCAATTATTAACTCTCAATTCTTCTCCCCTTTACACTTCCAAAAGCAGTCATTATGGAAGCCACCAAATTATTATTTTTTTAAATTGGCAGTGATATCTCCACCTGATGGAAGTAGGACTAGTGAACCTTCTTCACTATGCTACACAAAACTTGACAAGTGGGTTTCGTTTAGCTCGTTATATTAGCTATATTACATAATATATCACTAGCACCAACCGATTGTCCCTGCAGCGCTGGTGCCCACCCCCACGAATCCAATCTTCGACCATCGGGGGTGGATCTGAAGAGCGCTGGAGGTATTGCTGATATTGCTTATCGTCTGCAGTAAAGCGGTGAGCAAACTGTTCTTCATAATTGGGCGAAGGCTCGGGAGAAAGTGACATTCTGAAATCAGATTTTTTAAAGCTTAGAATTTCATACCTAACACAACGTTAGCTAGCTATATAATGTAGCGTGCATTACCTAAACAGTAGCTAACATAAAGTAGTCATTTTGCAATGCTAATGCTAATTTGATAGCTAGGTAGCTAGCAAATAAAGCAGCAAACAAAATGATTCTTTAGCAATCCACATCGAGACAATTGTTCAGCACTATTAGCTGCTCCTTATATTAAGAAAGCATCACTTGATCTTACAAAATTATGGAATGACTAACTTTGAAATATGCGAAAACGGTGTAGTCTGCAAGTGTTGTTAGGAGTAGCGTGTATCCTGCAACGGATTCAGTGATTCGAGCACACATTGCAGTGCCACGATGTATTAGTTCCCCACACACAACAATTCTAAGATTAGTTCCGGAAATGTATTCCTGCCTAATTCATTTTGCGCATGGGGAGCACAAGAGAAACTGATGCGATTCAGGATTTTGTGGCACTTTCTGCTCTTAATGATTTAATTAGCTCACTTATATCTGATATTTGTATAAGCACAAGCAACTAAAGTAATTGGGTGGAATAAAAATCAGCAGGCAGACCCCCCCCCCTCCACCCCCAGGGCCTGGCAGAGTCATTCATTAAATGATCATTAAGTGATTTCACTTAATTAGGCCAGAGCCACAAATGCCCCCCGCATAAACCTGGATCATTTACTGTAGGCTAGTTAAAGGGATAAATAGGTAGCCTAAAATATGAATCGTGTCTAATCACGTTGTTCTTAACTTTCTAACATTCTGATGAAGCAATCTAGAACAGTGACTGAATTTAAAAAAGTAGCCTATTAATTTATATGAAGCAGTTGGCTTACAGTCCAGACAATGAGGTGTGTGATGCACCTACAGAGTTCCATAGGAAGACACGTAACAAACAAGGTCTTCTTGACAAGTTGGTATATTGCGCAAACGTTCCCGTGAATCTTTTTAATTCACATGCTATTGGACGCTCTTTCAAGCTTCAAGTCAGCGCGGCCTGAGCCTACATTTAACATTTTTTAATATACAATAGTTTTGGTTTCTGGGGGCTTTTTCCACTGCCTTCAATCAAGTGAACAATAAAAGAACGATGTAAGTAACATTAATCTCAAAAACTATGAACAATGGGCACTGTATTGGTTGGCTATGTAACGTTACTGCGTCCAACGCAGTGAATTGCTTAACATTATTTTGCAACGCAGTACCCGGGTATTAGATTTGGTCCAAATGATAAATTACGCGTGAATACGTTCAACATTATCTTTGTAAGACTCGTCGAATTCCAAACACGCGACAATGCAAAATAGCTGAGATTAAGTTTGCTCCGCACTCCAGGGGAACACGCACATGCTTCCAGAGCTAGCCTACGTGGGAGGGCTATTCGAGCAGGTGTGATCCGCTCAGTGTCGCTGCTGTAGCTGAGTTAGAAATCGAGCTCGTTCTTCATTCTAACTGGGGAATAGAGAACCGATCGGTTTAGAAATATATGAAACGTTGTAATAGCATATTCTTTTTAAAGCTTAATATTTTTACTGTCACTGGGGGGGTTTTGCGCTGTTGTCATTTCACCGTTTGCAAAGCTTCTTACATGACACAGGCTTCCGTGTGTAGACAGGGAAGCCTTCACAACAACGAACATTTAAAGAGCCTTCAGTGCGCGAGTGAGTCAGATCTCAGTTCTGCGCTGACTGCTTCTTGGAGTGTGGACCCGATATGGACTCAACGAAGAGCTAGTGACAGGACTGGATATTTAGTTCGTTTAGAATTTACAAAAAATATATATATATCTTAAGCTACTGTAATTTACACCGGATATAATTTTGGACGCTGGGGTTTTGTTGTAAAAGTCTGTGGAAATGGGGTGAGTAGCCGGCCAGAACATGATAGCATACTAATCACAAGTGCATGCTATTTTGACAACTGCTTACAAACGCTTCCACTTTAAAATTATGTTTTCAGTTGTTACATGATAACGTACCACCTTTTCGACTCTCATTGTGCATCGCACGACTTTCGTTCCGTTAAAATAGCTGTACACCTTATCTCTTCACATACGTAGACCAGTAAATGAAAGCGTGCTGGACTGTTACCCTAATTATTGTTTTGTATGTAGAATAAACATATTTGACGAGGAACAATGGCAATTGGACATAGAGTAGGACTACTGAAAGTTTGACGAAAGAGGCAGGAATACTCCGATGTTTAAAGGGACCAACTAAATATCAAAATACATTCCAGAAATACCCCCCTGCATTATAGGATCTGGTAATTCTCGTTTCCGTGCTGTCAGTGAGCTATTTACTGGCGCATGTCAAGGATGTAGGCTTTTTATTAGTGTGCTTCGCTCATATAACGCTCTTTTTCATTATTATTTTCATTATTTGGCTTGGTAAAACAAGTTTTTTATATTGTGTGATTAAAACGCTGTATATTTTACAACACCAACAGATAGCATTTAATTATAGGTGCATTAAATTGTGCCACCTCCACAGGCTAAGTGTTCGCCCAGAACAAAGTTTACAATATATTTAATGAAACTATTTGAAATATGTGGGTCTATTATTCACTGCTTTTAGAAGGTTGTTTAATTGTGTACCTTCATGATGCCTACACTTCCTATAGACCCATAGTTACCAGCTGATTCTAAATCAGGTTTTATTTCAGATCAGTTCCGTAACAATAATGTCATACTGCGTGTCATTTTCTGGGGGTTGGGATTAAGATTAGGAGTAGCTATTATATTCATTATTAGAACCTAGGTGCTAATTGGTCCGATAGCCCAAGTCGCCCGACATGAAGTGACCCCCACAATGAATGAGTCCTGAGTAGGCCTATTATGGATTCGTAACTGATATTTGCTGAAACCACTGGATACCTAACAGAGCTTCCCATGGAGACTGGACCACTTTGTTGGCAGAGTCAACAGACGTTGCACAAAAATATGCCAAAGCAAATGCAGATGCAATAGACGGGAAAGCAGAGTGAGAGAAAGAGGTAGCGATAGAGTAAGACCTCGTCCTCTGATTCAGACGTGACTATTCCTCCCTCCCACAGCCTCGTCCTTTTTCACATTTATCGTTGATAGGTTTAAGGAGACGTGTTTTTCACGGCAGCACATGATGAGCCTTCATGTGTTCTTCAGGAATTATTTTTTCACAGACCCTGCCAGCTATGCTACGTTTTTGCCAAGAACTGTGGCGTTTTGAACAACAAAAGGACAAGTTTTCAATTAATTGAGCAAATAAATACAAGTTTTGGGTAATGCCAGCACACCTGCCGAACTCAGGTTGGAAAGTGCCGATCCTTTGATCAGGTTGGGTGAACTATGATTTAGTAAGGGTCTGCACAATGTATGTGAATGAGCTCAAATCTTTGGTGGCATGTGAGGATGCATTTTAAAAAGTTCTTTTTTTGGAATCCTCCATTCCCCCACACAAATCAGCAATTCCAGGTCTTGTATTTAATACCATGTATTAAGCTCCAGGAGTTGGTGAAGTTAGATGTGAGAGATTAATCTGTATGTTCTCATTGCACACCTGAATGGTTCAGTGGTGATTAATGAGCACAAACTGCTTCTGAAAGTAATTGAAACAACTTAAACTTGAGGTTTGTAAGTTTATTTATCCAATGTCTCACAAACAAATCACCATTGTCACGCTCCTTTCGCACCAACAAAAGGGTTATTCTCCTCACAGTTGTGAGATACATTTTGAGAGAAATGTTTGCTGAAACCGGTTTCAGTGACTACAGCTCTTGTTCCAAGGTAGCCTACCTTCTCTGCATACCATCCGGGCGACTCGACAAACCAGTTTTGCATTTTCTTGTTTTGTTTTTTTTGCTGAAGGATGTATGTAGTTTGAGGCAAGGGGTGAATAAAAACTTATGTAATGTAAAGCAGTGGAACTTGAATGGGCAGACCCAGTGGCGTGACTGCAGAAAGGCCCTTTCTCCTGTATAGGTGGTCACATCACAGAGCTGCTGTTGGGATCAGGGAAGCTCCTCGGGACCATCAGGGCACCCACCGTGTGGGCATTTCTGCTAACTGCCACTGAAAGGGCAGTAAAGTTACAGTAACTAATAAGGTTTTGTCTAGTGATGGAAGTAATCAATACTCTGAAATTCAGGGTTTGGTGTGGGGGAGAACCCTGTTACACACACTCTTGTATCTTTCTTTGGCTTTTTAAAAGGCATAGTAATCAGGCCTGCTCCTTGATAATGAACAAATCACTCTTGGTAGAATCTGTGACCTTCTGGCAAATTAGACGACAGAAAGTAGATTTTAACATGGAATTTACATGTACAAGTTGATAAAAATGACAAAAAGGTGAATTGAGAATTTGCTCATCACATTACCAACATCTTTTTGCCAATTGTGATATTTGTAAAGAGCCCTGTGATTGATTGAAATTGAAAAGGGCGTGCTGTCTGTTTCAAAGATATTGTTTTGGACTTTGGTCACTTGTCAATAATTAAGCAGCATGTTGTTGTGAAAGAGGCTTTGAGCCTGGGGCCATCAGGTGTGGGTCATCAGGTGATCCTGGTCCCCACAGTGGTATTGATTTTACTGCATTATTATTATTATTATTATTATTATTTATTTATTTATTTTTCAACTAGGGCTTTGTCTTTTACATTACATTACATTACATTACATTATTGGCATTTGGCAGACGCTCTTATCCAGAGCGACGTACAACAAAGTGCATACCCATAACCAGGGATAAGTTCGCTGAAAGACCCTAGAGGTAAGTACAATTTCAACTGCTACCTGTACAACAAAGATAAGGACAAGGGCCATTTTTTTTTTTTTTTTTTTTTTTTTTTTTTTTTTTTTTTTTGAACAAACAAACAAACAGAGCAAAAGTCACCAAAGTTAACTATCCAAACACTGCTTACCTAGCCAACTAAAATACTGATACACAAGTCACAGAGACAACAATTAAGGTTCACAGGGAGGTAGGGAGGGATGGGGAGAGGTGCTGTTTGAAGAGGTGTGTCTTCAGCTTGCGCTTGAAGGTGGGGAGGGATTCTATAGTTCTGACCTCAACGGGGAGTTCGTTCCACCACCGTGGAGCCAGAACAGACAGTAGTCGTGAGCGTGAGGTGGAGGTTCTGAGAGGGGGAGGTGCCAAGCGGCCTGTGGAGGCTGAACGAAGAGGTCTGGCAGGGGTGTAGGGTCTGATGATTTTTTGCAGATAAGCTGGGGAAGACCCTTTAACTGCTTGGAAGGCTAGCACCAATGTTTTGAATTTGATGCGAGCCATGACAGGCAGCCAGTGGAGGGAAGTAAGCAGGGGGGTGACGTGTGAGTATTTGGGAAGGTTGAAGACCAGACGAGCTGCTGCATTCTGGATGAGTTGGAGGGGTCTGATGGCAGACGCTGGGAGGCCAGCCAAGAGGGAATTGCAGTAGTCCAGGCGGGACAGAACCATCGCTTGGACCAGGAGCTGGGTCGAGTAGGGGGTGAGAAAGGGGCGGATTCTCCGTATGTTGTATAGGAAGAACCTGCAAGACCGGGTCACCGCCGCAATGTTCTCGGAAAGGGACAGTCTGCTGTCCATCACCACGCCGAGGTTCCTTGCACTGGGTGACGGCGTGAGTGTGGTATCCCCGAGGGAAATGGAGAGATCCAGAGCTGTGTTTTTGTCCTGTGCAGAGTTATAGATTAACTATGTTGTTCCCTAGTCTTTAACCAGCAAGCCCTTCAATTTCCTTCTAGCTATCAATCAACAATTTCATCACGCAGTCAGCAAAGATTCTGATTGGCAGGCAGTCTGATTGGCAGTGCGTTTTAGTGAGATAAGTTGGACCCTGAGAATAGTGTGCACCTCACATGAGGTGCCATAGCTTCTACCACATACATTTTATTTCTCCTTCTCTTAGAGGTCTGGCTGAGCTCAGCCCCCTCACTGATTGGCTGGGTGTTTATCAGGCCCGAACATTGCTTCAAGAGGAAAGTCAGCTGTCCAGCCTGTTGAGTTCCCTCTTGAGGCTTGGAGTCTGCTCGTTGCTCAGACTTGGCTAAAGAGGCTTCAGGCATGGCTGTACAATCAGCGTAGTGGCAGGGGCTATTTAAAGCAGGGTGCTTTGAGAGAGGGCCACTAGCCCACTGAGGTGATGGGGATGTTGAGTGGCCAGGGTAATGTATTCACATGCTTGCGTCCCACACTCTGAGGCTGAAGGTCTGAGCAGCAGACCCATGGTGAGAGGGAGGGAGGGAGGGAGGAAGAGGGAGAGAGAGCAAGAGAGGGATAAGGATAAGGGCTGGGGTCGTTTGTGACCAGCACTGTTACTTAAGAGCTGATCAGTGGGTTCAGGCGAGCCGATGGGGAAGGAAAGTCGTCTGGAGCAGATGGCGGGGGGCTTGGGCCATCTGCTGTGACTCTCTGTGCCTCTCCAGACACCTTCCCTCACACGGAAAATTACACACTCACAGGGCATCATTACAAACGTCTGCCCTGGCCTGAACCCGCTCCAATCTGACCAGGCCTGCAAGTCCCAGAAACATGGCCTCCCTCTCAGGAAAAATGTAATGAACGCCATGTTTTATAATACTTATATTTTAAGCTTAAAATGTCATACTTGTGGCATGGTATTTTCATAATTGAAATAATTATTGATTTTGCAGATAGTGTTAAGCCAGACGCAGCCCACGTTCCCTGGAGTTAAGCCTTGGCTCCCACATCGTGATACAAAATCTCAGAGATATCATCCAGATAACCAGCATGCTTTGCTGTACATTTCATTTACATTTCAAGCATCTAGAGAAACATGCAGCACTTACATTCCTTGTATGTACAATTAATTCATACCGCTAGATATAATTACAGCACTATTTCATCTTGAGTATGGATACCTTGTGCAAGGTTACACAGACAGTGGCCCACCAGTCGACAGCCTTGGAATTTCAAGTCCAGTTCCTTAACCATTATGCACCCTGCACTCTCACACTGCATTCATTGGAGAATCAAAGAGAACATTCTGGTCAAGTTGCTGACACTCTGGTAGAAAATGTTCTGTTGCCTTGTGAGTGCTTAGACAAGTCTCATAACGTGACTGTGTAAGCTTGCGAAACTTCTTGCTGCTTAATCCGTTGCCTGATTTTTCTGATGAGTGCTGAGAGAATGAAGACAGCTAGTACATCTCCAGTGTTCTGCTTTTGGGATGATTTAATTCATTTATTAATAAACGGTTTGATTACTTCGGTGAAGCTCTCTAAGTGAACACCCACGGCAGTTGTCTGAAGAAATCTGTTTTACTCTGTAAATGTCATTTAGCCCTGAACATGTATCTAATTGTGCTCGGAAGATTCCAGCTTCACTTGGACCCACCCACACAGAAGATGGCCAGACAGTGAAAACAATTTGGTTAATAGCAAAGTGCTGTTACACCATGAAATAGCGGGTGTTGCAGTGAGGTTTTCTTACTGGTGGGATGGCTCATGTTCTCCCCGTGCCAGTTTGCGTCAGCGTGGTGGGTCTGGTTGAGTGAGGTGGACTGAAACGGATGAGCTGGTTCTGCAGTATTCCTGAGTTTTCAGACTGAAAGAATCTCAGGAATGCCCTTGTGGAAGTGCTTTAAGCATGACTCTTGGGTCACAGGTGTATGACTCAAGCTCTCCATCAGCCTTCAGGAGGGATAACAGCCAGTAGGTTGTAGTAACCAATCACAGAAAAATGTCACTGTAGTAGCAGTTATGCCTGTATCTTCAGTCCAGTGGAGTCCTTCCTGACCCTGAGGGCCTTGCATACACCTGTCAGGCAGCTGATCACTTTCACCTGGAGCACCGGGGGTTCAGGATTCTGACCAATCAGTGGCTGTGATTATGTAATCGAGACATTACCGCTTTCTTGCACAAGAACCCGCCAGTAGACATCTTTGGCTGTCCTTTAACCTGTCCTTGCAGAAGTGGTCCAACAGGTTTTCTGTTTGGAAAAGAACTCTGCAGGACCATGGTCAGGGGCCAGGGTGCCCATGTGTTGGCCATTTTGTTGTTTTTCCCTACCTCTGACTCCTTGCCCACTGCCTGTGCAGTCAGAGGGCCTGTCTCTATGCTAGTGTTTGTCTTTGGATCACTGCTGTGCAGAAGAAAGGATCATGTGAATGAGCTGCTAATGTGGGGTTCAGTCCAGAGCAGCAGGTGCACAGATCTTCAGCTCTTCTGGAGGAGGTGACAGTGACCGTAGATGACTAAGTGCAGTAACAGTGAGATAAGAGGCCCTTCCACTTGCACTCACATCCCATAATGCAGTCTGTATTTGCAACAGTAACTTTTCTTTTCCTAAGTGAGTTCTTTCATTTCTTCCATTTATAACACACCCTCATGCACCAGTGGTGTATGATTCAAACAAATGAGTTTTTAAATTGTGAGATTTTGCATTTTCAAACCGCTTTAGTGTGAGGAATCGTTTTGTGTGACTCAATGCACTACATACAAAAATGTGTGCACTCTATAGTTTCTGCCATTGACTATAGCCTTTTATGGTTTGTCCAGTTGTTGTTGTTGTTTTTTTTTTTACCAAGGGAGACTGGTTGTCACTGTACAGGGCCCTCCTACATATAGTACTGTATTCTCCGGATCATGACTGAGATGAGCTGCTGTCAGATTACAGTAAAACCCAAATCATTATGAGACATGAGGTGAGCGTCATCCAGAGAAACCTGCCTGAAATATGACTTGGGGGTTGGTTGTTGATTCTGTTGCTGGTATGGGGAGGGGATGGTAGCTTGGGTCACAATAAGAGTTGATGACAATAATGGGACTAGTGGAGAGAAAGGTTTAGCCCTCAGCAGTGCTGGTCTGTGGGTAGACAAGGACTCTGAATTGATAATTATGGGTTATCTTGAATAATGTGTTCATTGTTCAAGACTTGGCTTAGGAGATTGTCAGCAGTCCGGTCATACATCTCTCTCCCCTCTGCTGCCATTCAAGAAGAGGCGCTGCCGTTTAAAAAAGAAAAGAAAATGATGATCATTAAATGGATAGACAATGGCTTGGATTCCAGATCTAAGACTAATTCATTGATTATGAATGAAGCTTGAGCAGTGATGGTAATTTCAGTGCCTTCAGTAGTAATTCCAAGGCTGTGGGAAATGGCTTTTCCCTGCAATTTGTGATGAACTAACAGAAGAGTAAATGGAATGTACATAATGCATATACAGTTACAAATAAGCATTTAATGTTATGACTTCCTCTGCATGAAGCATGTTCAAATCAGGATGATTATATAATGAATATATGATAAAGGTGCGAATGTGCCTGAGGCACCAGTACCTTTGGTAAAATTAGAATAATTTTAACATGCTCTAACACACTGTGCAGTTTTGATTAATCTAGCTGTGATGGCTGCAGTCAGCGTCTGGCTGTTTGTGTGCAAAAATTTAGAAGTGGTAGGATCAGTGTGGCTAATTGACTGAAGGCACAGTGAGCTTTTATAAATCCCATAATGGGTAAAGTTGCAGTAAGCTGTCAATCGATGATTTGACTGAACCAATCAAAAGGTTCTTTCCCCCACTTAGCATGATGCTCTTATCCAGAGCAACTTGCAGAAGTGGAGCACATTGGTGTTACTCTTAGGAATGCTAAAGTTTTATGCAGTCTGTCCCTGTTGCTTTGTGTCTGACTCACTGTGTCTCTGAAGCAGTCAGTCTGGCTGACCGTGTCTTCAGGGCTGTGTCAGCCTGGCTGACCGTGTCTTCAGGGCTGTGTCACTCCGGCTGACCGTGTCTTCAGGGCTGTGTCACTCTGGCTGACCGTGTCTTCAGGGCTGTCCGACTGAAAGTAGCACTATTTGTTATTTTTAAAACCCATGCTCTGTGCTTAATGGCCATTTCTGATCAAGTAATCTGGCCAGCACTTGAGGGCCTGTATTCCATTTTAAATGTTAAAATCGTTTGATAGTGCCACGGTGGCGCACGGCTAAAGTAGCGGACCTTGATGCAGGCATCAGTTTGTGACAGTTGCACACCGATGACCGGGGTTCGCACCGAGGTTGGCCGGCACACGGTGGGGGGAGGGCTGTAGGATCACCGTACAACAACACCCTGACTGCACTTATCTCAGAGTCACGGTCGTGGTAACTTCAGAGATGATGCGACTTGTAGAAGGCGTATCGCTCTCTCCGAATCCATTCTGAGGGTTGCACAGGAGAGACGATGGCCCAGATGAGACATTCCAAACGCAGGTGTAGCGGCGGAGGAGACATTCTGCTCAGGCTGTTGTAGTGCAGCTGCAGTGCTTAGTCAGAGATTCTGGTCTGTGCAGATGAGCTGATGGAAGATGATTTGGCTAAATCAAGTTCCAATTGCTGTATTGGCACGACAAATGCAAGCCATTGTATTACCGAGCCATAGACTACAAGAATGGTGTGGGCTCTGTTTGTGACCTAGGGAATCAGTGGTCAGACTTTTAAAAAATTGCATTTCATGTTAACATGCCCTGTTTTGTTGTAGTTGTAGAGAGTGAGACAGCAGTCGGGGTGTGTCTCTGAGATAGTGACTCAATGCTGTTGGTGTGAATACTTTCTCATAATTAATGTTGTTTTGCGAAATGGAACATTCCTGTTATTATCAGATATGCTGGCAGGGTATACTCATGTGTCCGTGCTGGGAGTCTCTCTCTCTCTCTCTCCCTCTCTCTCTCCCCCCCCATTTCATTTTGCTTTATTGGCAGGACAATTAGTTATATTACTAAAGCAACATAATAATATTATGCTGTACATAGAAACATACAGAAACATGAAAACCACATATATAACATGTGACGAGTATGAACACTTACAAGAAACATTACAGGTAAAGCTAAATATATTGACATTGTAAAAAAAAAATACAAAACTGAATGTGTGGCATGTGGCTACATATCTGGCTGCTTGTGGGGATGCAGGCCCTTCTAATATTATTGATCATTTTTCATTGTCTCTCATATTTTTGAAGTTGGGGATAATTCTATTTATATTTTTAAAGAATCCTTCCCTTTCTTGATTGGAATATGTACAATATAACAGAATTAATCTCATTGTTTGTACACTCGTCGCTCTCCCTCTGCTGTGCTGAGGGACGGCACCCGGCTGAGGCACTCCACACCCACTCGGCAGTAAATAATTTAAATTCCACTGTAAGCGTAGTACGCCGGAAGGGGAAGAGGTTACGATGGGAGGCTTCTGAAGTTTTAGCTCTGAGCTGTGCTTGTGTCCTGGTGGCTGCTTTAGTGTTTTCTGACAAACGTGGTCGCTTTTTTAAAAGTGTTTGTGGCGCATGTCCAAAAAAACAGTGGTGTATCCTGTGCAGCACGATGGAAGTGTTCTCCGGTGGAAGGCCATTGTGGTTAGATATAAGAAGGGCCCCGCCCACACAGGGGCCACAGGCATAGAGGGCCATACTGGTAAAGGTCACGCAGATTTAATGTGTGTTATAATAATACATTAAAATTCAGATTCATCATTTTATTCTTTTAGAATCTAGTATGTGGCACAGCAGTGCATTATTTTCTTGACACCACTTGGCGGTTTTGTTTCCTTGTTCCTTGTTCTTATCAAACCTAAAATGTTTTGACCATGCTCCTGTGAAAAGATTCATTCCTGGAACATCATATTGGATGTGAAGTCCAGAAATATAAACAGTGCAGTGTTTATAAGAAGTTATTTGTGCTGTTGTTCTGGGTCAGTTGTGTCTAGTATTGAGGCTGTGATCCTCAAGCACCATCCTGAATCTGTGATACCAGGCTGTGACCCTGATCTGGCAGCATGGCTCATGGTTGTGTGATGCAACTTGCAGAACAGACTCCCTGTGGTGGTTTGGGATGGGGATTGGGCGAGGTGTATATGTGTATATGTGTTCCTGTGCCCTGTGCCCTGATTTACACATTGTGAACACTCAGTTTCTTCATTTTGCCATGCTTCTCATTCAGGGGGTTTGTGCTCCCAAAAACTTTTTGCGTGTGTTTTATTTTCTAAATTGAGAAACTAAAAGCATTTTTTCAGAATGTGTAATTTTAAATCCAGTCCATAGCTCATTATATGCATAAACGTTTGGCAGTAGTTTGTGCGTGGTTTTGCACTGTCTGTGGTAATCCCTTCCTGTCATAGGCGGGCCTGTGATGTTCTGGTTGATGATATTGGATTTACCATCATCAGATACAAATGATACAAATCATTTATGTACTGAGTCATTCCTTCATCCATTCCATTATGTGCTTCTTCAGAAAGACCCAAGCTATATGCTGTGTTGTGCTGTGTGTGTCAATGCCAATAACTTATTATCATACTACTTATTATAGTATTAATGCAAAATTGTAGTATACGAATGAAGTGATTATTATGCAACCTCACAACATACTAACACAAGTAGGTTACCATCTTGTTTGGTCGGTGAGAATAGGAGAGCACAAAAAAAGAAACTGGCAGAATAGTACTGTAACAGTTCTTATTCAGATCCATATTCTAATGCATTGCCTCTGATCAAAGGTGATTGAGCGGTGTAGAACATGTATTCTTGTTTTAGGTGTAGGTAAATCCGGTCGGCCCAGATCTGTCCGCACTGAAGACCGCGTGTCATATCCATGGGTACAGCCCTGTTTGAATGTGCTCCAATTCACCATCAAATGCCAAGCCCACTTTTTTATGCAGTGTTGCCCAGATTCGCCTCTGTTTACGTGCATGTCAGCTGCTACAGTGTGCTTAGTCTGTAGCCTGAGGGTGACTGAGAGTGACCTGGTACAAATTGGATGGCTGGTATGGGAGAGGCCCATGAATGGCAGGAGAACAGTCATTTTTCCATGCTAAATTAAGGGAAGGTCATCTAAAGTGCTAGCATACCAATGGGTTCCCTAGTTGAAAACCTTGTTAATTAATTGTACATTCATTCCACTACTGATATTTGATCATTGGAATCAAATTAATCTCAGGGATTTTATTTACAGTACAGCAGCATCTTCCATTATCTACCCACACCTATACTGTTGGCCAACCCTGGGAGGTGTAAAAAGCCTGGGGGATGGACATGAACTACATGTAACCCGTGTGTTTTGGTGTACTCCTCTCCATGTTGTGATGTGTTTATGGCTCAGAGCTTCCACAGGGATTTATGGGTAATGATGTAATAACTCTCACTCACAACTGTGAATAGTGGCTCAGGGTACAATGTCACACTATCTGCCTGATAACTGGTTTAAAATGCCACTCCAGGACAGACCAAGTACAGTGAGGAGGATTCTGACACGGATTAAGACTTATTGGAGTTATTACTGTTCAGTATTGTACAGGTGTAGTGCTATTATTAATGTCTGCTTCCTGTCTCCTCTCCCCTACAGGGAGCAGCCCATCTTCACCACCCGCGCTCATGTCTTCCAAATCGACCCCAGCACCAAGAAGAACTGGGTCCCTGCCAGCAAGCAGGCCGTCACAGTCTCCTACTTCTACGACAGCACGCGGAACAGCTATCGCATCATCAGTGTGGATGGCTCCAAGGTGAATATGGGGCTGGGCTGTGGCGGGCGGGGCTGGAGAACTGGGCAGGGCTAGCAAAGAGAGTTATAAGGAGAGCAGCTGTGACAAGTCAACCTTTACTCCCGAGAACAGCAGGAACTGTGGAGCAGTGATAGTGCCACTCGGTCCCCAAGGACAGCGTGCTGAGCTGGGCCCAGCTACAGCCATTAGAGGTTACGGGTCGACAGTGTAGTGAACTGTTGTTGTGCATGAATTCAGGAAACACGCTTGAAGAACACTTTGAGCACAGAGCTTTTGAAATGAATTAAATTAGATTAAACCTGTTAATTCCAAAATCAAAGTGCTAAGTATTAACCTTGTAGCTGTGGTCTGATGAGCAAGTTATATGTAAGTTATGCAGCGGTAGTGTGCGGGTGATGGACAGCTACATGTGATGGGGGGGAATGCTCGGTGTGTGGTCCCTGAGTGATTTAAGTGCAGCTTAAAAGAGGAGCCTCAGATTGTGAAAGAGGGGCCCTTTAAAGGACATTACGTTACTGGCCCGCACCGCCGGCCTGGACACGGCTAAATTAAGACCTGTCCTTTCACATCGTCTCACGGCTGAGTGCCTGCTCCACCGCGGGGCTGTCCCTGCCAGGGAACTGACCCGCTCTCTGTTTCTCTGGAGCTGATAATGAGCTTTGCTCATTTACCACAGTCTGCGTTCACCCTGAACATGACTGATTCCCACAGATTTCTCAAACAGGTGTGCGTATTGAAGGATGTCTCGTCTCGGCCTCTCTCTTCTCATCTTCCTTCTCTTCTACTTTTCCTCCTCATGCCAAGAGATTTACATCTGTCATTTCTAAGGAGTAAGGTGTGGGTGTAGCAGGCTCACTGTTCTGGTGTAGCAGTGTGTGTGTACTAGTGTGGGTATAGCAGGCTCACTTTGCCAGTTTGATGGTTCAGGCTGAGAAAGTCACACCTGCACAGTCATGACCTTGCTATCCTGTATTGCTACACTTCCTTTGAGCGCTGTGAAAGCCTGTCTTGAGTACATCATCATTGCACATCAGCTTGTTCTTACGAGGGCATCATTATACGAGCTGCAGAAACAAGGCTTCCAGCCCCTGAAGCCAACCCCTCCTTCCCCCAAAAATAAAACATTTGATCACACTCTCACACAGTCTCACACTGAGAGGTGGTATTCCTGCGTGGGACTGTTCTACATGTTGTGCATCCAGATCAGCTGTGCTGAAGGGAGAGATGACAGGAACTCCTGTCGGGTCCAGTGGATGGGTTCCTGCTGAAATGAGTGTGTCACTGGGCACAGAGCTGCTGGAGGAGGCATGGTGGGTGACGTGATATGAGATCATCACTCGTATCTCTGCAGGCGTGCGTGTGGAGAGGGGAGGGGCGGCAGAGGAAGCCATCGCTTGTCCTGGATTTTGGCGTGTGGCCAAACAGCATTATCTCTGTTCATATTCTATCCCACTGACCTGTGGAGTCCACTGATGTGGAGGGGCGCCTGTTTGGGGTTCAGATTTCATGTCTCCACATATTCCCACAATGCTCCATTTAGCACTTATCCTGAGAACACTTCAAATTACATTCTACTCGCCTGTAACAGAATACTGATTTACATTAAGCTCACCTGCATTCCCTCTACCTTTTAACCAGAGAACACTGGTTTGCATTCCGCCAAGTTGACAGACTTGAGAGAGTGAGAGAGCCAGCTTTAGCAGCAGCTATTGGCTCATATTCGAGAATATGCGATGGAAACCTAAGGGAGTTCCTCGACCCTCATGTTCACTGCTCACCTTCTGTGCACCGGCTCTGCTCTGTGGACCACTCCACCTTGATGAGACTGCAGATTCTTCGGGTCTGATGAGGCGTGCCACGCTGGCAGAGAGCAGCAGAGATTAAGCTAAGCCTCTTCATCATTTATGTCCCCTCAGCTCAGCAGTATCTCCCTCACAGGGGCATACCCAAGAGGAAGTCCCCAAATCCCCTACTGGAGACAGGCCTCTGCAAGACCCAGGGGATTAGGAACGCATTCTCTCTCTCACACACACACACACACACACACACACACACACACACACACACACGCCTTTTCAGATTTCAGCTGATGGGCCAGCATATCTAGGGCTGCTTCAGCCCTCTATTTGGGGGGATTAGGCTGAAACTGATCCAGGATCAGCATTGGAGTACCAGCCAACCAGGATAGACTGGCCGAGTGGGTATCTTCTGTCCGTGCCAGCTGGCAGGCGGTTCCCCTCCCTCCTCCTGGCCCAGGAGCCCTGGGGTTCAGACCCCACAAACAGACATATCCTGCCCTTATTCCTCATTCCTCTCCGTCAGTATTTATGACATGTGTGACAGCTGGGCTGAGCTAACTGGAATGGGTACTCCAGCAAACCCGATATTACAAAACATTATTGCAAAGCATAAATCTTATGTGCTGGCCGTTTTCACTGAAGGGAGTTTACCTCCCTCAGCTAGAATTTTCTTTTTCTTTTTAATTTTAATTTTAGTGCATTCTATGGGAGAACTAAGAGGGAGCCAGTCAGGATGAACTTTGAGTTCCTGGTGAGGTGTGTATCACATTGACACACCCCAGGATCAGTAGTGTTTATGGGGCTTGGGTGAACAGGAGTCCAAGTAGAGAGAGAAAGAGAGAGCAAGGGGGATTTTCTGGTTTCACTGGTGCAAAGTGGATTAATTCCTGTAGGATGTGTCAGTCAGTGCCGATTATCCTGTTACACACCATATGACAGGAAGTCTGGACCTTTCACAGCTGTTAACAGTACATTTCCCTTGAGCATGTGTGGGGTTGCTGAAGGTCAGATTCATGGCTGGATTAATTACCCTGCTTTACCAATGTGCTTATTTCCTTTAATAATACTGAGACGTTTCACAAAATTGAGTGCCTTTATTCACTGAATGTGCTATTTTTATGCTTGTGTAACATTTCACAGCATCTCTGAAAGCTATGAAATGAAAGTTATGAAGGCATTGAAATGAAATGTCTTATTGGTTGTAGAATGAGTAGACTTGCGTCACCTCTTATGAAAGACAAATGCCTTCTGGTTAGAGGCAAACATTCCATTTCTTCTGCTTGCAGGCCACAAAAATGAACAGACACCATTTTCTGAAAGAATGCAGGCCCTGCATATAGGCACAGAATGAGTCCTCTCATAATGGCTTCCACCCATGAACTCTGACTCTGAACTCCCATGTACACAGAAAGTGCTCACTATCTGAATGTATATATGCTCTGTCTTGCTTATGCATGAGAGTTTCACTCTCTTGCACGTACACACACAATTGCACACCCACACACACTCGTATGTATACATATACACACACATGGTACATTTCAGGTGTATTTCACGCAGTGTGAATTGTGTGAGCAGTGACAGCAGGTTGGGGCATGGTTGTCAGGCTGTGTGCTCTGTGAATCCACTCCTTGCAGGTCTTCAGGACGACAGTCCCTCTGGGGTTTGGTCACAGTGCTGCTGTCCGTACCTGATACCCCAGTAGCATATAACATACAATGAGCTGCTGACAGCCATGTGAGCTTATCAGCCCTGAAGTACTGTACTCCTCTCCCTCCGTCCTCTGGCTCTGGGAACAGCTCCAGTGAAAAAAGCTGAATATTTTTGAGTGTCAGACAGCATCACATTTACCAGAGAGAGAAGGATGATGGAAAAATAGGGAGAGGGAGAGATGGTACAATAGAAACGGAGAGGTTTTTTTGGCAAGAAGTCATACTTCCAGATTGAGCCGTGTTGTCATAAAACGAGAGAGACAGCATAATTAAAATGTCTTCTGATTCCTCCTAATTGCTGGGTTCTGTCCTCTCCCCCTTCCTGCTGCGTGTGTGTGGCACGGGGGTAGAATGAGCAGGGGGAGGGGCTGTAGGTGACTGCGCAGTAATGTACTCTGGTTTCCCTGGCGATATCCAGCGCCCATGAGTAGACCAGCACTTTAGCCACACTCGTCTCGGTTTCCAGTGGCGGCTGAGTGGATGTGAGCGCAGAGTCAAGCCTGTGTCGTGTGATGTTGAGCGCAGTTGGAGTACTCCTCACAGAGTGTGCGCACATTTGCATGACGCCTTCATGTGCTGTTATTCTGCAGTGATAATGCTGCTAGTGACTATTCTCCAATTTTATGTTTCCATCATTTTACCCTGGTCTCTGTGTATTTTTCTGTGTCTACTACTCAATTGTCAGCATTAACATAAATATGTATATCCATGCAGTAGACTTGAATGTATTGATTGCATTATTTGGAATTCTTTACCCGTTTGGCCGTTAATAATAGTGTATGAGTAACAGTGCCTCTGGAATGGCTCATGCACGTTACACACATTTATAGACCCTAAAAGGAGGATTATATAAAGTGCAGCTTTGGGTTCTTAGGCAGAAGGATTTCAGGGCTCTGAAGAGCTTTCCTGATCACAGAGGGGTGAAATATAACCAGCTGTTTAAGATGAAAGAAGCAAATCTTTTTTGTGTGTAGAGATTACTCTCTTCATAAGATGGGGCTTTTAAGTACCAGGAGGCCTGGTGTTGAGGTGTGTTGGGGGCAAATATGTGAATTTAAATTATATTGATTAAACAGTTTACTGCTGTCAGCAGCCAAGTTAGTTGGTACTTGGACAGGAGACCGCCTTGGAAAACTAAGTTGCTGCTTGAAGTGGTGTTGGTGGGGGTTATTTTCCCATCTGGTCCAATAAATCCCAATGCTCCAGTGCAGTGATCGGGTCACAGTGCTGCAGGAGGACTGCCTTACAGACAAGATGTTAAACCGAAGTCCTGACTCAAACTGGTCATTAAAGATACTGTGACACTAAAGAATACGGGGTTCCCTGGTCTTCTGGCTAAATTTCCAAGATTGCTGTCTCACCCTGCCACCTAATTATCCCCCAGTTTAATTGGCTAAAAATCACTCTCTCCACCTCCACCAGCTTTACTTTTGTGTGATGAGCGTTCTGGTGCAAAATGGCTGCCGTGCATCACCCAGGTGGGAGCGACACATTGGTGATGGTTGTGGAGAGTTTCCCCCTCATTACTCTAAGGCATTTGAATATGCGAAAAACAGTATATACTGTGAATGCAAGGCTTTATTAAGAGCACATGTTATTACTCAGGGTTTCAGGTTTATCCACCAAACTTGTTATGAAATTTATGTCATTCAAATTAAGGGACAATGAATAAAATTACTGTAGTCTGATTACAGTATAAGAATGACCTCTTTCCTTACATTTACATACCTTTCTTTTTTATGGAATAAGTTAATTTAGAAGAGACGGCACGTATTTAGGCAGGGTGGATTTGAATTTGACCCACTGTTATTTGGTGCACATGAAATGCTAATAAACCTCTACAGTAAACAGGAGAACAGCCTGGGGTGGGGGGTGGACAGTGCATGTGGTGCAGACGGACGTGGGAGGGATTTTGAATGTTATAAAGATATGCTGATTAATGGTATTTCTTTTGTATTTTCAGGTTATCATCAATAGCACAATCACACCCAACATGACTTTCACCAAAACCTCACAGAAGTTTGGCCAGTGGGCTGACAGCAGGGCCAACACTGTGTTCGGCCTTGGCTTTCCCTCCGAACAGCACCTGGCCAAGGTCTGCTTTCAAAACCTTCAGCCACACCTTGCCTACATTAATCAACGCTATCACATTTCAATCATCCTTTTATTTATCCTCTGATTTTACACATTAGAATGTGTCTACGGTTTACTTTGTTTGGTAATATAGTGCCTACAGTGAGCTCATATATATCAGTCATATATGTAACTCATACAGTATATGTATATGCATCATATACTATATACGTATGTATGGGACTAACCTTTTTTTGTTTGTTTTGTGTAATCCCAGTTTGCTGAGAAATTCACAGAAGTCAAAGAGGCAGCAAAAGTGGCAAAGGACAAATCTCAAGACAAAATGGAAACCTCCAGTAATCACTCCCAGGTATATGAATGAACGAGTGAATTGGGGGAATCCTTGTCACACTGGTCTCCTCTTAGATGAACCATTTCATGGCAGTGACCAGTGACGGCTGCAGGTACCATCTGTGTCTATAAATGCACCCACTGTGAAAAGGATCTTTTGACACAACTGCTAATGGATAGGCATGGTGAAGCAGTAGAACAGGGGTCAGGTGACCGAGGTGAAAGAGTATATCTCAGTGGTACTATTCCTGTGCATGTTAAAGCATCTACACTCTGAACTCCACAGTGGGGATACATTCCACAGGGGATAAACTCCACCACGGTTGAGTAACCCTGCTGACACTTTGGCCCTCCAGGACCAGGGATGACTTACCAAGATCCCAAGAAAAGATTGTGTCTTGTTGCTCAGAGTAGACTGTACTGGGATCACCTGAGCAGGGGTGCTGGAATCACTGTACTGGGATCAGTAGTGTAGGGGTGCTGAGCTCACTGTTCTGGGATCAGCAGAGGCATTGGACTCACTATACTGGGATTAGTAGAGCAGGGGTGCTGAGCTGTATTGAGATGAGTGGAGGGGAGCAGAGATGGTGGGTGCTCAGTACTCAGACTCATTTCTGCAATCAGTGAGACTTTGCATTGCATCACAATATATCAATGTTTCCTTCTCGATGGGCCTGCACAGGCTACATTTAGCATGTTAACCTGTTATAGAGCTGGATGTGTCATTAAGCACCTGGCTCAAGGGTCCAACAGTGCTGTCCCAGCTGGGAGTCAAACCTGCCACACTGCTGCCATGGCACACTACCAACCATCCCACTTTCACTTCATTACACAGCCAGCATTGTACACAGCTCTACTGCAGCCAATGTTGCTTTCCGTGGCTGAACAGCGTGCAACTGTCCACCATAAAAGGCTTCCCTTCGTATCTCACTGGACCACATGCCGTTTTTGTTGTTTGATTTTTAAACCAGACTGGAATGTACTTGGCTTGTATTTGACTCTCCATTGTGCTCCCAGGAATCTGGCCGTGGGACCCCCTCCTCCACACAAGCCTCCAGCTTCAACGGCACGGACGACGAGAAGATCTCTCACGTGGAGCCAGAAGACGTGGTGCTGCAGAGCGAGAACAACCGTCTGAAGGCTGCTGTGGAGCAGGGGTAACAATGGAGTCCAAGCTGGGTCAGGGCTGGGTCAGGATTGGGTCAGGGTTATAATTTCATAATTAATCATAATTAGCTGATGCTTAGTTCATTAGACTTAAGCAGGGGACAATCCCCCCTGGAGCAATGTGTGGTTAAGGGCCTTGGTCAAGGGCCCAACAGCTGTACAGATCTTGAACTGGGGCTTGATACTTGTTTGTATCAATATACACGTTTGGCTTGGATAAACATATGGAACAATCTTCTTACTCTGAAGACTCTTACTGTTTCTCTCTCTCTCTTCTTCTCCCAGCAACACGAATGCCAAGAAGTGGGAGACGGAGCTTCAGACTCTGAGAGATGGCAATGCCAGGCTGGTTGACTCTCTCAACGAGGCCAACGCCAGTGTGGAGACCTGGAAGAAGCAGGTGCTCATCTGCCAGGAGGAAAGCACCCACCTACGAAACAAGGTGAGCACGTCTGTGGGCATGAACACGAGAAACAGGACCGTGTGTGAGTACCTAACCTGTGAGACGGAGTACAGATGGAGAACAGCAATGGGAATCTCAAAAACCCACAATATTTGAACCAAACGCAGGCCTTCGGCATGTCCATGTGTCAGTGCTTCTCTCCTGACCAGTGTGTGGGAGTCCTGCCAGCCTGCAGCTAATACAGGCTAATTTTGTTTTCTTAGCCTTTCCAAGCTGACATTTTGTAATGCACTGCAAAAGCAAAATGGAAGCCAATTTCTTTCCGTACTCTGTTGATAGCTGACTATCTATCGACTGTACCTCTTCAGTAAACTTGTCATGCTTTCTCAAGACTATTGCACAGCTATCAGACCCCCACACCCAGGGAGGATTCTGGGAGCTGTAGTTTGTGATGTGATAATGTTCCATCTCCCTGGCTGCAGATCGCATCATTGGAGACACAAAGCAATGAGGTCAATCAGGAGAAGGAGACAAACTCCAGGCTTACAAGTCGAGTCAAGGAGCTGGAGGCTGACCTGCAGGACAAGGATTTGGTGAGACCTGCAATATGTAACATTGGCATATTTAAGAGAATGGACTGAGAGAACTAGCCATGAGAGGAGCAGTGCCATGACCCAGGATCATTGACTCCTCTCCCTGTTGATCATCTTTGTGCTTAGCCAGTCATTACCCTGCTTGTTCACCGTATTAATGAGCTTCACTCCTCATTTAATATGTTGTGCCTGTCCTGATTGGCATCTCTTGCAGGAGCTGGAAAACCTGAGGAAGCAAGCTGAGATAATCCCTCAGCTCATGGGCGAGTGTGACGGCATCACTGAGAAACTAAAGGTACGCAATGCTGCGACATCATCACAGACATGGAATCCTAACGGTAAACCTAACACGGATTGAGCTTTAAATCCAACACAGAGAGCAGTTAAGTGAGCTGCTATACAGCTGTTGCGCTCACAAGGCCCTCCGTATACTGTAGGCTAGGGGAGCCCAGGGCTCGGGCGTCTCGCCTCTTTAAATAGCAGCGAGAACGAAGAGCCTCCGCACGTGGCGCCAGCCCTTGCCTGTCTGCATTCCGCCTGTTTCCACGGTTTCAGGCAGGAGTGAAACTCAACCCTGCATGCCATTTCAGGACCGCACATGCTCACATTTCACCAACCCCCCACCCCACCCCACCTGTCTGCTACACACCTGCCAGACCAATCCACCTGCTGCCATTACAATCACTGTATTGGATTAGGCTTCAATAGTGACACAAATGGAGACAATTGCTGTGCGTGGATGGTGTCGGGCCTTTTAGATGGAAGGCACAGTTTGTTATAGTGCTTCTGATTAAAAAAGAAAAAAAAAGAAAAAGGAACTTATTCGCATGCTAAGTCAGCTGTGGGTTTCATCTCTATCACTGCATGCCAACAGACAGATAGACAGACAGACAGACAGACACAGGTGGCAAGACAGATAGACCAGTGATATTAAATAGGCAGTGCTGTGATTCAGTTGCATTCATGCCTCTCACAATACAAACAGAAACCAGCAGGCCTCCTATTACGTGTGTATACGTAATGCCACTCCTTGTGGTGGCATGACTTCCCTCTCTGCTTTCATCACCAGCTGAAATGTATTGAACCCTTTGCCCTGCATTTAATATCTCTCACGATAGTGACCTTGTTGCTCTATAGAAGCTACCGGATCAAATAATACATAAAAAAATAGAAAAACCCCACATTGCTGCTGAGAATGCTGCTATTGTATTACTATCCAGTCACTGCCCTAAACTACTTATCTACCTAACCGCTATCCACCTGCTATCCACTCCTACAGCACACTGCTAATCTCCCTAACCACTTACAGCACACTGCTTATCTACCTAACCACTACAACACACACTGCTATCCACTGCGACAGCACAATGCTTATCTACCTAACCACTACAACACACACTGCAATCCAACTTTACAGCACACTGCTAATCTGCCTAACCACTACAACACACTGCTATCCAGTCCTACACCAGACTGCTAATCTCCCTAACTACTACAACAAACTGCAATCCAATCCTACAGCACACTGCTAATCTCCCTAACCACTACAGCACACTGCTAATCTGCCTGACCCCTTCCCTACACTGCCATGCTAAAACGGCTCCTCCCCACCCTTGGTCAGGCTGCGGAGAGGAAGAACGGTGAGCTGGAGGCCCGCGTGGAGGCGCTTCAGAAGGACGTGGAGGAGAAGCAGCAGCAGCAGGGCAGCTTGAAGCGTGAGCTGAAAAAGATGACGGACACGCTGGACGGAAAGCTGGATGAGCTGCAGGAGTTCAGACAGGGCCTGTCCAAACTGGGGACTGATTAAGGGCAAGGGCCAGAGGAGGCCAATAGAGCAAATGTCAGAGGTGGAAGAGAACTGGTGCCATACCCCTCCCTTTCTTCAAAAAAATATACAAATACATAAAGAGGGTGAAATTAAATGAGAGGTCAGACCACTTCAGCAAGTTGCAATTTTTATTTTTTTTTGGAAATTTACTTTTTTTCTTTTTTATGGGGAGGGGTTTGTGGAATTGGTTCAAATTGACAGGGACAGGATTGAGTCTCAGGTTTCTTGAATAAAGTGTGTGTTAGGCTTCCACAGGTTTGGACTTTCAGTTGGAGGACATTTTGAAAGGGCTAATAATTAAATGGTGAAATGAGCCATAGAACAGGAGAAGACCGAAGCAGGAATTAGTCGGAGTGAATTGGGTGGGGGAGGGGGGGAAGGGAAATGTGAATCCGTATGACTGCCTGCAGTTAATTCACACTGATCTCAGGTCAGTTGAAATGGTTGTTTTCCAGGATATGCACATTGAAACACTGCACAGTATCACACAAAGTGCCTCAATACTGGGGCCTTCTAAACTGACAAGAAGGCTCATCACTCTCTGTAGGTAAACACATTTATACAACTCTAACAGGAGTTATTTGAGATTATAGTGTTGAGGACTAACAACATAAATAAAGTGTAGATTTATGGACATACATGTGCATATTTAAGAAAGAATAAATCTTGTTACTATTGTGCAAGTTCTATGTTTCCAAATATTGCAACAATTCTGATATTTTGAACATGTCCACAGCTCTAACTGCACAGCGTCAGGGAGTAGTACATTAGAAGCAAGATGCAGTTGCATCCTGTGAATGTTGTGGCTTATTTACCATGTATGAAAGCAGCTTCTGTCCAATGGTTTCTGGGAATCTTTTGTTGGTGCTGTGAATACACCATTTGCAAGACTGTACTGTATGTGCATTAGGGTAAGGGATCGTTTTATGTCTGATTAGCCATGTTGTAGGGAACGATAGCTACACCCAAACCGGGCGATGGGGACCCCAATTCCGATGGCTGTGTTTAAAGAGATTTGTATGCATGGTGTGAATTTAGGTGATTCTTTGAACAAAGTTTATGGTGGTAGTTCCCACACGACTGGCTTTTTTCCATGATGGTGTTTTTGTGGGAAGCGGGAAAGGAAGGTGTTTTGTTGCTGCTAGACTGTGGAATAATGTTTAAGTGTAACAGGTGCTGTGGACCTTCCAACACCTGATGAATTCACCGTTTCTCTAAAATGTCTATCAGCCCTAGTACCAGTCGATTTGTAGATTTCAAAGTCCTGCCTCCAGCAGTGGGCTTTTCTGGGTTCAGACACTACTGTATATGTAATACTTTGGTTGGGTATGTGCACACTGTTCACTGTTTGAAAGAAGAGCCATGTCTGCTTCTCATGGGAATCCACAAAAAATCTTGTACACGAAACATCGCAATGTTGTGAATGTGTTTTTTAATCACAGTTTAAAACTTGGAATGAAAGGTAACGTTCACTACAGAAGTCTGATGTGGATTAGGGCCATCTCTGTTTTTAAAAACGCGTCACTTTTTTCCCTTGCTAAATAAACCAATTACTCCAGTATACACTTGTGATTTCTATTCTGTATTGTACAACATGGGGTTCATAAATGTTAGAATACAGTTTGAGATATGGCGAGTCAGGTGTCAGCAGTCTCAAAACTGCAAGCGAATAAAGATTGTTGTGTTGTAAAGGGGTCCTTGATTCGGTGTTTCAGTCAAACGGCGCAGTCTTGTGAACTTTTCAGCACACTTTGATCTCTCTCAGGATATGCAGGGTGAAGATAAACTGGCACCACATTCAAGACGTGTCTCTCTGAGTCCCGGTGCATTCATGAAGGCAATAAAATGTAGCTACATAATCCTACATAGGCTACATACATCCAATAATTTAAAAGGTCCCTGAATACACTTTTTGTTCTGCTTTTAATTGTATGTTTATTTTACAATTATGTTTTTCACAAGGGGAGAGTAAGAGGGCTAACTTTACAATTTATCTGCTGTGTGGAGACGTCTTTGTCTGAAGCCACGTTGCCTTGGCAACATGACTCCCCCACGCACCACAAGTGCCTACTGCATTCTTTTTGTGGGTGGCTAAATGAATCCCAACCAACGGTATAACATGTCAACTCTTGGAGTACGATCTCTGCTGAGGATGCATCCATGTTATGGCTTCGCTGTCAATTAGAAAACACCTGTAACTAGAGTGAAAGGAAGACCTCAGCCAGCAATACAGGCGGGCTAGAAACACGGTAAAATATAAGCGCGCTCAACTTGCCGGTTGATATAGGCTGGGTACGGATAAATCAGACTACTGAATGGACACGAGGCCCCGGATTAATTAATCGTTGTTCATTTTGATGCAGAGGACATGGAGGGTATTTTTCGTACAGCTATGGAAATGCCCGGACTCTTTGGAGTAGTCGTAATAGGTGTGAGTGACAGTGCAAAGTGGGCGAGTGGGTGAAACATCATTTAGAGCGTGCAGTAGAGATGTTGGCGTAATACAGCATCGGTGCCTGAGCTGCCCTGTTTCCATAGCAACCCCAGTCGCGGGGATTCGCCTCTGCTCCGTTCAGTTGGCACTGTACCTGCGGTAAATCCCACAGGTGTCCCCGTCTGTCGCCCAAAGGCAGGCGGTCTCACCTGCGCGACAGCCAACACCATCACAGTGCCTTGTGAAACCAAGGGGCGGCTGAGCTGCAAAATATTCACATTATTCTGTAACTTTCGCACTGGAACAAATCAAGCAAATTTAAGGTCTGCTAAATGTTTTTCAGCTGACACGTTCTAGCCAATTTAAATATTTTCGGCTATTTGATCAAAGCACTGAATACCATTAAGAAGCAATTTGTATATGACAGCAAAGTGTTTCAATGGTTTCACAAAATGAATTGAAAATATAACCTTGTACAGTGCATTTGAGGATTTATTTGGTCACATTAAAAATGTTTTGCCTCATAAGTACATTTTGTCCTTTCAGCATTTGGAAGTCAACAATGATTTTCTTAAACAAACTGTTTTAAAAATGGACTCCTCCATTTGCTGTGTCATGACCTCTCTGAATTAGCCTTGCTTTAATTCATCATCCCCTCATTCATCTCTCTTCTGCCCTCACCCCTCCACTCTCCCTCCTCTCCCTCAGTAGCCAAGACAGACTGCCCCCTTGTGGCTCATACTGTGCAGCCATGCCTTGGTTTCTCATGAAATGGACATTACACTACACTACATTACATTACATTACATTACATTACATTACAGGCATTTAGTAGACGCTCCCATCCAGAGCGACGTACAATGAAGTGCAAATCAAACCCAGGGACAAGTGCGATGAGGACCCTCGAGGAAAGTACAGTTCTGGACATTGTGAAGTCTGGTAAATTCAAATAAGCTCCATTTCTGCACCTGTGAATCCAACATTCACATGAGAAGGAGCTGAAAGCACATAGACTATGTGCACATGTATGCAGTTCCTGCAGGAGAAATGGTCATACTCATCTATAGATCAGCAACAGCTGCGTGGGAACATGAGGGTCGAGTGGTCCGCCCAGTCTTTTTGGTGATATGACCTCCGCGTTCTATTTCTGTAAAATTGATTTCCAGTTGAAAGGAGTACATTGAAAGGGGCTTTAATAATGAAAACAAGCATTGCATCGGATATGTTTAAAGTCTTGGGACAGGTGCACAGCTGGCCGTAAGGATGATGATGTCGACCACTCGTTTACACATCTTGAGCAAAACAAAAAGAAAAAACTCAGAGGGAAGGATGCAAGATGACAGATGAGTAAAAGGTGCACGTAGTTTATTTTGTCTGTAGAGAGATCTAGTAGTGATGTTACAGTGAGCGGTAGTATTTTAATTTCTATTTAAATCTCTACATTTTGGTGACATGGAACCAATTAAACCCTGAAGGTGAACTAAAAAAAACCTGCTCCTCTTTCCTGTATTTTTATTTGGAGGGAAGCACTGCAAGGAGCCTTCAGACTCCTTTTTATGCTTAAAAGCTGAATAAAGCCAATAGCATACAGTACATATCCAGGCCAGGACTTTCTACAATAAGCATTGTATTCCCAAGGGCTGCAATTAAGGGTTTTTGCATGAATAAAACACAAGTATGCAGAATAAAGCAAATTGGCCAACAGCTTGTGGGGAAGAGCTATAACAACATTTCACTTTTTAAATATATAAAAACTTACTCTGCTCATACTCTTGTCACCCTAATGGTTTCATGTAGTGAGTCACATTTTTATATTTACACTGACATACTTCCCAGAAAGGGGTATATAACTAAAAAAGTGGAACATAGTTTCTCCCCTTATTAAATGCATTATACAAGTTATAAATGAAGCAGTTTTTTAGGAATGGAATTTTTTTAAACATGCAGGTTCTTTTTTATTTTTAAGCTCCAACCTAGAAAAGTTGCTAGGTCATCTTGTGATGTAATGCACAGCTGTTTGTTATTTCCGCAGAACATTAACACATAAAACCTCCCTGAGTGCAGTGTTCAGCGTTTATCTGAGAAACCTCACAACTTCACCACATTGGGCTCCCACTGACCTCAAAATGCCCTGGCTCTGACTGGATGATCGCCTCAGGATGCTACAGCTCTGATTGGTTGATTGCACTCTCTGCCTTCCGTTTTCTCAGCCAGACTGAACCAGAGGCTGCAGAATCGAAAGACGGCTGGTTTGGCAACATTCAGACGGCTTTAAAAGGGCATTCATCCAAAATGTACGGAGCATATCTGTGGCCTGAATCCTGTACATTCATACACAGCATTAATTATGCTGCAAACTCTGCTCGCGAAACACAGCAGGCTGGTTTAGCCACCGACGTGTCTGTGTGGCAGATCCACTGGCAGACATCGAAGCATTCTCCGTTTCCATGCCACTAATGTACACAAAACCAAAGTAGACATACTTACCATACTTTAAGAGGCATGAAATGTGTGCATAGAAGTGGGTAGGATATTTCTACTGCTGAGCTGATGCAACTTGTACCCAGGACCGATTTTAATGTGTTATGTAAAATATGTCACTGTGTACCGAAAAAAGAACAGGTTCCTCTGACTGTGCCACACAGCACACCTCTGTTCTGAACTCTGTTCACTTAAATACATAAACAAAGATGTAGACAGAGGCACTTTTTGTGCTACAAAAAGCATCAGCCACACAGCAGACCATTCAAGTGTATAAACAACCTCCTCCAAGGATCTATTGTACTCAGCAATGAGTGCAAACAGGAACAAGTGACAGGACCGAGAAATGCAAAGGGCAAATCCATTGTTGCTAATGGCATGCACGCGTCAGTCAGGGAAGATGGGGAAGTTACCAGGTGCCAGATGACTTATTAATGTAGCATCTCCCTGAAGACGCCTCTCATTAAAGCGAGAGCTTTGTTAAACATCGCAACAACTTAATCTACAGTATGGTGACTGCAATCCCCACATTGCCAACAAAACTTCTCTTTTACTTTTGTTCAACACAGTCTAAAGAACACAGCTTCATTGGGTCAGCAAATACTGGTGACAGGGACAGGTTATAAAAAGAATCTACGCACATTTTCCTTTCTTTAGAGCAGACAAGGTTATGAATGGCCTCTGGTGTTGCTGGTATACTGCAGTGACTCATCAGGCTGTTTTTATTTAATGCATTCATTTCATGTTAATGCAATTATGTGTCATAGGGGTGGCAGTATAACATAATGATTTGGGAACTGGGCTCGTAAATCAAAATGGTTGTTGGTTTTATTCCCAGCTGTTTTACCCTTGAGTAATGCACTCAATCTGAATTACTTCACTAAAAATACCCAGGTATATAAATGGATTGTAAATTAAAAATGCACCTGTGTAAGTCGCTCTAGATAACAATGTCTGCTAAATGCTGAAGTGTAAATGTAATTTCACACACCTTCAAAAAAGGCTTCTTTTTTTAAAAACAATATTTGCTTACACTTTTGTCTGCAATATTAGAATACTCACTCTACTATATTGATTTACTAGTCTTATATCAATGTTTAATATAATGATCTCAGCCGTGGTGCTGAGACTACACGAGCCACTGCTGCTGCTATCATCTCCATGGTGACCAGACCAGGATGGTGAGTCTCCTACAGTCCTAAGCTTTTGAGCCTGCAACACCTACCATGCCATACCTCACATAGGTCTCTTAAATTATTGTTATCCTTAGCATTTTGAAAAAGAATAAACGCACAGAGCCCCAGTGTGTGGGAGTTGTGGAATGTGACACACAGAGGATGTGCACATGTGTCATCGTGCAGCAGAGGTGGAAGGACACGGGCAGTCAGAGAGGGAAGGACCTTCTTGAGGACAGTGACTCATCCCCCGCAGTGTCAGGGCCAACGCAGCGAGGCCAGGGCTCTTCACTGGCCCGAGACCCTGAGGAGCAAGAGGGGCTCTGTATGTGTGAGTCATGCGGAGGGCCGACCGTCACTCCTGCTGCAGAACCCCCCAGTGCTACAGCCTCTCCCGCTAAACACCGCGAGGACAGCCCAGAATCATCCAGAATCACTGCGAAAATCCACTGCGGATGCAAACCCCCGCGAGATTACTCCCAGAGAACGCACACAGAGGAAGCCAGCTCTGTAGAATAAGTGACTCCAGATCCTGCCTTCCGAATATCCCTCTGGAGCACCACTCCAAGCCTTTGCTTCTCAATTCTTTTTACTTTTCTTTTTTCTGACTTGCGATCTCAGTTTACCGGAAGATGTCATTTCAAAATAATGTTCACAAATTAAATTTCAAAATGGTGTTCCGGAATGAACTTGGCTGCCGACGCTGAAAAAATTGCGGATTTAAAATTCAACAATACAGTATTAATTCAATTCAATACGGCATATCATCTACTTTCAGCTCTTTCAACTGAGATTTTCTTTGGGTGCCCTCTCAAGGAGATGTGCTTATTACCTGCTGTTGCCATTACACCACTGTCAATAAAGATGATCCAAAAGAAAGAAGATCCGTCTTTGAAATATGCCCAGCTCATGCATAATTCACTCTAAAAGAAAAGCTTCTTTCTGGAGAAATCTGCAGTGCACTGGCAGCCATTCTGAATGACATTACCACAAACAACATCTCCTCTGACTCTCTCTCCTTATCACTCAGCCAGTTGTATACTCTACAAGGCAAAGGAACTCTTCAAGAGCACACACAGATATCTTGCAAAATAATCAGATATACTTGCTAATCATGCCATGAGTTGTACAGGGAAATTATATAACTTCCTTTTGAGCTAAAGTGTGTACTTCATAAACACAACAGGTCTGTCATGGCCTGTCTGCTCTGTTTGGACAGTCCTTCATATTCACTCGTGATTGGTTTATCATGGCCTGCCAGCTGAATTTAGTTAGCTAATGAAGGCACCTACCTACTGTTACCGTACACTAGCCAATCACTTTGTTAAGGGTTAGCGACCATGGCTAATCTCTTGCAAACCCAGCTCACCACTGTAGTAGCCAATGCTTGCATATCTCCTCTTGCCATCCTTCTATTGGATCACAGAATGTATGTATGTCAGAGTATCATAATAATGACTAAGAATGTTTGTTTCATTATACTTTCATGGTGAAAATCCTGCATAGTATGCTTTAAATTTAACTGCCAAATGACCTGGGCAAGAAGCATGGCCTCCAAATGGCCAACATAAAATGATTTGCTGTCTTCAGAATTTTAAAAAAGTAATTTAAAATCCTAACTTAATTAATAGCTTGGTTATTCAGATATATATTTTTTAATGTAAACATTTTGATTGTACAGCATCTTTAATTATCTAAACATGTATGTATGGTGCAGTCACATAAATGGTGGCTGGTAAGAAGGAACTTGTGTAGTGTAGTCTCAGCCCCTTATTCACAGGACTGACCTTTTGCCATGTCAGTAGGCAACTTGAGGCCACGTACGAAACACGCTACATGCCATGGCCAGGACTCTGCAGTGGTAGAACACAACGGAGCAAGCACTGCTGGAACAGGGTGGGTTTATTTCAGTCAGCTTCCCCCAAATTATGAAGCAGGCACCCACAGGCTAGTTGTTGGATTTGTGGATATACCTCCCTCTCCTCTGATAGGTGCTAGCTCTCTCCTGTGGGAGGATGCTAAATTGTTACTGGCCTGCCCAGTGCACCTGTTAGGTTGCTGTTTACATATCATATTTTTATGATGTCGGCATGTTCCCAGTGATGACGCGCATCCACGTGTCCGAGGACTGCCCACTAGCAAGTTTAAAGTTTGGCTACAAGTGTGTCTAAGCAATTACAGCTGTCTCTAACTGCGCAGTTGAATGTTTTCAGTGAAACATTTGTTACAGACGCAAAACTGTTCATTTGCAACATCGTGTGAAACATTAAATGAATGCCACACGTCTTTTAATGTTGAGATATACGCTATGAACACCTCAGGGGCGTCAACAAAATACTGGGCTAGCTTATATTGTTTATAGGCAATTATATTAAACATATCTCCTTTTGCTGTTGTCAAAATAACAATCATGTTAGCTCGTTTGATATTTATGATAATGTATCTGCAGATAACCTGCAAGTTGCCTGAAGCGCCATGCTGTAAGCTGTTAAATGAACTCTGCTGATATTTTAGAAGCTTGCTTTGCTGGTAAACCCTGCTCTATATTTGTCACCAGCTGCCAAACTGCTTGCACATTAGGAATGAATGCTGAAGCTAATTTTACTGCTAATGCACGTCCTAAAGCGCCTGTTGAAATGACCAAGTAAAAAGAGAAAACCCTTCGAGAAAAGCAGTTTTTAGAGGTAAATTTACGTCAAACCTGTACACTGTGTGCCGTACGCGTGCGTGTTCGTTTATCGTTTTATTTCCTCTAACGCTTCTACGCCGATTAAATTATAAATGTGTAAGTATTGTAGTTCTCCTACCGGGTCACGTTGGGTGTTTTCCCCGAACGATACAACTATTCTCCGTATAGATGAACGCATCGCAGAAATTTAATTAAGTGCACTTAAATTGATCACATGTAGTTCCAAGGCTTTACTGGACGAAGGTAGCATCCACTGCAAAGAAAAGAAAAGTCTTGGCTTGAGACATTTTGTTTGATGACTTCAATTATATTATAGGTTATATATGTGAAATTATATTGATATATAGTTAAATTATAACTACGTTACGTCAACTCGTGAATATATTCAGTATGTTATTAAACCATATAGGCTACTCATTTTTATGCGTATACTAAACATTTTGACAAAGGCTTGCAGTTTCTTTCCTTCTTAAAATTGTTGTTTTAATTTTAATCCTGTATTACTTTGCTAATTTTAATCCTGTATTATCGCAATTTTACTAGTCTGTGACTTAATACTGCCAGCCAACTATTCACCCTAGGCTATGTCTTATTTTGCAGCCTGCCCGCTAACACTCACCTTTGAACAACCTGGGCTGGACGGATCTGTGGAACAGACTGTCAGGTGAGTTTCTCTTTTGAGAGGGCAATGGAAACCTGACCAATACGGCAACACCTGCCCATCAGCTCAAAACTGCACGTGATCCACTATCGAAGGGCACAGGTTTTTGTGAAATGGATATGTATACGACTGGAGACAGATTGGAGGTCATTGACGAGGAGGACACGGAGACCGAGCAGGAGCCAGAGCCTGCAGACGAGAAGAACGATGGTGAATGTGGAACTGCTGGTCGTTATGGGATGTGGGACAAGGCGGGTATCGACGTGGAGCTCCCTACCAACGAACCGTACGTGTTGGTGGCAGAGAAGAATGGTGGACCTCGTGGATCATGCGGAGAGATGGTGATGATGGGCCTTCCAGATAAAAAGGATACGAGTCCACCGGTGTCCACCTTCCAGCGTTTATCCGTGGAAACCAATGAATCCCTACGTTTCGAACCTTTCGTCGCGTCGGACGAAGAAGAGCCGGTGCAACGAACACAACAGAGCGGTAAAACTGCGTACAATGACGAAGTGTTCGAAACGGAACCAGGGCCTGGAGGACCAGGTGAAGGAGACACCGGTGACCCTGCAGGGGGAGGACCCGCAGAGGGTGATCAGAGGGTTGCAGATATTTATTGCACCGAGTGCATGACTTCTATTCAGAGGCCTTTTGGACCTCACAAGAACCATCGCGTTGTCCAAATACCCAAAGATTCAATGGAAGTTAAGGTACTAGACTATTTAATTAATAAAGACTGAGTACCTAGCATTGTCACTGAGTCACGTTTATTGAGAATACTCAATGCAATATTCATTTTAATATGAATATGGTGAAGCGCTGTGTAGCATGGTCATTTATAAACCATTCCGTGGTAATGTAGTAACAGAAGCAAAATCATTTGCAAGCCACTGTTGTAATATTCCCTGTTGTGTTGATCTGTATCTTACTGCTCTAGAATGATCTGTGTGCGAAGATGCGCAAACTGGAGGAACAGATCGGGCAGATGGAGAATTTTGCTGGCCACTTGGAGGAAATATTCATCACTGTAGAAGTAAAACGCATATTCATATAATTTAATAATTTGTCTTAAATTGTCTTCAATGGTGATTATACTGTGATTATATGAATACTCTTGCGACTCATTCTATCAAATCTGATTTTTTCATGAATACGTGGTTACATTGCATGTCCGCATGCAAGTATGCCTGTGTCATCGATGCTTGGTTGGTGCCACTTTATTTGAGACTAATTTGATAAAGGTTGTTTCCTGTGCAAGATCAAAAAGAAACATTGCCAAGATCTTTGTTCAAGAGTGAAATGTGGAGGTTAAATGCATGGCCGTCCCTGCAGGAAAACTTTGGGAGACAGGAGCAGAACCTGGAACAGCACTACAATGACGTGATCCAGACCCTGACGCAGCGCTATGATGAGCGGGCGTCCGGGCTGGAGAACGAAAAGAAGGTGAAACTGGAGACCTTGTACAGCCAGCTGGTGGACTGTGGGAAGACCCTGGATGTCTCCAAAGAGCTGATTGAGGCCGCACAGGAAGTGTATAGAAATGAAGACAAGTTGGCCTTCCTTCAGGTCTGTTCTGCTGAATTACATTACATTACATTACATTACATTACATTAGAGGCATTTGGCAGACGCTCTTATCCAGAGCGACTTACAACAAAGTGTATACCCATAACCTAGCATTGGAATACTGCTCTCTGTGAGGTAACCGTAACCAACTTAGCAGAAGTTTAAACACTTATATCAAGGAATAACAACTGCATAACATTTGTTACTACTTATCTCACAGATAACAAATAGCTTTTCCTGCCGTTTACACAGTTATGTGGTGTTTCTCAACTCTGGTCCTTGTGACCCATTTGCCAGAAGGTTTTTGTTGTAACTAGGAACTCACACACCTGATTTAACTAATCAAGGGCATTGGTGGTTTGATTGGTTCAGTCATTAAATCAGGTGTGTGAGTTTGTGGTTACAGCAAAAAGTCCTGAGGACTGGAGTTGAGAGACACTGGTCTAAGGGTTTGAGCCTAATTTTTAAATTAGTGTTGGTCACCAGCATTGATGAAACCTGAACCCACTTAACCACAAGTATAGTTCCTCACAGTGGTCATACTGCTGCCAGTGCTTATAACACTCGGTTGTACAATACATTGCTATCTATATGTAATTAAGTTTTCTTTTAACATTTTTTACATTTATCTGTGTCCCACAAAACAGCATGTTAGCTCTTCATATTTAAAAATGTTGTGTAACTGTTTCATAGAGTAATTCAAATGTGATCCTTTTCATTAATAGGCCGTTATGCCTACCATAGACAGGTACTGTAAGGTGTCTTGAGTTTGGAGTTTTGCATGACTTATGTTTTTATTAATATATAGAGTTTAGTGAATGCAAAATGCAAAGCAACATGGCATTACAATTTTGGTTCACATTGATACTGCATGCTGTGACTGCAGTGTAAAATGTTTGGTATTTCCAAAACTTTTGTCATGGGATGTACTGCTGCAACATTTTCCAGTAGATCTGTGTGTCCGGTCATCTGTGTAGATGCACTGCATGTGGCGTAGAAGCAAATGCTTCATGCTATTCCTTACTTTATTTATCCAAAATTTATAAAATATCACCTGATTTTAGGTTTCAGTTCAAGTAGCCTCATAACTGAAAATAGTGGCTTATAAGTACTTGCTTTTGTGTATCAGTACTAAGTGTTTTTCCATTGAAGCGTGGAAATTCTATAAGCTATGAATGGCATTTTGTGTGGAGTTACAACCATGAGAGATGACAGAGGGAATGCATTTATGTATCCTTTCAATGTGAATGTAATGCTAATTTGTTTTGTTACAGAATAGAGGATTTCACTAAAGAAGATGTGGAGCTCACACTGGCTGCCAATATGGAGTTTGGAAATTCTGCAGTAGATTTGTCTGATGTCAAACAAATGATGGAATCCATCAACATTGTACCAGGTCCCAGTCCCACCCACACACATAATGTCTTTTTTAGCTTTAAATCAACTGTCAGATATTTGAGGGGTTTAAAAAGGCTCTGCTTACCTCTCCCCGCGTTGACACCTATACCAGCCGTGAGTCTAAACACTTGGAGTAGTTCAGGACTGCAGTGATCCCAGTACCACTCTATTCAAGCTTAAGTGCTGGGTGTGATTTAAGTTGGAGCACTTTTGGGTCACAACAACATTCTTGGCAAAATGTATCATGAAAAATGGAGGAACAGCTCTTTTTGACACTGAATTATACACAGAGCTGTTGACAACTCTTTGAGTCCCAAGCCCCAAGTGACTCTATCCAAATCCCAAGGGGTTTTGGCTTTGGTAGAGAATATGGCACTCTTGGGATTTTACGGCAGTTACACTTGAGTGACATATGGCACTCTTGAGACTGAAAGGGTTAATGAAAACTAGTGAAAAGATTTGGGGTTTTTTTCTTTCTTTTTTTTTTTTTTCTTTTTTTTTTTTTTTTTTTTACACATGCACCCTGGGATTTCCCTCTTCCAATCAGCAGCCCACCCTCTGTTACTGAGGAGGAAGACAGACACTTTCACAGTTTCTCTTAGACTTGCATTGAGAAGTGCACAGCAGAGAGTGACACCTTGCCTGTGTGGTGCAAGAACCGTGTTTATGACAGTCTGTCATTAAGCGCACACACCCGTCAGCCTCTCTGTTGTTGCAGCTTTTGTATTTGAGTCAGCCCGTCACAAGAGCTTGGTCCCTCGGGGCTATAATTGGCAGTGACACATACAACGCCAATATATGAGCTGTGGGATAGGAAAATGTATATGTGACACGAGGGAGACATCACTGTCATCCCTGTGTCCGTGGAGCAATCATGTGCTTTATCTGAGAAAAAGTACTCTGCTCTTCCAGGAAACAGTGCTTGTTTCTAGTTAGGATTTTGGTCAGATATTTGAATGAATACTTCAACGAATGGACTGTTTTTATATAGGCAGTTCTATACACTTGCGTTTCAGTTCAGATTCTTCTGTGGTATATAGCCGTTGGTGAATGAAGTTTCTGAAATGTGTGTGTGCTCTCCAGCCCCCTCCGCACCAGTCATTAACCCGCAAGTGCCTAACTCGGCCGGCAGCACCTCAGTGCGTGTGTGCTGGAGCCTGTTCTCAGACGACACGGTGGAGTACTACCAGCTCCACTACAAACCTGTCCTGGAGGACACCACTGCTGAGGAACCACCTCCTGAAGGTACCGTCCACCCAGAACCACACCCACAAACGTCAGTCATCCTTACACTGAAGGTACCGTCCACCCAGAACCACACCCGCAAACGTCAGTCATCCTTACACTGAGGGTACCGTCCACCCAGAACCACACCCGCAAACGTCAGTCATCCTTACACTGAAGGTACCGTCCACCCAGAACCACACCCGCAAATGTCAGTCATCCTTACACTGAAGGTACCGTCCACCCAGAACCATACCCGCAAACGTCAGTCATCCTTACACTCACGGTACCGCCCATCCAGAACCACACCCGCAAACGTCAGTCATCCTTACACTGAAGGTATCGCCCAACCAGAACCACACCCGCAAACGTCAGTCATCCTTACACTGAAGGTATCGCCCAACCAGAACCACACCCGCAAACGTCAGTCATCCTTACACTGACGGTACCACCCAACCAGAACCACACCCGCAAACGTCAGTCGTCCTTACACTGAGGGTGCTGCCCACCCAGAACCACACCCACAAACGTCAACCTTCCATACAATGACGGTACCTCCCACCCCGAACCACACCTGCAAACATCAGTCATCCTCACATCCGTCACCACAGGCAGGGATGGGCCTGCTGCCACCACAGGAATGTAATGCCTCTATACACATCTCCACTCATTCACAACCTGCATGTCTTCTGATAACCAGCCATAAATATGCTTCTCTGGGTTAGAAATATTATGTATGTCACTATGGGGTTTGGTACAAATATAACAAATGCATAATCCTCTTACAGTCCTCTTAAATAACTTGGTTTGGTTATCTCATTGGTTGATTGTCATTTTTTCCCCATTGACTATCAAGAATTGCCCTACACTGTTATTGACACAGGAGGGAAGTCAGAAATGAATTTAAAATACATTTAAAATGTTAAATGAATGTCCCGTTCTTTTATGTTCTGTTGATACGGTTTGTGTGAGGTGAGAAGTTCTGGCCAGAGGCCATATGGGTCTGTGCTAATCCTGTGATAAAGCCAGGCTTCTCACTGCAGTATATCTGGGATTTCTGCCCACCCCCCAGAATCAGAGGTAAAGGTGAAGGAGACGTACCGCACGGTGACTGATCTGCTGCCCAACGCGCAGTACGAGTTTTGGGTGACAGCCACCAACACCACCGGCATCAGCCCTCCCAGTGAAAAAGCCGTGTACATGACAGGTAACCGAGCAACACTGCAGTGGGAGGAACATGACCGAGCCAGCACTCTGTGAGCCATTTTTGGAGCGCTGTGTTTTGTGAGTGCTGTGTTTTGTGAGTGCCGTGTTAGCTGTGTTTTGTGAGTGCTGTGTTTTGTGAGTGCTGTTTTTTGAGCGCTGTGACAGTGATTTTATGAGCGGTGTGTTTTTTGAGCGGCATTCGTGCATCACGTTTTGCCTCTGCAGTCCCCTCCCCTCCCGTCATCAAGCCGCGGGAATGTGCCAGCTGCCCCAGCGCGGCTCTGATTCGCTGGGAGTCGGGAAACACCAACCCGGTGGACTCGTACACCGTGGAGCTGAGCGAGGCAGGCGAGGAGACCAGCGACGCCGTCACGGCGACAGAGTACGAGCTCCACGAGGTCACCGGTCACGTGGCCTTCAGCCTTTACACAGTGTTTGCACAGACAGCGTTTTTCACACACACCTGTGCCACACCTCCATTCATTTATCAGGATTTAGACAGCGCAAGAATGCATTTTCAGAATAGTGCTGTGACCCCTTCAGTATGCTTACAGTATTTACACAGACAATGTTTACTGTCTTACCACAGACCATACAGACCATATTTACATTCACAGTGTTACCACTCATGCAGTGCATGAGCCACAGCAGTGCGGTTTTGTCATTTCACTAGGTACACACCACAGGGATACAGGTAGTTCAGATATTCTCTGTATCCCTGTGGCATGTACCAGTCTTGTAATGGCTTGATTTGTATAGTAATCGGCCAAGGAAGCCCAGAGCAATCAAAAAGTGAGAAATATTACGTAAGGAAGGAAATGGATATGAAAGGAAGCTGTGTGCTGGGCAGACTGGAGGGCAGGGCTGGTGTATCACATTTCTGAATGACCTACTTTGAGTCTCACCACCCCAATCCTGCCCGCCCCCTCGCCCTCCTCCCCTCCCCTCCCCTCAGGGCCATCGTTGCCGTGCCCACCTGTGAGTGTTTGGTGCAGCTGCAGCCAGGGCGGCAGTATTGCATCAGCGTCAGGGCAGTGAACATCGGAGGCCCCAGTGAGAGGAGCCAGCCCGTCACTGTACACACCACAGGTACCAACACACACACACACACACACACACACACACACACACACACACACACCCCACACACACACCACAGGAACCTACGCACACACACGCACACACACACACACACACACACACACCACAGGAACCTACGCACACACACGCACACACACACACACACACACACACCACAGGAACCTACGCACACACACACACACACACACACACACACACACACACACGAACCTACGCACACACACACACACACACACACACACACACACACACACCACAGGAACCTACGCACACACACACACACACACACACACACACACCACAGGAACCTACGCACACACACACACAAACACACCCCACAGGTACCTATATACATACACACCACAGGTACCTACACACACACACAAACACAGACCACAGGTACCTACACACACACACACACACACACATAAACACAGACCACAGGTACCTACACACACACACAGGTACCTACATACACACACACACACACACACACAGAAACACACACCACAGGTACCTACACACACACACACACACACACACACACACACACGACAGGTACCTTAACAAACACACACACCCACACACACACAAAACAATCACTGTGAGGAGCTGTTCCTAGGAGAACCTGGTCATAAATGTGCATGAATCACCTTAAAATCTCCTTCGGTTTACTGAAGCTGATGTCAGAATACCATTCTCACGGATGGTTTTCAGATTTATTTGGAATTCAAGAAAATGGCCAATCTTTTCACACATCCAAACATGGTTTGGGCAGGCCAGATACTGTGCGTTTCACCTGCATAGAGCCCCCTTATGTTTTTTAACCTGTGCCTTCAGGGACCTACTTTCACCTGCTGGAGGACACGGCACACCCCTGCCTGTCCATCTCAGAGGACGGATTCACCATGTTCTACGGGGACGATGACATTGCCTTAAGTGACATGATCTTCACCGACAACACATTTGCCCAGTGAGCCACATTAGCATCCTAGACCATAGCAATGACATTAGAATCATTGGTTTGTGGGACCATATATAGTATGTGTACATATCTGTGATGATGAGCAAAAAGATTTTGACTAGAAAGAAATGTATTTTCAGTGTGTAGTGGTGTGCACATTTGCAATGTGAAGAACATTTGTTTTTTAGAGCTTGGAAGATGTTTTTATACAGTAGGGATATTCGAGTAGAGAATTTGTGTAGAGAAATGAATAAAAACAAGCCTTTGTTTAAGGTGTGTGTAAAAGTGTGTGTGTGTGTGCGTGTGTGTGTGTAAAGGTGCGTTGCGGTGCTGGGGGAGCTGATTCCGGTCAGAGGAACACATTACTGGGAGGTGGAAGTGGAGGACTGTACAGAGTTCAGGATTGGGGTGGCGTACCAGGACACCCAGAGGAACGGTTACCTGGGCGGCAACAACACATCCTGGTGCATGAGGCACGTGGTTACTCCCTCCAGGTGAGGCTTCGACCGTGCTGTGCTCACACTGATCATATACACCGTGCTGCACTCACACTGTGGTCATATACACCGTGCTGCGGTCACACTGTGGTCATATACACCGTGCTGCGGTCACACTGTGGTCATATACACCGTGCTGCGCTCACACTGTGGTCATATACACCGTGCTGCGCTCACACTGTGGTCATATACACCGTGCTGTGCTCACACTGATCATATACACCGTGCTGCACTCACACTGTGGTCATATACACCGTGCTGCGGTCACACTGTGGTCATATACACCGTGCTGCACTCACACTGATCATATACACCGTGCTGCACTCACACTGTGGTCATATACACCGTGCTGCACTCACACTGTGGTCATATACACCGTGCTGCGGTCACACTGTGGTCATATACACCGTGCTGCAGTCACACTGTGGTCATATACACCGTGCTGCGGTCACACTGTGGTCATATACACCGTGCTGCGGTCACACTGTGGTCATATACACCGTGCTGCGGTCACACTGTGGTCATATACACCGTGCTGCGGTCACACTGTGGTCATATACACCGTGCTGCACTCACACTGTTGTCATATACACCATGCTGTGCTCACACTGTGGTCATATACACCGTGCTGCACTCACACTGTGGTCATATACACCATGCTGTGCTCACACTGTGGTCATATACACCGTGCTGTGCTCACACTGTGGTCATATACACCTTGCTGCAGTCACACTGTGGTCATATACACCGTGCTGCGGTCACACTGTGGTCATATACACCGTGCTGTGCTCACACTGTGGTCATATACACCTTGCTGCAGTCACACTGTGGTCATATACACCGTGCTGCGGTCACACTGTGGTCATATACACCGTGCTGTGCTCACACTGTGGTCATATACACCTTGCTGCAGTCACACTGTGGTCATATACACCGTGCTGTGCTCACACTGTGGTCATATACACCGTGCTGCGCTCACACTACGGTCAAACACATCACTAGCAAGTGGACCCTGTACCAATGCCATCTCCATTCATTTAGTGGGACTTATGCAGAAAGCAGTAATACATTTGTAGAACAGTTCAGTGAGGTCTTCAATAACCACAAATTGGGCAATTTACCCAAAAATTCTATTAAAGTATGATTCCACATCTAAAAACAAGTTCTCAAAGATTTGTCACATCTCAGCGATATATATGGAACGATAGACGGTACTCTGGGTAAGTGAAAACATACTTCAATATCATTTTTTGGGTGAACTGCCCCTTTAACTGTACGACACCAGTGTGCTCATAGGTGTTCATTCTGGAGAGGTGATCATGGGTCCACTCCAGTGTTAGTGGAGCAGCCATGAGAGGGTCTTCTGGACTGATGCCTGTGGACAAGGACAAAGCAACTGTGCCAAAGCAACACTCTTTCACACGGATTGAGATAGGATTAATAATACCATTACTTACTGTATATAGCACTTTAAAAACTTAATTTTTTAGCCTAAAGAATTTCACAGGAAACATAACAGAAAGATAAAAGTACATATACAAAAATTTAAAAAAGAAATTCTAAGAAAACAAATATAATAGTCAAATAAAAATGGAGAAATGCTTAAATTATAAATGGAAAAGGATGAGGTATACAAATAATCAGGATTAAAAAAATACTAAGATCTAAGACAAAACACGAATAAAAGCAACCCCAGTCAGCTAAAATCCATAAAAATATGCAGTTATTGCTGTAAAAAAAATTGCTTCTGGTGCTTCTCTTCATCTCTCTGGTAGAGTGCATTCCAGGACTTCACAGAAAACTTAGACGGCAGAGTAGCAGTGTGGCCATGGATATTTCCCCCCTGCTTTTGTCCATTTCCCTCCTGCTTTTGTACATTTCCCTCCTGCTTTTGTACATTTCCCATCTGCTTTTGTACATTTCCCTCTTGCTTTTGTCCATTTCCCCAGACACAAGTTTGAATTCCTGCACAACGGCTGGAGCCCGGACATCCGCATCACCATCAACCCCCGGCGAATAGGAGTGCGTCTGGACTACGACACGGGGAAGCTGTCCTTCTTCAACGCGGCCCTGTCCCAGCACCTGTACACCTTCGACTGCCACTTCCTGCACTACGTTCACCCCTGCTTCGCCTTAGACCACCCCGGGGCCCTGACCGTCCACAACGGCATCGAGCCCCCCGGCTGCGTGCGCTACGCCTGAACCCCTCAAACCCAACTCTGCAGCCTCCATATTCCACCCCACAGCAAGTCTGACGCCAGAAATATACATGTGGCTCCATGTGCACAGAGCAGGAATTTTCTTATGCTGTAGAAACACAACTTTTTCTGGTCCAGTGAGCTCCATTAGCATCCTAAACCACAGTAATGGTGAGATATGGCTCGATGCTCGCAGAGCAGGAATTTCAAAGTTATACTGCAAAAATATATTTGTGAATTGGCTTATGTCAGATACAAATTTACATATTTTGTTCCTGATTTCCATGGGAACAGGTTTACAACCCTTTTCCATATCGGAAGTTAAGTAGAGTTGAAGTACAGTGTGCATGCGTCAGCTGTGCTTGTGCTAATTTTAAGAAGCTGTATTTTGGCAGAGAGGTGGTGGGGTGTTAATAACAATAAAACCTGCCAATCATGGTAAAGCGAAGTCTTTTGTTCTTGGAGGTGGAGTAGGTGGGTGTGTGAACGTGGGCCAGACATTGCGGTGCAGGTCTTCAGTCGTCTACTCTACACAGAAGCCTTCTCACTATCTCTTTCAGGAAGCCCATTTGGCAGACTTGTGTATCTTTAACACAGCAGTGTCCAAGTGGCCTCCATGCATACAAATGCACCACAACGCCAATTAAGTAGAACACAAACGAAGCCCCTACGCAACCAATTAGCTTTCAACAATCGAAAGCACAAAACCTCACAGCCTTAAAATTCAGCCACATACTTCTGGCCTTGAGCTCATTAGCTGTGTTTTTAACACCAATCAGTGTTTCCCTGCTGCAAGATCAAAGCTGCCCTATGGTTTTTGAGAGAATCTCCAGACCCATTCAGAAAACCCCTTTCAGAGACTTGACAAGAAAGCAAAGTTGTTCTGAGTCACATCCTAATGAGGTATGGCAGGTTTGTATCATCCGAATAAGAACTATCAGTGCCAGGTAAGGCGGTGGTTTCCTTGGACACACTCTGCATTAACCCACTGTCTGCAGACATGGAGGGGTAATGAACATGGCAGTCCCCACAGACAGGGCAGCTGTGCTGGGAGACCTAGCGTCTCTCAGGGAGCCTCTGGAGAGAAACTGGTGGTGACTGTGTAAACGGACACCTTGTGGGCATTCCCAGCATGCACCTACTGGGACCACAAATACAGACACTGTGATTGGATAGGTAAATAAAATTTAAAAAAAGCCCTGTCATGAACTCATTTTAAATTAAAATATTGTTTATAAATAATAAACCCTAGAGCTCAGTGGGTGAGAGAACACTGGTCTGAATTTCCCAGTACAGTACTTTTATCCTAAGAGGTAGGCATCAGTGCTAAGGATCCTTCAGTGTCTTCCTATTCCTCAGTTGCCGTCTGCAGAGGAGCCATCAATCACACAGTAAATACATCAAACAGACACAGGGAGAGACTCCAGCAAGCTCTGACTGAGTTTCTGCAGTTTACATCCCAGGCACAAAGAAGCTCTGCCAGAGTTTGGGAGGCTGGGGAGACAGGTTCATTAACTCCTAACAGATCTGCTGTGCACAGCATATAAGTATGGAGATTAACTGCACTTGATATCATCAATCCAATGACTAAGAGCCAAACAGGAACAGCATGTGTCAAGTGTTTAACACAAGCTTTTTCTGTGGCTCCCCTAAACATGACTACGACAGGACCTCACCTCACCACAAGATGGCGAAAAGGAGCTAAAAATTTGCCATGTTAAATCCAATGAATACAGAGCCAAAACTAAAATTGGGTCACTGTCCAAATTCATATGGACTGCACTGCATACCTACGGATTCATAAACAATATAAACAAATGGCTCATTTAGTTTGAAGCCCTCATTCTCACACTTGGTGAGCTTTGCACACATCAGCATATTCTTCAACACAGATGAAAATGGTGGTGTGTAATGCAAACAAAATTAGTCACCTGCTCCATCAAAATCGTAGTATTGATCCCAAAACGTATTTCGAGTTTTAGAAACTAATCGAAAGAGGAGAATGTAAGTCTGAACGATGCCAAAGTTATCTCTCTACTCCAGATAGCAATGGAGTTGTGTCCCTTTTCATTTTGAGTGCCACCAAAATTGTGACCATTTTTACACAAATATGGATTTGTGTGAAATTGGCCACTGTGACTTACGACTTACTATGATAGAACGGGTCACAGAGGCACTCTAATGCATGGCAGTGACAGTCCTTTAGACTGAATGGGTTTCACCATCCCTTTCCAAACAGCCAATGGAAACGCAGGGCAGCAGCGGGTTACAGAAATGAGGCGCAACACCATAATTGTCATCATTTTATTTTTAATAGAATAATTTTCTAATGTCTTTCCCCTCCCCTTGGTGCTGTTGGACCAGCAGAAGCAATGAATCAGAACAAAGAAACAAAACCCCTGAATGAATTTAAAATTCTGCCGGAAAGAAAAAAAGACAGAACAAAGCTTCAGGTCAATATATCATATTGACCCATATATAGTCTTCTGTATTATGGCAGATTTATATATACTCTTTAAATAAAAATAGGAAATAATCTTAAGGAACATTCTTTCACACAGACATATCTTTATCAGAAACCATTGGTGGAGAATGCTTTGTCCCTGGGTTTTCTGTGGAGACAGGTCTTCTAACAAACAGACAGTAATGATCTGCTACTTTTAAAAATCAAAGCGAGCAGTGTGGTAGAAGACCAATATTTGACAGCAACAGATAGCTTTGAACTCTGCATGTCCTGAAAAGCTATGGTTTTGTTACACTGCAATGCCTTTTCAATGCTTTTGTCAAACGTCTCCACAAAATGCCAGATCTAAGCTCGTGTTTGCTTTCATTTCAACACTCCAGTGTAAAATACATAGTCTACAAAAATATTAACATTTCAGTATTTTACTTTCACTTCATTATTTTAAAATAAAAACTTCAGATGTTCTTTGCATTTGCACAGTGGGGCGGACTGTATAAATAGTGTATAAAATAAGGCAGTCTCTCAGTAGGATAAACCAGATATAAAATTTCTGGGAGAAGAAAAGAAAGTCACTTTCACAGATTTCATCTGTTACAGAAAGCAGCGTGGTTTATGCCACGACGCATCGTGGAGAGCCACAACCACAGAAACACACTCTCACGCCCAGACTATCAGCAGCTACACAGCTTATTGGCCGGAACACAGCACCCCAGTTGCAGACACATTATTACAACATACACTTCTATTCTTCTTTACAGTGCAATAGAAAGGTGGCATTCTAGTTGATATTTGCATTATGAAAATAAACATGTCTTCATGTTGGATGATACTATACTCAGCTTTGGCTTTTTATTATTATGTATTCATTTATTTTTTTTAGAAATATTGAATAATTAAAAGAAATATACTGAAAATGTCTACTTGTAGATGCTTATGTGATCTAAGGGTGACCCCGCCCCCACTTTAAAAAAGAGGTGCAGCTGAACCGTCCCCCGGCCAGGAGGCCCCTCTCCGTGTTCGTGAAGGGGGCAGTGAAAACAGGAGCGAAACACAAGAAGAAAGAAAAGGCGGATGAATAAGGGAGGGAGCACACTGTTTCTGGGGGGGGGGGTGAGTCACCTGACAGAGAAAATGGAGCTCATCCCCTCGTCCTGCGTGAGGCCTCTGGAGCGCCCCCTGGTGGCCCGTCCCCTTCTGCACCTCTGCCCTGGATGGGGAGGAGGCCGACAGCCGTGACCCCGCTGCTCACTGCGCATAAATGCATCCATTTTGTTTCGTCCCCATCGGAGCGGCCACCAGGCCCTGCGAGTCTGTGTGTACTGCTGTACTGGTGGTGGGCTGAGGGTTTTGAAGGCGTGCCACACATCAGCAGAATGGCTGGACAGCTGGAGCCGGGCTCTGTACACTCATCCTTTTAATTGTGCTTCTGCTCACCAAGCTAGTGCCATGTGTTCTGCAAGCAGTCTCTCTCTCTCTCTCTCTCTCTTTCTCTATAACTCCATCCAACTTTCTCTCCCTCTAACTCCATCCATCAACCTCTATAATGCCATAAATCTCTTTCCTCTCCATCCATCTCTTCCTCCCTTTCTCTTTCTCTCTCCATCTCTCACTATAAATCCATCCAACTCTTTTTCTACATCTCTCTCCATCTCTCTCTCTCTCTCACTCTCCACCTCTCTAATGTGATACAGGAAGCAGGCGTCAGTAGGTCCCTGACAGGGTGATGTTCTGGACAGAGCTGCCCCTCAGCGACGCCTCTGCAAGGCTGTAATTGGACAGGACGAGGGAGGCCCCACCCACCCACTGTGCAAAACAGCACGGGATAGGCCGGCTACTCTGGAGGAGGCCGCAGGGTGCAGAGCTTCTGCTCGTCCAGGCTTTTCCAATACTTAAAGTTACTGTCCAGATGCTGCATGAGGTTGGGCAGGTCCGCGAACGCTGAGGGAGAGAGAGCACACACAGCCTGCACTTTAACACCCTTCATATGCACAATATTCAGAGTTGGCCAGCCTTTTCCCTACATGTTTGTGTTTACAGTAAAATCACCGACATTTGTGAATGCATTACTGTTTTTCAAAAGAAGGTGTCCCAACCAATGAAGTGCTTCACTGCTTCCTGAAAACATCTGTTGGATTACAAGGGAATTTACTACCGAAAGTAGTGCTGTAACTAAAGAAGCCACCTCAGCGTGAAGGCTGGAGTCACTCACCATCCCAGGCGTCGAACATGTCCGTGATGAAGTAGTCGATGAAGGAGATCTGGGATTTGGGAATGCTGCAGGTGTTCCTGTCAAAGACGGGCATCACCACCGGCAGACCCTGCTGCTTCTCCTCATCAGTCTGCACGGTCAAAGGAGACAACCGTTAATGCACCGCCCTCTCCACCACGGTCATAAGAGGAGGTTGTTAATGCACCACACACTCCACTACAGTCATAAGAGGAGATTGTTAATGCACCACACACGACACTCTCCACTACAGTCATAAGGGGAGATTGTTAATGCACCACACATGACACTCTCCATTACAGTCATAAGAGGAGATTGTTAATGCACCACACGACACTCTCCACTACAGTCATAAGGGGAGATTGTTAATGCACCACACTCTCCACTACAGTCATAAGAGGAGATTGTTAATGCACCACACACGACACTCTCCACTACCGTCATAAGAGGAGATTGTTAATGCACCACACACGACACTCTCCACTACCGTCATAAGAGGAGATTGTTAATGCACCACACACCACACTCTCCACTACAGTCATAAGAGGAGATTGTTAATGCACCACACACCACACTCTCCACTACAGTCATAAGGGGAGATTGTTAATGCACCACACACCACACTCCCCACCACAGTCATAAGAGGAGATTGTTAATGCACCACACACCATACTCCCCACCACAGTCATAAGGGGAGATTGTTAATGCACCACACTCTCCACCATGGTTACAAGTGGAGACCATTACTACAGCAGTCTCTTCCACGGTCATGACCGGAGACCACTACATCACCACGCGCCACACCTGTGATAGCCTTCACCACCAGTGTGTACGGAGGGCCTCGTCATTCCCTCACCTGTGCAAAATACTCCTCGGAAATGCGTCCGGCCCACTCTATGCACAGCTCCAGCGGTCTGCAGGGGTTGGAGATGTCTGCACACTTTATCAGCATGCGCTTGATCAGGATGCGGTTCTCCGGTGACGTCAGAATGCTCCCTGCACAGTCCTCCTCCCCACCCCCCTGCAATCACAACACTGACTCAACCATACTGTACCAGCTCATTAGCATCATCGCTACAGCACGAAACATTTTTTCTCCCACTATAAAATGCCCCAAGGCAGAACGTAATGCTTTTGTCAAATTAAATGATCACCATTACACGTTTTCCTACAAAAGGAGGAGGAGTAGCTTTAAACAAGGGATTATTTATGATATTTAGGAGGCGTGAGGCTTTAGGAGATGACTTCTAAAGCTCAGAAAAAAGCACAGTGACTTTGACTTGGTACTTGCAGAGACCCTTTTTCGTTTGTAGTTATTCACAGAGAAAGCGGTTTCCTTAAATTTTTTTCAGAAGAAAATACAACAATCCCTGTCTTAATGTTAGTAATAAGTTAAAAAAAATGGAGGCCGTTTGGTCTGCCCGAGGGAAAGTGTGGCAGAGGGGATCACTCAGACCTCGAGGCAGTGCATTCCACACTGGGCTGAGAAAGCTGCTACCAGCCTGTAAAATTCCCACTTCCCACCCTGGCGGCCATGTTCTCCTGCTGGGGGCCAACGCTGTGGACCACACGCAGATTCTGCCTTTCCCCTGAACGAGACCCCTCTGCTCATGTCCATTTCATTTAACCTTTATCTCACCAGGTCATCTCATTGACATATAATCTCTCTTTCAAGAGAGACCTGGTGCAAGAAATAGCAGTGTCAGCAGCAAAGATAGTTAATGTGAGATAAATTGATTTTTTACAACCGACAATAAACTGAGTATCCTTGCTGCTCAATAGAGGGAAAACTAGAAAATAAGTGCGTATCGTAGCGGCTAGAGAGAAATGGAGCCAGACCGGAAGTTTATAAGGAACAGATAAAGTTACGCATGCGCAGAAGTAATGTTATTATTTTGGTCTTTGAAACGGTCTATACATATTCACATTAAAAACAGAGGGAATCAGAGCAGGGATTGGGCCCGGGCCTGGAACATTCAGTCCAGGACCAGACCAAAACCCGACCCTTGAATTCGCCCCAAGAGGTCGTCCAGCCCAAAACATCTGCTGCTCATGCTGACCGCTGGGCTGGCATTTGGGCCTTACCCCGTTCTCCTCCAGGGCAGCCAGGGGCTTGTTGATGCTGTTCACAAACTTGTTGACGTGCTCAAAGTGCTTGGTCATCTCCGTGGCCAGGACCATGTCGATTATAGCCTGCCGCAGCGAGCGGTACTCATTCCTGGTCGGGAACAAGGAAGTAGACAAGGAGGAACATGTGGTGAAATTCCCAAGAGCCAGCGCGGAGACGGGAATCACATTACGCCACGTCTGTGCCAGGCAATGCTGGGAAACCCATCTGTTCAGCCCAGGGAGATCCCACAAGGGTCAACTGTTGTGGGTCACGCATGACCACCAATAAAAATGAACTTCATCTGCCTTTTAAAATATTAAATTGTGCCTGGGAGAATATATCCATCCATTTTGGAAACTGAATTAAGAATTATAAATCCAGAAAATAGACTAGATACTGAAACAGCAGGAGGCTTGCTGTGAGAGATACAGATAGCTGTGTGGATTTCTGCATATTACAATGACTGAAATAATTACACACTAACTAACAACAACCCCCGGGGTCTAAATAGAGGAGTTGACACCCTATGATTTAGTCATTACTCACTGCGTATAACAGACTGTCTGTTAAAGCTACGGTTTAATGAGCAGTGGAGAACAGAGTTTGCAGGTTGTTAGCTCTGAGCTTTGGGAACCTAGTTCACATGTTATTACAAATGTGGACTGTGTAGCCAAAAGCACATTTCTTAGGTGTTTTAGGTCTGTAATGTATTCTATGTTTGTAATCTGTTGTATATGCCATGTGTAGCCAAGGACAAATTATCACATGTGGACAATAAAGTTTTCTAATCTAATCTAAAGTTAATGGAACCCTACTTAGGGGAAGCCACCCCCTTAAGAAGCTACGGTAACGTCCCAGGAAAGTCTCAGAACAGGTTCATATCAGCTTGTTTCTTCCAGCATAGCACCACACATCCACCAGGGGGCACTGTGGGCAGAGCTCACCGGTCCATGTTCTTGAAGATGTTGCTCTTGTCGTCGCGGGTGGACAGCTGGAAGGCCAGGGCCGTGTGGTGGCTCTCCAGCACGGCCGTGTCGTTGTACAGGATGGCCAGCTCGCTGCCCGCGTTGCACAGGAAGGAGTTGGTGCGGCCCGGGTGATCGACGTCGTGGACCGTGGCAGCGATCAGCGCGGCCACCACGTCGATGGGGTCCAGGCTTTGCTGCAAAGAGTAACAGAAAAATTGTTTTTTCAAAATGGCGCAGATCAGTGTAAAACTAGCGTTACATTGTCCGTAGCGGCAGAAAAATATTGACACTTTCTTATTCTTATTTGCTACTGTCATTCTCAGCACGCGCACAGACACCACACGCACACCACACGCAGACACCACACACACAAGGACCACACTGCAGTACACACCTTCACACGCTCTTTGCACAGGAAGTAGGCGGTGGCGTGCAAGACATCAGCCGCGTGGCTGGAGTTGTGGTAGGAGTTGCTGGAGTGGTAATTGGCTTCGATCACAGACAGCCACGCCCTCAGGGTGGCCTCGGGGCAGTTGAGGAACTCACACACCCCAAATCGGGAAAAGATCTTCAAACCCAAGAACACCAGGGGGCTGAGGAGGGCAACACGGCAAACATTCAGTCCATCACTACCATCCTGCAGCTTTGATATTTATTACCATAACATTATTATCATAATTATTATCATCATCATCCCAGCCAGGGCATTTCCATTCAGATATTATCCCCATGTCCATGTGGGTTTCCTGCCACAGTCCAAAAATCTAAAGAGTCTAAATTGCCCATAGAAGTGAGTGAGTGAGTGAGTGAGTGAGGAGTGTATCCTGTGCTCCAGATTGATGACCTGTCCAGGGTGTTTTTCCCACCTCTTGCCCAATGCATGTTGGGATAGGCTCCAGCTCCAATGAGGAGATGTCCAGGTTGACTTGGGAACTGACCCTATAACCTCCTGGTGGTAAGCCCAGCTGAACCGCACCACAGCACCACACCGGAACTGAACGACACCCCAGCCCTCACCGTTTGAGTGTGACCGTCTCCAGGGAGATGATGTCGAAGTCCCATGATTCCTCATTCTCCATGGTCTGAGCCACACGCAGTGGGATGTCGTTCAGAGAGAGCGGTGTGATCAGGTGACTGGGAATATGGTGAGGGTCTGAGAACACAGGTACACATGGGAAGAGCTGAAACAGGCAGCCTGACGCAGGGCTGAAACAGGCAGCCTGACGCAGGGGAGAGTGACACCTATTATCTACCCTCTGTTATATCTATTCCAATGCCAGTAACAGAAACACTCTGATACTTACGTTTTGTTGCAAGGATGTATTCATTTCCAGACAACCGCCTCAAACCATCCTGCAAACAGGGAAGGAGAGAGGGAGAGAAAGGGATCATTCAGTGTGTGACGTCAGAGAAAGAAAGAGGAAACATTTAAGCTTTGCATGTCCTTGTCTGAATAGGTACTTATGAAGGTTGCAAATGCATTCTCAAATGAATTCTCCCACTTTTTAATTTGACCTGGTCCGTTTCACACTCACACTGCAAAGTCATACACACAAGTATGCATACGTACATGTGCACTTACACAAACACACACACACACACAAATTCATATACCAGCATGCGTATGCACAATCACAAGCACGCAATACTCATACACACCGGCGTGCATATCTACATACAGGGCACATGCACACACAAACCGGCAAACTTGGCAAAACCAAGTGGGGGGCACAGGAGGTGCTAAAAATGTGCTGACAACTAAAAATGACAGCTAGCGGTACTTCATGTATGGACATTCACTTCACATTCACGCCTGATTGACAGCTGACTGCAAACATGCACTACTAAATGTTTTAAATGTACATGTATACACAATAAAATATGGCCTCCAAACAACCAATTCGGAGTCCTCCTGTGGTGGGCAGTTCTAGAAGTCTGTTGCTTTCAGAATTAAAATATGTTTTCTAACACCTTGCTGTTGTATAACACCAATAATATAAAAATGAGGACCTCAATTTAAGAGTGTTTTTAAAACCCACCATCATCAAGAATATTGTGTACAAAATGCGCATTCCTAGAAAATCCTGCAGATTGAGCGGATGGACGGATGTAGAAGTGTGTTCAGTAAACAAGCTGAAGCCAGGACCCTGAGGGTATGAGGGACTCTGTTGGCCTTCTGATTTATCCTTGGGGAAAGTAGGGACGGACACACACACTTACACACTACACATATACTCCTCACGCACTCAACCACACAGGCACTCCTCACACACTCCTCACACACTCCCCATGCAATACACTCCCAATGCAATACATGCGCAGGCGCACACACACTCACGCACACACACGCACACACACGCACACACACGCACACACACGCACACACGCACACAGACAGACACAGACACAGACACACATGTTGCATGCACACACACACACACGTTGCACACACTCGCACACACACACACACACACACACACTCACACACACGTTGCATGCACACAGACAGACAGACACAGACACAGACACAGACACAGACACAGACACAGACACACACACAGACACACACACACACGCACCAGCATGAGGCCTCCCACGAGGTCGTTGGTGTGGGGGTCCTCCTCTTTGGGGGCCAGCTGGGGGGAGTAGAGCTCGGTGGTGCGCAGGATCTCCAGCACTCGCTCCAGAGCGTCCGACACGGGCATGGGGCTGCTCTCCTGAGCCGCGTTAATGATGTTTATCACCTGCAGGGGGCAGCACCGCAGAGCGCGCGGTCAGCTACAGAGACTGCCACAGGAGCACCGCTGAAAGGGGCTTTGAATGTGAATCTACACCGCAGGCTTGCCAGCCTGCATTCTTCATACGGGTAGCACGCGCTCAGCTTGTGATTCCATATTCTATATTTAATGCCTGCGCCTACATGAAAGAGCCCTTGGCCCTTGCTACTACAGGCTTGAGTCACTAAAACAATGGTTCCGGTATTTCAATCTTAAGTCTTCACAGGCACACCTAACCCCTAACTTATCTTCCAGCAGGTTTCACCGGTCTCTGGCTCCACCCATATTTCAGCCCCAGATGGAAAGAACTACTGACACCTAGAAGACTAAGAGCTAAGATCTATCCAGTTTAAAAAAGGCAAAACCGCATTTCCCAGCATGCATCCGATATTAAATAGTATAACATTATATACTAAAGAATAATTATAGTTTATGTCAAGTATGCTGAGTATATGATTTTCCAAGAGGGTGTACAGAGCCCTAAGGACCCTGCAATACTTGGTGCAGTCGGGTCCCAGTGAGTTGCAGGGGCTCAGGAGTGGATAAAGCTAACATACAGAATGTTTAAGCAGAATGAGAACCCATGTTAAAATGCTGTTCTCACTTATCCACTCTCTGCCTTCAGCAGTAGCTGAGCAGACCATGTGATGTGGTCATGTGACCAGATCCCTGAGCAACCTGCCTTAGTTATTGGAGCCTCTATGGTCATGGAGTGGATCCGTGCCATGGAAGAGTTCCTTCTCTGAGAGCTTCCTATGAGAGAAGAAACAAACAAAAACAATCAATAAACCAGTTCAGAATGAACTTAGTTACAAAAGAAATACTGCACATTACTGCAGACATGCATACATGCATACATGTTCTCTCCATCAATGCTGAGTCAGCCACAGGACCGCCACAAAGAGCTGGTCACCAGCCCGGTTCATGGGGTGCCTTTTCTTAACATGACTGCCATTCCAGGAGGAACCACAGCCGCCCCCCCCCCCCATGCCCTTCCTGCATGCGACAGATTCCACAGCACTTTCCCATGAAGCTCTCTGGCTGGCAGGACCCACTCACCATCGCTCCCCCGGGACGTGGTTGATCTGACATCTAAGGAGCCTTTCCTGCGGTCTCTGTGTCTGCTCAGCTGGACATCTGTGGGAAAAGAGCCCGCCAGCATGAACAAGGCAGGGAGACCATTCAGAGAAGCTCTCTGTACTTATCAGCAGTCAGGCAGGTGTCAGCTCCACCAACCTCCTGTGAGCCTCTTTAATCTGCATCATCACACAACCGAAACCAGCGTATAATCCCTTCTGAAACTTTTGAAGCCACTCTTGCCGGAGAGTGCATGTCAGGTGGTGAGATTACAGCACACATGCGTGAGCAAAGGTCAAATGAAAGTTTACTTACAGTTTGAGATGCACTCATAAAGGTCAACAACATATTCAAAACAAAATAACAGTATACAGTCTTGAATGAATCACTGAATAAATCCCCACTCTATTTACAAGAAGGGTGTCCCAATCTCCAAAAAGGGCAGGTCTGGGTGCAGATTTTAGTTTTAGCCCAGCATTTAAGACACCTGATTGATGCCTGGGGTAAAACAAAAACCTGCACTCTTTTCAAAAACACAGGCCCTTTTTATATAAGATTTGACACTCCTGAAGATTTGGGTTTGGGAATGGCTTGCGATTACAATGGGCATTACTCTCTGTCTGGCTGTCAGAGGTCAAAGATCAGGGATGAAATGGTATGTGCTGAGGTTTTCAGTTCGAGGCTAGCTGCCAATTTCATACCTGTGTGAGGTTCTGCTGGTACACCTTCACTAAACTTGTCAGTCTAGGAAAGGCAAAAGAAACATTGTTATGTTTAAGTCAGGAAAAACCAGCATATCAAGTTTCACAAACAACAAGTACACTCACCTTATTATTATCATTTAAAGACCTGTAAATAGACACATAGTGTCTGATTTTTCTGAAAAACAGAACAGAGATTAGAGAAGATTGCTTGCATTTCAAACTGCAATTTTCATCAAAGTGTGAAAAGAATGAAGCAGGACCTCAGACCTCCAGTGTAGAAAGGACAGAGCAGTCCCCTGCTGTTAATGATGATGTCACACCCACACACACGGTCACTCACCCTCCTTGTCCAATCACAGGAGTGATCTTCACATTCTGCTGCACACTATCTCCATTCTTCTTTTTGGCATAATAAACCCCCTGCCATTCCTGTACAAAAACACAGGTACAGAGGGGAAGTGACACACATGTACAGTCAGGGTCAGTCAGTGATGAGACCAAGGAACCAGGGACATGCTGCGATCAATGAAATGGATATGACCAAAGAATAACAAGAGCTTTAGCAGGCAGAAAGTGTGAGAAATTCAGTCCCGAGTGAGAAAGTCCAGAGCCCCCTCCCACACTGTTCTTCTAACTGAAAATTACCTTTGACCTACTTAGACAGATAGACTTCGATAGCACTTTAAGCCCTGTGGGAAATGTGGTCTTTGTAGCAGCAAAATAACAGAACAGGGAAAGAAATGTAAATAAAAAAGATCAGTGTGCAAACATTTTTTGCAAACTGTAGCAGATACTAATAGTCATGTTGCACTAATAGTAATGTCCATGCAGTAGTAGTCCAAACAGCATCAGACAATGACCAAGTGGTGTCCGTAAGCAGTAGTGCAGCAGTAGAGTCCATGTACAGGGGGCCAGCGCAGTGCAGGGGAGCAGTTGTTGTGTATGTGTGAGCTTGTTGGGGGGGATGTCACCAGCTTAGCTGGGGCTAAGACTGGGGTCGCTGTCATAGGGGTTGTTATACCAACACAAAGGAATGCCTGAAGCATACCTTCCAGCACCTGAGTAGCCCAAGCTGAGTCCTTCGCTGCCTCAGCTCATAGTAGAGAGGGAGGGAGTGGCTTTCCAGGATGGACTTCATTTATGCCCTCATCCTCCTCTGTTATGTTGTTATGTCTAGACGATCCAGGCACGAACCAACAATAGAGCTGGCCTTCCGGACCAGATTACTGGCTTGGTTCGCTACACCAGGCTTGATGCTGCCTCCCCAGCACACCATAGTGAAGAAAAGAATCCAGAGTAGCCTGGTACACACACTGAAGGTCCTGAGCCTCCTCAGGAAGAACAGCCTATTCTGCTGCCTGTAGCATGCGTCAGTGTTGTCAGCCCAGACGAGTGTATTGTTCAGGTGTGCTCCCAAAAACTTCAACAGGTCTCCCCCGTGGAAGGTGATGTGGCTTCTTGCTGTGTCAAAAGTGCTCCACCAGCTCCGCGGTCTTGCTGATATTGAGCTGCAGGTCATCTGAAGTGACCCTACATTGCACTGCCAGCCTGGACAGTTTTGAGCAGTTTAAAAATGCAGGTCCCTAATGTACAGCCAGGGAGCTACAGGAACCTCACCCCTAACCACCCAATACCCAAACCAGAAATTCTCCCCCCAAATCTATCCTATACTGCAACTTACACAGCCAAAAGACCCCACACCCACCCTACATACCCCCATATCCAAACCTACAGGCCCCCCAGAAATACCCCTGTACCCCTGTACCCACTCTCACCTTCCCCTTCATGATGCAGGTATTGATGGTCTCCAGCAGGTCAGGCTTGTTCTTCTCACTCTTTGGCATTTCGATGAACTCCTTCCCAATGAGATCACCCCTCTGGTACCCTGTACTGGTCTCGTATGCTGGGTTCACATACTGGATGAGAAAGGAGAGTACCTTGAGTCACTATTCGAAGGCTATGCTTACACACGCCTGGTAAAAGTTCCAATTCCATTATGCTCACATGTGGGCATAGATGAGATATGTACAAAGAACATATAAATAAGAAAAAAAGCACACAGTATCGGATATTTTCAGATACGTTCTGGGCCATAGACAGTCATATGTGGAAATAAAACTAATAGGAATCTAAGATGTGCCAAAGACTTAATAGTCTAATAAATACCGAATAAAGTGCTCACTAAGTGTATGTCTTACTGTACCATTCTTTAGAAACAGCTGTTTTCATGTTGAGTCCACCATTTTCAGCTGTGCAAGAAGTTGAGCTAGATTTACAACTTGCAAACACTTAACACTTGTATGTAGCAATTCAAGCAGATAAAATAGTCACTCAGCTACATACGCACATGTGTACAGCCACTATAAACAGGTCTCATTATTGAGGAGAGCAGTATTAGAACCCTAGAGAAACGATGACTCTGTGGGTCAACACAGCAGAATTTTTCCCAGGCAGATGCTACCTGGATCACCTGGTCTTCACTGGAGATCTCCACAGCATCTTGGCTTTGTTCCAGGGCAGTGAAAAGGGCATTGCATGCTCTGGAAAGATTAAAACAAAAGTAAGCAGCCATAACAAACACAGAAAATGAACAGAGCCAAATTATGTTTAAATGGCACCCAAGGCTGTCCTTGGATTAGGAGTTCACATTCTACATCTAACTGGGGCATGAACTTTAAGAATTGTTTTCAGAAAATTCAGTTAAAGTTTGATAATGAGCTATACAACTGTGTCGGTGCAGACAAACACTCGAGTTAGTCCCTGAGTTAGTCATCAGACAGACAGACACATACACTTCAGACAGAAACATTATCAGCATTCAAGCAAACTCTTTGTGCCAAAAGCCCTGGCTACTCCCTCACAGAACAGCTCCACTGTGTGGAAGGGGCATTTTAGCTCCGCTCACCTCAGCTTGACCTGAGCGAGCACCTCCCCACGTTCCAGCTGGATCAGCTCGTTGTAGCAGCTCATCGTGTTTCCGTTTTCTACGTATCTCTGTTGGGGTTTTCAGAAATTAATATAGGATTACAATCCCTGTGAAAGCATTTTGGATCACAAACACCAGAAGAAAATTTCACCCAAACTTTTTCAAAGCTTGAAAAAGCTCAAGCCTCTTATTTTCAATTGTAACGAAACTCCTCATGTCCTTCAGCTTTGTAAGTACTCCGTCATTCAGAGGCAAAGCCTGCACGTGAAACACTGAAACTGACGGCTCTTACAAAACTGGAGCTTAGCGCTGGCAAGGTCAACTCAGCCTGCGTCACACCATCTTATTCACCCAGCAGACAATGTCTCCAGTCTAAAAATGCTTTCATTTATTATTTTCTCCCTTTCCGCTAACCTTAGCACTGTTTTGGGAGCATCAGCAGTGTTGGGAGCACAATATTTAGTGTTTTGTATGCAAAGCCTCCCCGCATAGCTCACCCTGTTGAATCCGGCTGCGATCAGGGGCATCACGGACGCCTCCTCACGGTCAGGCCTGTGAAAGCACAGCACAGTCAGAGCAGACCAGCGCATTAACACACCTCCAGCTTACAGGGCGCGCACAGGGCGCGCACGGGGGGGGGGCCTACCTCTTCACCACAGCCACGATCACCGTGTTTTCCGACGAGCCCACGGCCCGGATAGACCTGCGGATGGGAAGAGAGGAAGAGAGGGAGCGTCTTAGTGTGTTCAGAGCCACTCTGCACCGTGCGTCATCCCGTCAGTACTCCTGTCAGTTAATCTAGGTAACCCCCCGTGTGGCATTCCTGGAGTAAAACTGCCTTCCTTCATGTCTGTGAACATGTGCACTGTAGCGTAATGTTAGGAAACTGGACTTGTGGCTCACTGCTGCAGCACACTTGAGCCAGGTACTTACAGACTTTAAGTTACGTGAACGTCACTGCACAAGCTGCTTTAGTTAGTCGAAGTGTTTTTCTTATTTGAAACCACTAATGCCACTAAGAGCCCTCATACCCACCATTTTAAAGCCAGCGGATATACCTCACACTCATGCAAATGGTACAGACCAATGGAAAACATACATTTAAAAACCCAGTAAAATTTTAAGATATGACCATCACATTAATCCAAATGGCTACAGCAAATATCCAGCTGTATTAATGGATACTATGTAAGCATTAAGCCGTGTCCTTAAGTCCTTGTGGTAAGAGTGTGTTAAACCTCTAAATGCAACGGAATGGAAATATGCACTTTGATGCCACCTCCATTGCAAGCCGGTGGTTTTCCAGGGCGGTTCTGCCGTAAAGCCCGTTTAAGCCCTCACCCACGCGCTCACACCACGCATGTGCGCTGGACGTGCGGACTAAGGAAAGCCAGCACATTAAAACACAGTGCACCTCGGGTCAGTCGAGCCCATGCCCATAATCCTGTTTTCTGTCACACTGTATGGAGATAAGGATAGCAGGTGTGCCAATGGACACTGAAACATGACTAAGGTTAAGCCCTGAGAAGCTCCTACAGGCATCAAAGCCCTGGCAAATCCCTGAGATAACATCTCTGCTTTCGTTTATTCATTTAACATTGGGGCTTATTTATTTGACGTACGCAAACTGCCGCATGTCAGTAGACTGTGGTCAACGTTTCCTTAGTGTGGGGTTTAATGTGTTATTTAAAAACAGAAAGTGCATAAAACAGCTGCTGGAAAAGTACTGCTGATGCCTGCATAAATATGTGAAAGTGCAGAAAAAACCTTGCCTTACTTCTGCCTCATGACAATAATACAAAAATGCTTACAGTATACAATTATTTTAAATTTACACTTAAAATGTACAATTATAGCTAAATTAAATTATTTTATTGTAAATTTCTGATGTACATTTTTAAACGAAAACATATTCTTACATTATTGACAAAAAAATGCAATAAATAGAAAATAAACACAGGTTGTTGCACACATATACAGGGACGCACAGTAATATATCATTTTACGGGGGCATACCGGCAGAGGGCTTCTGCATCAGAGTGTTTTGTTTGCCTGTGATCGATGATGATGATGTCATGATGTTTCTCCAGGAAAGACTCCAGCGCAGATTCGGGGGTTCTGGCTATGCTACACCTGAAGCTGGCTTTCTCACACGCCCAACAGAAAGCATTACTCTGGCTGTCATCTTTGGCAAACACTAACAGCACCTGGCAGAATGGGGAAACACACAACCCAAACAGAACTCAATCACAGATCGAAGAGTCGCTAGTCCATCGACGACTCGCGAACCGCACAGGAAAAAGGGTTCCGCGGTTTTGATTCTGACCACGCCATTTCCAACAGAGTTCCTAATATCACCCAGCATTCCAAGTTTCACAAGGTGATCCAATGAGGTCAGCAACCCCTCCACATAAGGTCATAAGGTCACGTCACATCAAGTGCATCGGTCTGGTCTGTTCCAGGGTAGGCCACGATTAACAAAGATAATTGCCTGGGACCGGCTTGGGTCAGGGACTTGGTCCAGTCAGCCATTTTGGATGAGCCCACTGCCAAAATGATTCAATGTAGCTCCTTACTTACTCAGACCCATGGCACATATTTAGGCGACCCGCCAAGATGAGAAGGACTGGGAACAGAATGATGAGTCATTCAGGAATAAACAGACGTCATACCGACATAGTAGGCAGTGCAGGGAACGCGTCCAGAGGCCAGTGGTTCTGCTGGCCACAGTACGAGTCCAACACAGCGACGGGACAATTTCAGCACAACGCAAAACATCCTTTCTCAGTTAATTCTGTCCCCTGCTATACAGCAATATGCAGCTGGAAGATGGACAGCTATCTGTCACCTGACAATCTGCAGTCATTACTTAATCTAACAGATGAATAATCTTACATCTGCTTACAAAAATGTGTGATATTGGAAATTATTTATCTTACAAGAAACTAATTAGCTGCAATATACACAAACATCCATAATAACATTCACTCATACAACTATGGACTGAGTGTACTGTCTATAGGTGCAGATTATTGTATTCTATAGTTTTAACTCTGTGGCTGAAAAAATGGATTTGCTTTCCATCTTGACAAAAAGCCCGTTCCCTTCTTTAAGTGATTTTTACAATTCTCTGATACGTATATATTTTCCCGATACTCCACTAGTGTTATATGAACTTAGACTATTAGACGCTTCATCAGGACACCTCTCTCTGTGTCCAAACCAGCGCGGCACGGACACACCTTCACGGTTTCTCACCATGCCCCCAGGTTGTACTAAAGAGAAGAGATTTGGTTGGTGGTGAAGGAAGCATGATGAACACAGGAAGGGGATGTTTCTCCATTTAATTCTCCAGCGACTCAGTTATAAAGCAGCAAAGCTCAGCTCACCGGCCAAACACAATGCTTACCATTGCAGACACTAGCCCCCAAACAGCTAAAACAAGACCTGGTCCTGAGTGTTTGACAGCATTTCCTCTACAAAGATTTAACCCTCCAAAACGATTTAACCCTGGGAACAGAGGCGACGTGTGGTCTCCTCAGCCCTCTGTACAGAACAGACTGTAGGACTGCAGATGCAGGCAGAGGTGGTGGAAAGTAGGGTGAGCAGTACATAACGTGAAGAAAGACTCAAAGGCCTTCTAAACAGCGCACTACACCTGGCAGTCTGCATCAACTGCCTCGGAAAATCCTGCCCTAATGCCATTCTAGCCTGGCACAGAATCACACCCAATGAAGACATGGGCAGCAGCTCTGAGACTCTGTTTTGGTACCTCCTTGTCTTCTGTGTTCTGCCTTTTTTTTACTTTGACAACTAATTTCTACCATAATCCTTTCCATTTCCTCTGTGTTTATGTGGCAATCTCTGGCGCTAATTCTGGAGAGTGAAGACGCCACAGTGCAATTTCCCTCTGAATGTGCACTGTCGCCAGCCCACTTCTATTGACCTCTCAGCCACAACCAGGAGGAAGACGTCTCATGACGTCAAAAATGATCCCAAAAGTGCCCATTTGCTCCTCCTTGCAGTCTCAAATGCACCAGACAAGATCAATGAAGTACAGAAAAAGTATTTGAATCTAAAACAAATCCTATTGGAACCCAGGTCTGCTTGCTTGCCACTGTTGGCACTGTCCTGGTCTGGATTTCATCTGACACCCCTCATTCACCAGAACGGTGGCGTGAAGGGATGAACTACCTAGCAGCCTGTTTCTCTTCTTCATGAATGTGTCAACACAAAGCTCACAGCATTGCCACGCAAACAGAGGACCAACTGAGCACAGACACTGAGCTAATAACCAGACAGAAAGTGCAACTTAAATCTGCCCCAATCACAAGTGCAGGCTCGGGCCTATAGTAGTAATGCATTCTCCTGGCCCCACTGGTCCACAGCTACTCCTCTGGCCAGCGGGGGTCAGGCATCCTGCTGCACAGCTCAGCTGTGAGGATGCAGAATGAAAGGAGGTTGGGGCTCACCGCAAACACAGAGGAGAATAGACAGGACAGTGTGACCACCCAGCACTGCACAGGCATACTGTGCATGAGTAATGCACAACATGTTTTAAAAATAAATAAATAAATGTTTTTGTTTTTTTTAGTCATTTCTCCCTTGGTGGTTTGTAAGTGGGACACACTGAATGGCTGAGTAGCCAAAGCTTCCAATGACATCACTTGTCCTTCGGTCCTCCGTGTTCCTCTTCAATAACATGCACTCATTATGGTATTTTCATAGCATTTTATGTTTGGGTGGGGTTCCAGGGTGACAGTGATGGTGTAGAACTTACATAAAGCATTCACTTATGTTTATTCCTTTTTTTTTTTGGATGGCTGCTGGCATCTCAAAGCTATAGGGGGGACAATTTCAGTAGTGAATTATTCCGTTGAAATTATGCTACTGGTTGGTGTTCCAAAAGCTAAATATAGAGCTTTAGGACTACATAAAAATAAACATTAGAGAGACTCAGATCTTTTATTTAAAACAAAGTAGCACTCTGTAATAGTATTTTTCTGAATCTTCTGACAAACAATTTGGAAACCAGTATGCCAGCACATCTGAAAAGCAGCTTAGAAAGAATCTAATTGAACATCTCAGAATCATTAGATGTCTAGTGTTGTCATTTAATATAGTGTACACTTTGAGTTAAATGCCACTGATCTTCTATTTTACCAGTCTATATATGATCCAAGAAAGGACAGTGATACTCTACCTGCAGCTGCTCTTTATAGAGCCTCATTGGTCCAAACTCCACCTCTGTGATTGAAGCCTGAAACAAAAAAAGAATACATTTAAGAACAGACATTCACCTTAAAGATGGTTCTAATTCTATTATAGAGGGCAACTGTCCAATTCCTGATTGGGAACATAAATTCAAGTAATGAAATCAGTTTTGAGAACCAGTTGAAACATAAAGCCAAACAGGAAATATATGAAGCTTTTAATTGCCCAATAAGAGCAAAACAACATAAACAGAGCAACTCCTTCAACTGCGAAAAAAAGAAGAAAAAAAAGAAGAAAAAAAAGAAAAAAAAGAAGAAAGAAAGAAGAAAAGAATCTCAGCCTGCTGAGAATATTCTGGTAGCTTCCTTTTTCTCCTCATGTGACATCACAGTGGCATCCATGGCAACGCAGGCCTCCGAGGACAGCGAGCCCCTATTGAATTCCTCCCATCAGCCCGCAAATTGTGCACGTTAGAAATGTCCGGAGAGGAATTTTACACACAGGGCAGATAATCGGATAACAATACGAGTCTGACCTGCTGCGGAACGCGCACGGCGTGGTAGACTGGGGGGTGGTGCCGTGCATGCGTTTGCAGAAATGTGATTGCCCTTAAGAAAGGGAACAGGATGTGATGTGACGCACATTGCACGCAGCTGGCTGATGACATCACCACCGGCTCTCTCTCTGGTACGAGGTGCGCACAGATGCAGCGCGCCTCGGCAGCGTTCTGCACACCAGGACGGCACAGGAGGTCACAAGTTCACATTTGATCTAAATGAAACTAAAGAACTTATTTTTTGAGCCGAAGGGACACAACCGCTGCAGTATTCTGAGTGTGAAGTACATCATGCAAAACACCTGCATGCCTCTCCCACCAGCAACATCTGGGCCTAGTTTACTGCGAATCAGTCAACCGTACAAAATGAGTGCTTTTGTCTGCGCACAGGGCCTTCACTGCAATCATTTGTTTAACCCCTTATGGGCGGATGCGACCTGCGCGTTACATCTCCCTTAACAGACGGATGAGATCTGCACATTACATCTCCCTTAACAGACTGATGTGACCTGCACATTACATCTCCCTTAACAGACTGATGTGACCTGCACATTACATCTCCCTTAACAGACTGATGTGACCTGCACATTACATCTCCCTTAACAGACGGATGAGATCTGCACATTACATCTCCCTTACAGACGGATGAGATCTGCACATTACATCTCCCTTAACAGACGGATGAGATCTGCACATTACATCTCCCTTAACAGACGGATGAGATCTGCACATTACATCTCCCTTAACAGACGGATGAGATCTGCACATTACATCTCCCTTAACAGACGGATGAGATCTGCACATTACATCACCCTTAACAGACTGATGTGACCTGCACATTACATCTCCCTTAACAGACAGATGCAACCTGCACAATACATCTCCCTTAACAGACTGATACAACGCCAGCATTGTATTTGATTATATGACCGTTCTTCAAGACACTGAAAAGCACTGTGATTCCTTGGCCTTTGTATGGGTCTTCTATAATCCAGAATAGGTTAAGACTACATCTGTGAGAGGTGTGAAAGATCTTTGTTTATTGTTCATCATTTAGTTGTTTTTTTGTATCATATGTACAGTACTGTGCGGAAGTCTTAGGCACCCAAGATTTTACTGTATATACATTTGGTCTTAGATATTTTCTTTTCTTTTTTTTTTCTGCACTCTTGTGTCAGTAGAAGACAGCTAATTTTGAGATTTCCAAACACTAATTTTCAAGAAAAATTTATGTTACAGTGACATTTTGTTAAATAAAGTAAGATTAAGTAATAGATCACTTTTCAGATAAGAACTTGATTACTCGATACAAACTATCAGCAAATTTCCCTCACTGCTGTACCCTGTGCCAATCACCAAACTGCCACCAGACAGATGATAACGTTCCCCGCGGGGTCAGATGGTGAAGTTAGGCACCACGCACCTACTGTATTTACTTAGTACCATGACATTTGACTCCTTATATCCTGTCTGCTGGGTGGGACAAGCTCTCTGGATCGCCACTGAGAGCCCCGAGTATATGCTGGACTTGTGGCTTTCCACTGCGCTGAAAAACAGGAAACGTGATGACATTGTTCAGCGAGCAGACGTCAGCACAGACAGACATTACGGGTAAACAGCTTCCTAACAGCAGCTGAGGGACTTGGGCGCTTGGAATGCTGGGATACGGACTGGCCTTCAAGCACTCTGATACACACCATAGCATTGTAACATGCATTATTAACACGTGCTGCTTAGTATCTTCAACTTGATCCTTTATGTCAGTCTGTCAAAGCTAAATACAGATATGGAAATGATTTACAGAATGTGTAACACTGTAGTTCTGTCAAAGGATAAAAAAACCTGACAGAATTGTGACTATACCCCATTTTCCATTACGTTTTGTGCCTGTATCTCTATAACTTCGTAATAATGCCCTGCTGATGCACATTAATCCTACTGAAATCATTACGTTTGCGAACGAGTAATGTTATGAATCGGTAATATTCACTCACAGGAATCTAACTTATTAGACCTAATGATAAGTTAAAGTAACAATTTTTAGCTAAACCACTAAGGATGTATTAGCTGTGCTATGCATGAAGGTAAACTATAGCTATGCCATTTTTTTCACTGAAAAATTAACTCTCAACTTAACTAAGCTTTTAACTAAGTTTGAGACATCTTTATCTTTGCTCTGTGAAGCTAGAGTCATTAGGCTACATGCCTCAAGCAAATAACATAATTCCGATGAACAGCAGCTTGTTTAAATTGTGACATCTGCCCTTATATTGCGATAAGCGTTTTTCATTGCACTAAATAAAATTAGATCTACTCTAATCCACCTCTATCAAACGATTTAGTCTAGCGCATCATATGTCGCATCAACTTGTTTTCCATTAACGTTGCCACATACACTTCTTTAATAGAAAAAGGGCTTATGACTGGCAATTTCTTTAAAAAAAGGCTCAGCACTTGGATGTAAAGTTTTCCATTTATATATTATTCATATATTGCATTAAATTTCTAAGTGCATGACACCTGCCATGTCCCCAACTTCTACTTACAACTGAAGGGAAAGTCTTCAATAGATGAGACATGTTTGCAAATGTGTTGTGCTATCGCTTGGCCAGTGCTTGGCTTGTGCTATCGCTTTTGAAAAAGAGATCGTGAATACATGAAATACAATAAAGGTGATCTGTTATAATACAAATTATAAGGAAATTAGAAGTATGTAAAGGAAACCTGCCTCCCCCCCACCCCAGTAGCTTACGTTTATCAATCTAAAAAAGAAATTAAACTGCACTGATTGGCTGAACGCCTCTCAGGGCCCTGAGGTGAGTGAGGGGCTGACTTTAGCTGAGTGAGTGAGAGAGTGAGCAAGCAAACAAGTGAGCGGCTGAATTAGCAAGCGTGTGCCACTACCATCACAAGGACTGAGAAAATGCGTTAGACTTGCTGGCACCTAATTTAGACCAAAGGCGCAAAAATAACCGTGAGAATTTACGTAAGGTAATGCTGTGGGAAAGCAGAGTGAGAAGAGATCAGAGCATGTGACATGCAGTTACCACAGCGTGGCTGGAAACAACAGGCCATCAGTCAACACAGAGCATCTCTAAAGCCAGTCAGGCTTTCTGCTGCAGGGCAATGGCTGCCCCACATACTGGGAACAGGGCTGAATTCACTGGAGAAAAATGAACAGCAGAAACAAATTCACTGTAGAAAACTAATTACAAAAACACATTTGAGAGTAGTCAAGTTTCAGATCCTTTTCTCTATTGCCTCTCTTTCAAACAGTAAACAGTAAACCAGTACTAGAATACAGTAGACCTCCATGCACAATAACTAGGGCTGGGCCGATTATTCCATAATCATGTAATTGAAGATCACCATGGCTAATTGACACAAAAAAATAATCGTTCGTCATAATCGTCCATTGTGGAATAATGCATAATCCTATAATTGTTTTTTCTAAAGTCTCATCTGTCCACAAGACAAAAAAAAGCAATAGGGCTGCAATAGGAAACAACTTCACAAATTCACACATACACTCGGTACATACATATGTACACAACACAATCGACCTGTGCAAGGCACCAACTGCTTCAGCACATGCATCAGTGGGTTAAAGGTACGTCACAATAATACCATTAAAAAATAATAGCCAGTAGCCATATTAATATGCCAGTAGCCATATTTTTCATGATAATAGCCACAGCAGAGTGTATTGAATGAATGAGTACAAACAACATAACCTCAACAAATGTCCAACTGTACAAATAAAATAAAAAACAGGCTAAGAAAATAAATACTAACACTTGAAAAACAACCCAGTGAAAGTATCTGGTTAGAAGTCAAAAGGACAAGCAAGGAGATAAGGCCCATAGGTCACGACTGGTTAAAGCTTGCTGTGGCCAGGCCAATCAAACACTTTTCAAAAAAACAAATCAAAAAAGGTTTAGGCCTTACTATCGTCCAGTGCACAACAGTAACAGTAAGTGTATAGATGTGGGATCTGACACAGGCCTTCAGTGCAATAATCTCTCATAAACATCTGCGAATGAAAGCAATCCCTCCAGTGTGTGAAGACATGCTGATGCCTCCCACTGCACTGTAACCAAGGAGAACAAACCATAACTAATTTTGAACAACCAAAATTGCAGCACATGTCTGACATATGTCTGGGAAAGCGAGAACAGGGCTTTACGGTTTCATCAGCTGCAGGCAGAGAGAGCCTCCTGTCCCCTGCCACCTCCACCTCCACCTCCACGGTATTTCGGTCTATCCAGATTACAGGCCAATTTGTGCTAATGCCACCAGTCTTAATCACCGCCAGCAGAGATGGGCCTTGAAGTGAGATGAGTACTCACTTCAATTGAAGGAATTTCACTTCCTTATTTTAGGGCATGTAGCATGTACAGGTTGACTGATCACTGGTGTCTCACACTTGGTACATAAACCTACTGCTATTAGGACCTGCAATGGCACAAAGAGCTACATGGGAGTCTCTCCTTAGTCCTCAAACAGAAGATTGAGGGAGAACACCATCGCCCCTCCCTCTCCCCCTCCCCAAAACTGATGATGATTGAGGCATGGCAGCTATCAATCATCCTCCATCTAAAAGATGGTGACCCTGATGAAGACCTAGTGTCGATACGCGTTGGTCATTTTGCCTTGTTCTTGCCTGTCCTAGTGCCTTGGATTTTCTTCCTTGGTGTTGCACTTTTTGAGTTCATTTTGTAAAGGAACATTGTTTCATGTTGGCCTACCTGCCGTAACAATGAGCACCTGTGGTACCTGTATCCAAGCAGCTCTTCATTCAGTCTGACCACGATGCAGGACCACGTTGCAGGACAGGGGATTGTGTCACACACATGCAGATCATTCCTTGAAAGAGGTTTAACCTCTGACCCCGGCCCGTGATCCCATTAGTTACAGCGTGTTAATGAGACCGAGTGCTTCGGTTCTGACAGTCGGCTAGGAGTCGCAGAAGGAGGTTTGGGGCCACACCATCCTGCATCCATTTCCTCTGAGAGATGAACGCTGGTCTCCCCCTCCTGCTCATAGCAGTGTAGTATCCCTGACTAGTGTCCGTGCATCACATCTGCAGTAATGAGGAAAAGCAGGGTCACCCCAGCCCTGGTGTGGTAACAAGGCTTCACCATGCATCTGGGCCCTTCCTTGGTAAGGAGGGTGAGTGTAGATCTTTAATCACATGCATACACATGGATACAGTAAGCGACTGCCAGTCACCCAGGAGGTTTAAAATCCCTTTTACCTCAAGTGAGGGATTATGACCTTGGGACGGATTACACGCATTGAACCACCGCGCTTTCTTTTCCCCAAAGACAGATGAAAGGCAGGGGTTCAGCTTTCACTTCAGCCAGGTTTCTGAATCACTGTCTTACTGTGCTCCATTTTCTACAGTAATATATGAGAACAAAACAAACTTTCATCTAAAAATGAAAAAGAAAGAAAAAAACTACCCAGAAGGGAGAGCACGGTGCAGCTGCAGGGTCTCAGTGAGCCATGAGAGTGGTGCCATGACCAGGCCTGGCGTACATTCCTGTGTCTGACTCCACACAGGCCTGTTTACAAAGCCAGCGTTTATCCTAACGTAACACAAGCCCGCGCACAAAGACGGCACTTATTTTAACACAACACAAGCCCGCACACAAAGACCTCGCTTATTTTAATGCAACACAACCCTGCTCCCAAAGCCAACACGAATACAGTCATTAACAGCGCCGTGCATGAAGGCACAGTGTGAATAACACCGTCTCACCGCCCTCACCATGCTCCCCGTTCATCACATGATTCCCAACATTTACACCTAGAGGGGGAAGAGCACGCCTCTGAATGGGCCCTTCAGTGAGACCACTGCGTTAAAATACAATGACACTCATGAGCTGACACTCGCACAGTTGACCAACATTTAAAACCTGAGGAAAAAGGATTAGACATTTTTCCACGGAGCAACAAAGCAGGTAATCTGCTCTGCAACAACCACAATGCTGGACTGAAACAAAAACGGTTGTGCTCATAGTGGCTTTTCAGTTGAATGTAAAAACAAAGAGGTTAAGTTTTGAGATGGCAAATTTTTACTAACACACATCTTTCTTGAGTGGTAAAGCTGGTATGAGCTGGTATTATTACAAAGCCAACCTAGTTACCTGTGCTCTAGCACAATACAGTGGAGCAGAGTCAGTGGTATCCTATAACGTCCTTTCCAAAAGCTTCCATGGCATAGTGTAGACATCGATACGTGCAGTTACTGGAGCAGTCTTTAAATCTGTTGAAATCAGAGTCTAAATTCTTTGCTTGTCTAACTGAACACTCCACTCCAGACATACCAGAGCAGGGCTGCCCTGGCAGCAGGTAGCACCAAGATAGGCACAAACTCTTCAAACCACAAACTTGCTGCATACAACACACTTTGCATTACAGTGCATTGGACGTTTAGCGTCTTCACTTTTCCAGACAATCCCCTTAACTAGATATTAAGTGAAGCCTTTCAGTTTATGCACCTTGCCCAGTAGTGCCCCCACCTTAGAACTGAACATACAACATCCCACTTTCCTAATCATACAACACTGCCTACAGTTCAGTCCAGTGTAGAACAGACTCACAGAAGGATGTTGTACCTTGTCAGTGAATACAGCGATCGATCTTGCGTCTCGATTTACGCCAGTCCAGATATTTCAAGAGCAAAGACAGCCACATAGGATATGCTATTTTTAAGCATACATTAGCCTAGTTTAACTATTCTAAAGATCTGAGTTGAACTTCAGCAAGTCCCAAAAAAATGCAATAAGCACTGCTCGCCTAGTTCTATTACTTGAATGGATCCAATCCTCACAGAACCTTTGCTTATTTGTCTGGTGTTCCATGTTTTTTTGCTGCAACTGTAGTTTGCATAAAAGGGGTGTTGTATTTGCTTAAAGCCCACATTCTCTGTAACCGTATGGTCACAGCCTGTTATTGCTTTGGCCCAGGCTGGATCTGCTGAGAGCAGCTACCTGAACACCATGTGGGTTTGCACTCACTGCAGTAACAGGCACATTTGGGTGGTGCTGTCCGTTACATTACATTACATTAATGGCATTTGGCAGACGCTCTTATCCAGAGCGACGTACAGTTGACTAGACTAAGCAGGAGACAACCCTCCTCTGGAGCAATGCAGGGTTAAGGGCCTTGCTCAAGGCCCCAACAGCTGTGCGGATCTTATTGTGGCTACACCGGGCATCGACCACTGACCTTGTGGGTCCTAGTCATGTACCGTAACCACAACGTTACAGGCCGCTGTCCAAAATGAGTTAGTATGCTTAATATATTGTCAGTGACACAGGCCAACCCAATTTCAGTTGAACAATGCCGGCAGATCCACTGTCGCTCTCTGATCTAGCACACTTTGTCACAGCAGTTCACTGGGAAGCCATGTTCCCAAACAGGAGACTTGAATGGTATGGAAGGTCCTCGAGCTCTGGCTTCACATTCAGTGTGCTACTGATGAAGACGGACCAAACTAACATCTGGCCCTCTGCCAATGTAATCTGGGGAAGTTCAGCACAAGACCTCAGTTGATTGCATGATAGTTTTGGATTCAAATACTTTTCTGAGCTTGACTGATATTGCCTGGTGCAACGGAGTTAACCAAGAGGACAGAAGGCAGGGTGTGCACTTTTTGCGAGTGCTTCATAGGTTCCAATACACCAGACAAGCTTAGTAAAGTGTAGAAAAGTATCTAAATCGACAAAAATTACGCAATGGACCAAGGCCTGTTCAGCACAAAGAAAGGTTCCAAACATGCGTTAAAGCAAGCCTGTAATAGTTCAATTGGCACAACAAACCATAAATCCTGTACCAAACAGTTCAGTAGGAATACATGTACCGTTGCACCCCTAGAAATAACAACTGATCAAGTCAGCAGGAGCACAGCCATCAGAACTGCAATTCATGAAGGCAAGTAACAATGTTGTGTAAAGCCCAAGAACCAAACTGCAGAAATCAGACCAAACAAAAAAATTGGTGACCAAGTCCACCCAAACCAGTAATTCCTGTCTTTCAGACAAAAGCAGCCATAAATTTACAAATAAAACAGACCTGCTTCAGAGACTTATTCTGTTCTTCAATTATCTCTACAGCCTTATGTTTCCAATTCATTCCTTACTGGGCTGCAATATTTAAACCCCAGCTTCAAAGGAGCAGTTTATTGGACCATGGGGGGTGTTGCTTGCTGCAGCATAGCCAGCAAAATCCATGGCAACCACCAGAGCGTTTGTCTGGGACAGGGGTTCCACAGAAGACTTGTGGCCAGAGCAGAGAACATCACCAAACTGCTGACCCCAGCGATGCCCTGTAGTTACAATACCTGCTAATGTACATTGTCTCAGGATGGGGAGGCAACAAAAAGAGTGAAGAGTGGAAGACCAAAGATAGGCCACCTGCAGTAAGGGGCGTGTAGACGACGTAGCCACTGCCCACTATGGAGCACCGCAGTACTGCAAGCATCAAGCCCAACCTCAGCGAAAAGGATCCAAGCGAAACGGCTATTTCCTCGGTTCACAATTCTTTGTTCTTCATATGACATGTATGCCAGTAAAGATAGTGTCAAACATAGGCCATAGAAAATGAGCCAGTCACATAAGGCTGAGAGACACCCACAACAGGAAGAGCAGCTCACAGGCTTATTAGACAGCAGACAATGTGTCACCATCAGCCAAGAATCTGTCGCTTTCAGGCGCACAGCAGTCACACCACCTCACTAAGCTGGTTTCTTAGCTATCATTTTTTCAAAGTCAAAGCTAAATATCATATATCTCAAATCTTACCAGCCTTGCTCTATAACCACGATAGCACAACCTCCCTTCCCATTTAGATTTTCACTGCCCATGTTTAATGCCCTCTAAAGAGGTTGTTCTTCCACTGCCAGTTATGGTGACTTCACCAACACATTCAGAAAAATTCAAGAAAGGCCAGTAACACCAATAGCATCTTCACAGGCTCACCACAAGGCCCAGTGGTCTCTCCTGTGTTATTTGCACTCTACACATTTGACCATCAGAGCAAATGCCCTGGGACAAGCTTTCTTAAGTATTCAGATAACAATGATAGTGGATGGCTCCAACTCTCAGGAAATGCTCTAAACTACCATTAGCCAGTTCCAACAGTGCTGGGATGTAAGCTTTTTTTAAGACTTGAACACAGAAAAGGAGACTTAAAAAGAACATTTTGTCCCTGAGACACCTTGCCATCAGAACAAAAACAATATAAAAAGTTGAGGAGTTTAAATATCTGGGCTCCATTATAGACAACAAACTGATCTTTGGAGCCACTTGTCAGAGTGCATGCTAAATGTCAATCAAGATTGCTCTTCCTCCGCAAACTCAGGAAATTGAATTTCAATCATCAGTACTGCAAGCATTTTACACCTGCTTCATTGAATCAGCACTGACCTTCAGCCTACAGTAACAGCTTGGTTTGGCTCTCTAAATTACATCAGAAACATTTTGCATGTCATTTATAAGTTATGCACAGAAGTTTGTGCTAGAACTTTCTTAATATAGTCATTACAATGTAGGAATGTAATTTCTGTAATTGTATATCTTATGATAATTTATGAAAATTGTTTATTTATCATATGCCAACAACTAATTCCCCTTGGGAAAAAAGTATTATGTTCTATTTTAAACACACAATGACAGACTGATTCACAACAAGTGATCTAGTGATAAACACAGAGATAGAAACTACATTTATTTTTCATACATGACACCACTATGGGGCACACTGTTCACAGTTCCAAGAAATAATACACCCAGAATTCAAGCAAAGTAATATTTACAAGAATACAAATTCCCCAGTATTAGTCACTGGGCATGCAGCTTACTAAATAAATAAACCAATCAAGCTATATGTTATATAATTGAAGAAAACCACAAAATTGCCTAACAACTGTAACCAGAAATGGGGACAGGGAATTCTTGGGCGATATGGAGATGTGGAATGCCTGCTTCCCTCTGTCCTAGGACTCAGGGGAAAGTGAAACTGTGGATTAATTCATCAGCCAGTACAGGCTCTGCCATCCTCTGGAATAAATAACCCAAGCGGGTCTCAGATGGGACTGCGCAGATGCTGTCCTCAGGCTGCCCAGAATGACTGCGCAGCCAATGCAGACAGACAGGGATCTACAACCAGCCTGTCTCCTACCAGTTCAGCTCCTTCGTGGGGAGTGAAAGACCCAGCCTCTGGAATACATTTTTAATCATTCTGATAGATATAAAGCACTAATACCAATGACAGAAAAATGTAACATGAGCAGATCACACAGTACAGTGTATATCAAACAGTCAACAGTCACTCATCAACAGTATGAGCATATTAACCAACACGCATGTTTAAAAGGCCCAGGCCTGCCCTAAGGAACACAGGATTCATTTAGTGACCACTTTCTGGGACCCTTTTAACAGGCCTTTGGACTGCTGGTCACTCAATGAGGTAACAAGTGACCATTTCTGGGGTAACTTTCTGAAATAACAGACGCCAGCCCGAAATAAGAAAGAGGAACTATTTTCGTAAAAAGCAGTCAGCTGGAGTGTGACGGGTTGCTCTGCGTGTGGGGTAGCGTGCAGTATGGTGCGTCCCAATGCGGTGCTCTATCTCTCCGTTAGCTCGCCCCACCAGTTTCGAGTCTTGGCCTCTGCCCTTATCGCAGCCCTGGCAGGCTGGATGGTGACGTCCGTGCCGCGCGTCTCCCCTTCTTCACACGTCTCTCGCTACTCTGCGAGGGGAAATCTGCCTCCCCTGAAAACCCACAAACAACCAAAATAACAGTCTGCTCCACCAACTGCCAAAACATGGGTTTAAGCACAGAGAGTAGCTGTTGATAAGGGCGCCCACTCAGAAAGAGACATTTTAACATGCAAGCTTTTTTGTGGGGACCTCCATTAGTAGGTTCTGTTTGGTAAATGCCAACACAAAGAAGAAGAATCAGAAGATGTGTGCAAAAGTGAATTTAACTGGAACTGCATCCAGAACTACCAACCTTCCAGTGGCAGGTGACTTTAGCTCAGGTGGTAAGAGTGGTCGCTTGGCAGTCGGAGGGTTGCTGGTTCGGCCTAACCGGCAATTGCTCCTGACACGCTGGTTGCTGCCATGCATGGCGTTGGTGTGTGAGTGTTTGTGAATGGGTGAATGAGAAGCATCAATTGAAAAACACTTTGGATAAAAGCTATCTATAAAATGCAGTCCATTTACCATTCATACGGTACAGGTTACCCAAGTATGCTGTTGGCACAATGTTTTAGGCACTCCATTGGGGTGGGAAACCCCATCTGGCCTGCTCCTCCCACGTCATTCTTTGGCTCAGCAAATTCATTAAAAGAAGAGCATTCATTAAAATATTTGCAGCAGCCTGTCACTAAAAAGAACCTCTTTATGGCATTCTGATTTTACACAGCCTCCCATTCTGCGACACACTTCCACCAAGACAGGAATGCAACCTGCGTCAGCGCGTCTCGATAAAGACGACAGTACGTAAAGAAATGCAGCAAGAATAACGTGGCAAACCGGATGGCCGAACACGAAAGGGGATTAAACAAATTCCGCCTTGGCTCTTCAGTCCATGCAGCCACTGCACGTGAAATGCCATCATGAGAACTCCACGCATGACGCACATTCCCAGCAGTTCCTCTCCACTTACAGGCTGAGGAGGGACACTGACCTCTGTGGAATGTGCCCGCATCTACATCTGCATCTACATCTGCCCAGAGGGGCAAACACAAACATCTCACAGACTTTCTCTTCATGTGCCGTTGCTCATTTTCCACCGCAGGATAACCATCAGACTCATGCCTCACAGAGAACCTGTGACACAAATGCAGGAATCAGGACCTCCCCAGTTTGATTAAATGACTATGAAAGACTGTGACCCTTTTGGCTGCTAGAAAATGATAACGCTGACTTCTGTGCATCCTGTTACAGCTTGGATTCTCCTCTGGAGCGCCAATGTTCCTTTTGCCCTTCCTCCTTCGCTCATCTTTGGCTACTATCTAGGAGATTCTTGCCTCTCAGGAACAAATTGTGGTTTTTAGTGCATGTTTTCACCTCGCAAGCACACATTTTACACCTCACTAAATACATCATGAGGTTACATTTGGCCATAAGTCCACAAGTCAGAATTTTTTAGATTTCATTGTTTTCCATAGTCTCACTTGCTAGTTCTGTGTTAACATGCAACTGTCTTTTGCCTAATCCTTGTTTCTATGTGCTCTGTGATTGCACTTTCTGTTAAGTGTGCTACAAATGCACTTCCATTGAATAATAATAATAATAATAATAATAATAATAAGCTACTGTATCAAGAAAATGAGCCAGCAGGAGGAACCACACCACACCAAAGTGTTCTTTCTCCGTCTAAACCCAAACCAAACCAAAGCATCTCTATTCACCTCTATTCACACCTGGAGCGATAACCTCCACACCCACCCTCCCAATGGCCACAGTCCCCCACTCCCCAAAAACTGCAACTTATGGTTGGGGTTCCTAAGTATTTTATCCAACCCAAATCCAAATCTGCTAATCGAACCGGAATCCTTTGGAATCCATCATCAAATCTTTTGGATACATTGTTGATGGACAGGGGAAGGGAAATAATTACTCTGTGAAATTAATTAACACTGTTTGACAGAGGCAGCAGGTGAGCATAGCTGGATTCAACACATCCCACTTTGGATTCACCTTTTTCAGCAATTACAAAAAACTGACATAACCTAAACCATGGGGAATCTACTGTGCTGAATGGATGTAGACCTTTCACAACAGACGCCACTGCCCCGTGGCACTCGTTCACGCTGTCCTCATTTTTCCTCTCGCTGCTAAACTAAACAGCATTTGCTCTTCATATTTTTTTTCTGGTGGTCTGTTGATTGGGTTCATACATGTGCCAGAAATATTTCCAGGTTCTTTCCTGAAATGAATGGAGGCACTAGGATGAAGCCTAAATGTCTTTAAAAAAAAAGTACAATGCCCCTTTAACCACTATCGCTTTAGTGAATGGGAAGTTTTGGCCAAAGAAAAGAATGTTTAGTCACAAAAGTAACCAAAACAGACACTCTGTTCAGCCCTGACTTAAGGTTTAGGTTCTGCTAACACAAACTTAAAGTGACCGGAGGATGAATTAGCTACCATCACTGCTGGTTGAGAATATCTCCTTGCACGTTTTAAATTGTCCCCGAAAAATCTCTTAGTGAAGAAGAGGCAAGGGATAGCTACACTGTTTTTGCTTGACTTCATTGTTAGCTTATAATGCACAATATCTGTAGCTACAGCAATTTACAGCAACAATCTTGTTTTGAGCAACTGGTTTTTTAACGCTACCGTTCCTTACAGTCTAGGAATGGAATGTTGTTAGCACTGTATTGCTCATATCTGGAGAAACTTACAATGTACATTCTACTTGCTAAATGAGGGAACGCTGTGAAGTAAACTACAGTAGTTATCAGGTGAGATGTTTCTATTTTCGTTATTGGATTATACCTCCCAAGCTGCAAGATGACTTTGCAGGGTTCTGCAATCTCTTACATGGCATTCGTCAACAGCAAATTCCTTTTTTTGGAACAGTCAAGCACTTTTATAAAAGTAGGCTACTTCAAGTTTGTTTATCCATTGAAAGCAGCTTAACTGTATTCATACTACCAGTATCAGGCATCAAATAGGGTAATTGTCCCCTACCAAAGGAATCAGAGGTGGCGACAGTGCATGGGGGTGGGGGACAACATGTTTAGTGTCAGATAAAGTCAGTGGAATAATATTAAAAACAGACAATGAACATAGAATTCCGAGACAGATGGGGATCTTCATCGCACACCCATGTGTTAAAGACTATCGCAATGTGCAAACCCATGAAAACTGCCTGCTACTCAATACAAACAAACTAAATTCTAAGCTAGGTCTCTGAGCACTACACATGAACAATCCTGAACACAAATGGAACCCCAACACATTAAAGGCTTATTTGCTTAGGGTATGGTTGCTTGGCGAGTTGTCGGAGGAACTAGAGATAAAGACTTACAAATATATCAAAATGAAATGTGAGACGGCTGTTTATTAGCTAATAAAACTATTACCAAAACAAACAAGACCACTAGATGGCCTTAATTTTGGCCAAAAAGATACTTTTGCTTCATGCAAACAATGTGTATTTATTGAACACTGTTCATAATCAGTGCCAAACTACCACCAGTTATGTTCCGAGTCAAATATACTTCAAGGACCTCATCAAACCCATTTACCTCACACCAGTTATGTGAATGATGACTAACTGTGCCATTATATTTGGAAAAAAGCATTGCTGTCGAGTTGTCCTTTTTGGAACTTTGAGCCCCACAAATATTGGCCCATTTGAGGTCCATTGTTCCTGGGTGTGCTGCAACAGATATCTAGAAAACTTTAAGAATACCACTTCCCACAATACATTGAGAAAGTGGGAAAGACGTGTTGGTCAGTAATGTCCCACATGGGCAATGTGAGGTGAAATAACATGGGTGGTGCAGACATAACATGACAATCATCCATCAATATTAAAATCCAAGTGAAATGTTAAGTGTTGTTGGTGTAAGGTAGATGAAAAAAAAAAAGAAAAAGACTGAAAGTGGCATAAAATTGAAAAACGCTGGTCTTAAAAATGTACCTAGCGGTACAGCAAAACAATTACCATGTGTACATCATTTTAAGTTAAGGATGTTTCGGGAGAAATGGGTCTTCCTCTTGCTGATACACACACTCACACACATTGTCATTGATGGGGAGAGGAGAGAGGGGCAGTCCTCACCTTGTTGTCGGAAGGTTTCGCGGGTATTCCAAGGGCTGGATTCCCCTGATGCTGAGACTGAAGAGTGGCGTTGGTCTGCTGGGGTGAATGTGAATCCTCGGAGTCTTTCCCTCTGTGATAGACCACCCTGTCCGAGATGTTAATACTCGACGCGCAGCCCATGCTTCAACGCCACTTTCACAAATTTCTTTCAAAGTGCTTTCCTTCGGCGTTTTTGCTTTTTTATTGTTGTTGTTGTTGTTGCGGTTCAGTTAATCACCTACGTTTCACTCTTACTCCTTTCTTTAAATTTTAAGGCAAAACGCACTCTCTCTCTTGGTTCCCTCACAGAGACCATGAATAATATATCTTCCTTCCCCCCCAGCCCCCCAACCAGGAAATAGATTTCCTTTCTGACTTTCACATGAAGTAATTTATTTTTAATTTTCGCAAACGCGCGCTCCTCTAGCAAAAGCATTAATTCAGAAGTACTCTCACTCTGATTATTTAATTCCATACGCCAATGACCTCTTCCACAGGCTCGTCTCGACGTTGTCTTACTGCATCATATTGAAGGTGCAATTTTTGTATTTTCTTCTCTCTGATATAAATCACCCCCTCAATTCATACAGTTGTTTTTATCCATTGGCCAAAGTATGTTGCTTCTGTTTTCACCACTGTAAATTATATCCGACCTTCCCTGTGGTATCTTTGCAATTTAACGAGCTGGTGGACGCGAATTTAAAACACAGGATACAAACCTGTTCTCTTTACAGTTTGATCCACTTCACACTCGTACATCATCAACAGGCTAAAAGATTTACAAAGCATAGTAGCCTATTCCTCTCGACAACCGCTTTCATATGAAGACTCTCTGCATACAACGAAACGCGCTTAGTCCGATCAAACATTCCAACAAGCCAAAATGTAAATACAATTAGCCTATGGAAAATATGCTTCTTGTCGCAAAACCACAATCCAGACCATTATTAGTTCGGTGACAAAGTGTAACAATACGAAATTCGTTTAAAACGGATTAGTGTTTCAAAGGCCCAGTTTTTTTCCTCTTTAAAAAAAAGATGTAAAGGCTGTCAATTTGTCTGCGGTACCTCCTCTGGAGAATGAAATCGTATAAATCCACTCACAGCCCTCCGTTCTTAAGTTTCAGTTAGCAAAAAAGAAGCCTTTTCCTTTTTATGTTCAAACGTAAAGGCAGAAATGAGCCACATAATGCTGTTTTCTGTTAGTCTTTCTCTGCCTTTCCAGCGTTTGCCCTTCCAATTCTTCAGCACTGCTTGACAGCCGCAGATCCAATAAGAGTACCCGCAAGGATTGACCTCCAGCCTTTACTGACGTCAATGCAAATGAGCTCAAGCGAGCGAATCAGTTGCAGCGTGCGCGCTCGCGGGCGGAACGGACTTTGAGAGGCAACTTTTAAAAAGATCTGCGGCATTATCAGGTGACATTATTCGTTTCCGTAATGATGACGAAAACATTATCACTCGGATGCGATTATTAAAACGTGACACAAAAGTGGAATAATGTCGATAATGATATATCGTGCATGATTGCATTTGTGACTGCTTTACCAGAATTATTGGTTTCTACACCAAAAAAACTGGCATCCGGCAAAAAATAATTTATTTTGTTGAGGTGTGTAAATATGAAGTCAAATGCATCAGCTGAAAACATTAAGGCCTGTTTAGGCAATTGCAATATAGGCTATATCCAAAATACAGTAGTAGCCAGCCTTTTAGCTCATGTTTGGGAAACATGTTTTCGAGATAGCATTTGTATAATTCCCAAGAGGCAGTAAAATACAATTTTTGTTCATGCAATCGAAGTAAAAAGGGAAGCTGACATCCGTAGACTACATGCAATCTGACATCCATATATCAAACAAAATAAAACAGTGAATTAATAAATGGTCCTTTATTTTGAGTGCACATTGCTCATGGTACGGTTACGTTGATATAATTTCAGGTTTATGGAAAGACAGCAATATAGCCTGCTGGTGGTTAAGCAGCAAGCCATTTAGCCATTTAGGTACCAGATTGTTGTCTAACTACGCTTCCATATAATTCCCAAGGGTTCAACTTTTTTGAGACACAATGTACAGTTTAGGCCTCGGGAGACCGGGGCATGTTCTCACACCTTTTACTCTCTCTTAAATTCCCTGATCACAATCACTTATTTTTCATATCAAATGAAAGAATGTCGCAGGCACATATGTGTATTCTTTAGATCTTACTTTACAACTTACCCCATTGGGGCATGTTTGTTGTCACACTATGTGGGGTAGGTTGTAGCATTAGTTAGTTGCCTCTGATTTCCTCAGTGACAGAGTTGGGTGCCATTTTCAGAAGGCAGTAAGAACTGTACCATATTGAGAACTGTAGCTGATTAACTGATAACCAAGTCTTTGGACCCCTCTTGGAGACAAACCAGATAAATAACACCTGACCTGATAATGTTCGCTACAAGTTGCATCTCTAACTGGTACCTGCCTTGGCTTTACATTGATGTTGTTGGCATGGCTCTCTCACTTTCAGTCTCTTTTGCAGTGAGTTTGGCAGTTGGTGTTAAAATTCTTTCCTGTACTCCTGATTGTTTTCTGCTGTAACTTCACTAGCCTCACTGACATGAACATTATATCAGGTAGTGCTCTGCCATTCTCTGTCCTTCTTTTGTAACTTCTAACCATCTAACTTCCTTTCTTCCAACAAAAACACATTTCCTCATTGTAATTATAAATTAATTACATGCGTATTACACCCCTCCCTGTCTACTACCCTTCCCCTGATGCTGCCTCACAACCAGTCATAACCACACACCACAGTCATGATACTGTATGATGTAGTATGTCCGGACACATGTCTACATGGACACATGCACGCACGCACGCTTTATAAACCTGATAGTCAGACTCAATCAGCCAAGATATAGCCTGTTTTGTGGAGCCTTTGGTTACGTGGGCTGCTATAAACTACACAGGATGATATATCAATGCACAAATGATGATCAGTGAAGTTGAATTACATTTACTAATATTTTCAGCTAATTACACAATGCAACAGTGGTTTTAGGGCAGGTCACCAAACATGTCTGTTTATACTGGGGCAGGTTGTCAAATGTGACAACTTATCCCAAAATCATAGGGGCAACTTGCGCCAAACTGAAATGTAGGCTAAATCCCAAGATTGTCTTTGCATCGGACTACAGCTGAAGTATCAAAAAACACGCATCCGATTCAAGGCCCTAGTGTTGGCATTTCAGGCTGCTAAGGGGACTGCCCCACCTTACATACAATCCTTAATCACTCCCTACTCCCCAGCTAGACCACTCCGGTCTGCCAGCTCTGGTCGCCTTATGGTTCCCTTTCTACGAGCACCTGGCGGTCGAGCTGCACTGTTTTCCGTTCTGGTTCCTCAGTGGTGGAATCACTTGCCTACCACTGTCAGAACAGCAGAATCCCTCCCCCTATTTTGACGCAGACTAAAAACACACCTTTTCAAACTGTACCTTAGTCCTCCCTCCTGATTTCCCCCGCCCCCCTTTCTGATATTCCTATCCCTCTTGTCTAACCCCAAAAAATAATAATAATAATAATTTGCACTTATGATGACTATATGTTTAGAACAACACTTAATGTGTATTTTACTAGTTATGGATGTGATGCTTTAACTTGTGGACGAACCTATGCACTTGTAAGTCGCTTTGGATTGAAAGCGTCTGCCAAACGACAAAAATGTAAATGTAAACATAACATGTGCAACAAGGCAACAATGCTATTCTTTTCACCTTGACAGGCAAAAAATATGAAAATTGTTCTCACCTTCAATTAGTGTGAACCCAGTTTCCCAGTTCATATGGGCCATGCCATAGGCAGCCACGAAAATTACATATACTCACAAAACTTCAATTCCTTCAATATCTCTCTGGTTATATAGCCGGATAGAGTGCCTGCCTGGTAATCACATGGTTGAGGTTGAATCCCAGGTCTTGGCTACCTGCCATCAACATACCAAAGAATCAAACACAGAAACTCTGCCAAAAGCTTCAAATGTGCATGAATTCCAATTTCTCCAAAGCAGTACAAAGTTGACACTCTCCAACTGTCTGAAATTACACATTTTCAATACACCGTTACCTTTGGAATACATGACATACTACAGTCTCTGTTAATTAAACGATTCTATCACTAACTTTAAGATATCACATCTTCGTGCTCTGTTAAACTGAATTCAAACATATTTTCTATCTAAATGTGGGGTTAAGGGGGTGGCATCTGCATCAGGTGTCAAATCCAGATAATGCACAGGATTTAACATGAGCAAACATGAGATATTTAAAACTAAAACCTTGGGGAAGTGTTCTGCTGAATGTACTGATTAAAGCAAATATTGTCTAGTGAGTTATGTCTAACTGAGCCTAATCCTGGGGGCTGTGTTGAATTTTTTTGGTTTTGTTTTGTGACATTCTCCCCCTTTCCTCCAGTATTTTTCTTCTTCGTTTCACTGCAGTCCAAGAGCTGAACTTACTATTATTCCACTGGGAGAACCACGCATTCATTCAAATGAATTATAACATCCTCTAAACGAGGGGGGCACATGCTAAAAACACATAAAACAGGGAATATGTTTATAAAAAGAGATTGAAACAGGACCAAAACAAGCACTATGGGCAGTGTGATGGTGGCTATAGAGAGAGCTCCCTGCTCAGCCACCACAGAGGTCTTCATAATAGGGGTCCCCACAGGTGCCACCAATCCTTAAAGGTACAAAAGGTCATTTTGGACTTCTAACTGTCAAGAGAGGAATAGCAGCAACAAACAGCTTCAAACCACAACACTGTTTATCCCTCCCCCTTCTCTGTAAATGACGTTGAAACGCCATTGGCTCTGGCAATTCGAACCAATGAGCAATGAACTTATTGTACAGTAATGCATTTGTTATGGTACAGAGTGCCGGGCTGTCAACTGTATGTTTTGAAACCTGAATTTAAGGATTATAAACACAGGCAGAGGGTGAGTCAACATGTCAGTGAGCCTTTTTCAATGATTTACAAGGGGGAAGGGATTTACAATGGTCTTGTAACAATGTTTGAACACAAAAATTCCTACCGATTGAACCGTTAAAGAAACATGAGACACCAGCCCCATGCCACTAGGGGCAGCAGGAAGCCACTATTATAGCAGAGCTATCATGACATGTCAGTTCAAGTGAACTTCAGTATCTGAATAACTTATCAGTATTGCCAGCAGTTCATCCATTGTCAATACTATCCCAGCAAACAATTTTTGATTCCTGGAACATTCCTGGAATGTTCTGAATATAAGACAGTTAGGGTCTGTCTTACATTCAGAACATTCATTACATACATGTTATCCTCTGTATTTTTATGGCTAAATGATAACCATCAGGGGTTTTACATGTATGTGTGTATGCAACATGCCCGAGAAGTTTTCCTGTGGCTTTGACAGCACTTGAACAATACATATGTTCCAAGACTGTCTGGGGAATGACAACTTTGTGATATTATCTCACAAACAAATGAGACTCCAAACAGCATGTTCCTCAACATTGTATAAATGTGTTGTGTGGGCAGGAATGCCACATTACATTACATGGGGCGGCCTGTAAAGTAGTGGTTAAGGTACACGACTGGGACACACAAGGTCGGTGGTTCTAATCCCGGTGTAGCCACAATAAGATACGCACTGCCGTTGGGCCCTTGAGCAAGGCCCTTAACGCTGCATTGCTCCAGGAGAGGCTTGTCTCCTGCTTAGTCTAATAAACTGTACGTTGCTCTGGATAAGAGCATCTGCCAAATGCCAATAATGTAATAATGTAACATGTAGGGATACCACATCATAGGCTCCTTGCTGCTTCCTTTACCCAAATATGGATGAAGTAACCTATACCTATTTATGACATCAGCAATTATCATGTAATACATATGGATTTTGTAAACTGTTATTAAAGTCAGAACCCATCCAGCACACTTCCTTCTTAGCCCATTGCTTCCAAAATTCTGGATGGAAGCATAGCTGCATTCTTTGATTAGGCCTTCTGCGCTTTTTTGTCATGGGACAGTATGGCAAATTACCCAGCAGGTGGAGACAAAGTGAAAGGCAGAAATAAGACTTGTCTGAGAAAGGTAAACCCTGCCATTTGAAACTCGCTCTCCTTGGGCAATGCTTTGGGAAACTTAAGAGTCACCTCTTGAGTCTACAGGCAGCAGTAATGCTGAGAGAGAGGATTTGATTCCAACCAACAGCAATATAGCCAACCACTCACCACTCAAGGATGAGTCCACTGATTGGATATGCCAGCCGGCAATCACAAATAAAGGTTGTGATAGCACAGTAACTATATCTATTTCATATGGACACACAGATACACATACCCAACAGAAAATCTGTTTCCATAGAAAAAATCTATCTAAAGGATTCAATCAATCCGTTTTTGAATACAATTTGACCCTTAGCTTATTTGTTAATGGTAGGCTTCAATCCTGTGGCCTAATTTGTGGCAAAGAGCAAATTAGTTAATATTTAGTGTTTTTAGTCATAATATAGGTCCAAGTTTTGAACTGAGTCTCAGCCACTGGTTACCAATAAAAACACTGCAACTGGTTAGTGATTACAACTCTGCAACTCAGCAACTGGTTACCCCCTCCTTCAACAAATCCGCCCCTACATTTTTATCAGTATGCAGTTAGCAATAATAATGCTTTCACAGGGAATCATATGGCGCTGCTATGTATCTCTCTGCTTTCAGAGAGGAGTTTCTTAGTTCATGTCCAATAAGGATGTAAAAATGATAAATGTAAATAAAGACACTGGAGTGTGTTGTCATGTGAATGAATGTGACAATGGATCTTCACTCAATGCTCTTTAGAAAGGAAGTAGGCAGCTTGGTTACTGTGATTACATGCTACATTACACGCACACTCTTCGATTATACTATCGTGAAGAATATCCATCCATCAGTTATCTAACCCACTTATTCCTGGACAGGGTCGCTTCAAGGGCTGGAGCCTGTCCCTGCATGCACTGGATGAGAGGCAGGAATACACCTCGTACAGGTCGCCAATCCATCACTGCGCACACACCATTGACTTATTGACATATACCATGGGTAGTTTAGAGTTTCCAATTACCCTACCCTACTATGTGCCTTTGCACTGTGGGAGGAATCCAGAGTACAATTCAAACCCAGGACCTTCTTGCTTTGAGGCAACAGTGCTACTCACTTCACCCTGGTGAATAATATTCTGCATTGATTTCATCCATTCTTCCAATAGTGGGCAGTAAAAATCCCAACAATTAATGCATTTGACGTTGAGATTTTGTGGTCAGATAAAGAGAGAGCAAGGCACCGACAAATATGTTAGACTTAAAACTCTGCAGACACAGGGGTGTAGAAAAATGGCAGGTTTTAATAGCAGGAGGTTTGAATTGTACTCTGGATTCCTCCCACAGTGCAAAGGCATATAGTAGGGTAATTGGAAACTCTAAACTACCCATGGTAGGTCAGTCCAAATAAGGCACAGAGATCCACAAAAAAACAGAGAAGGGTCCAGAGAAGCAGGCAGGGGTCATAAACAAGAATACAGGAAACAAAAATCAACAAGAGAGAATGCCACAAGGGCAAGGGCTCAGGAACAAGGAGGCTAGAACAGGAGTAAAGGAGTAAAAGGGCTCGGGACTCGAAAAAGCAGGATATGACGAACTAGCAAGGTGCAACAATTGCACAGAATTAAGCAGGTGCGAACATTTCGCTGAATCAAGGCATGCAATTTAGGGATAGAACAGGGGAGTGGAGCTATAGAGCAGTATTGAAGTCGAGATAGAGGGAATTGCTCCAGGGGAGGATTGTCTCCTGCTTAGTCTAATCAACTGTACGTCGCTCTGGATAAGAGCGTGTGCTAAATGCCATAAATGTAATGTAATTAAAACAGCACAAAGACACACAATCACTTTTTGTTCCTGTAAGATAGGGGGGACTAAAAAAGGACTGTAATTATTTTTTGCATCCATATCAGGTGATATAATTCTGCATCACCTGATATGGACGCAAATTAAAGCTGACAGTGTGTAATTCGACCGTGTATTCATTCTTTAATTTCAAATCCAATGTCTTGGAGTTCAGTGCAAAACTACAAAAAAATACTTCCCTGCATATACCAACGGTTTTTTGTTTGTTTGTTTTTTTGTGGGGGGGGGGGGGTTGTACCGGCCTATGTTTGTGCGCCTTACTGCCCTGTTCCATTGCGTAGCAGATGCAGCACAAGGCAACTATGGAACTTTAAATTTATGAACAATTATGTGAGAATACGCACTCACAGACCCAGTAGCCTGTGACTGGCCAATCATGGTCGAGTACTAAGGGGGCGTAGTCCGGTTGTAAAAAACATACGTCTGTTCCTCGGGTTGTGTGAGTGTAGGTAAAGACGGTGGGAGAATGATGAGACACTGGAGACCGTGCTATATATCTTAATATATGCGTCTTAATATAATGTAACAGCATGAACTATTTCATTGTTTTTCCAATTGACAACTCCAGGGCCCTGCCTGACAGTGGCACAATAGGTAAGATGTTTGTGTTAAAACATTGTTACAAGACCATTGTAAATCCCTTCCTATCATTAAAAAAGGCTCACTGACATGTTGACTCACCCTCTGCCTGTGTTTATAGTCCTTAAATTCGGGTTTCAAAGTGTACATTCGTCGGACGGTCACTGTATCAAAACATTCTACAGCTGTTCAATCTCATTGGTTGAAAATTGGTTCTAACTGCCACAGCTGATGTTCGTGTAGCTGCCCAAATTGCACTCGAGACAAGCAATCACTTGCAGAAACTCTATACTATTGCTTATTATCCAAGCCAAGACTACATATCTAGTTATAAAACAATACCAGTTATCGGTAGCAACAAGCAAATTAGCTTTAGTTAGCGTGAAGAATTTACAAATAGCCTATCCACTTACGATAAAATATTGGCAATACGAACATAGTAGAGATTGCACAAACGTTGTGCTTCAGATGGATATTTGTACATTCGGGAAGCTAACTAGTAATCGCTAATTTGCTTGTTAAAGTGAACTGGTATTGTTTTCTAACAAGATAAGCAATTTTGTCTCTTTACGTGTTCAATCATCCGTGTTTAGCTAAACCTTTATTTCTCTCAAACTGTAAGTTGCAGATGCATCGTTTGTGGTAGACTATCATGTCTTAGTTATATAGCCAGCTAGTTACGTAGCCAAATAACTCGTTTGCATACAATATAGCTGGTTAGCTAAAGTGAAAACTATAAATATTGTTGTGCAGCACACCAAAGTCAAGATCTCATAAAGTCACCTGTTCGACGAACATTTTCTTACTAGAAAAGACAGCAGGCTCTGTTGCGTTTGCCACTGTCAGCTTTCCAAAACAGTACACGAGAACACTGAACTGTGTAATAACGATTTATATTACGCGTTATATTCAGACTATGGGAAGCATAAAGTGTTGTGGTTTGAGGTTGTCTGTTGTTGCAATTCCTCTCTTGACCGTCGGTAGTCCGAAATTACCTAGCCGATTGTACCTTTAAACACATACCGTATGCATACATCTATGTATATGCCTGAAAAACGGATCCAGGCTCAGGGAGGTGAGAAGTATTTTGAAAAACGTAACTACTGCTTCAGAAATTAATTGCATATTCGTAAGTTGTACATGACTGAGATAACGTTGTTTTAATGATAATTAGACTAGCTTGCTTGCTCGCGAGTACCGAGGCTAGTAATGACGAAATTAGAGCCTGAAGGTGGCAACTGGCAAGTCCTACTTTATAGTTTTTTTTAACGCATATACAACATAAAAAGTACGTGTTGTTTAATCGTAGTTTCATAATTAAAACAGTGCTAGCCTGAGTGACATCATTCACCGTCACCGAACAGGGGCTGGGGATGCGGTGCTTTTCATGACAAGTTGTATTCGGAATGTAGGAAGATTGATTGATTGAGACAAAACCATTTGGAAGGGGGGGGGTAACTTTAGTTGATAAGGTGTAGTTGATTAGGTGATAAGGTACATTTCTCTCTTTATATTTGATAGAATTTAAATAACAAATCAAGAAAAAAATAAAATACAATTAACACCAGCCAAAAAATTGCACTTTTTCACTCTGAGGACAAAAGGGCAGGGGCTCAAGTCTCAAGGCCCTATCTGAGCACATGCCAGCTCAAAACAATTGAGCTGAAATGACGTGGAGATGGGTTGTCCTGGGGTGGTGGGGCCCAAAATCCCTGGCAGCATCGTAGCCTGCACACTCATACAATTGAGTCTATAGAATATTATTCCGAATATATTTACCGCCTATAAATTAATATTCAGTTATATATATGACCCATATAATCTACCAGAAAAAAGCTCACTTTTGCAAGAAGGGAGAAAATATAATCATTGCATAGGCTATAATAGCCTATTATTGTTCGCGCGGAACAAAAAACCCAGCGCGTTGCCCCTCTGGGTTATCCATCTCTGGAATTCAACACTTGAGAGTAGGTTACAATGACCGTAGACCCCAACGCTCCGCCTTCAGAGCAAGAGGCTGTTTAAGCTGCTGTGTCGAGAGGTCGAGAGGCATTCGACATACTTAGTCTAGTGGAAATGCTTCGTGCGTTGCGTTAAGTGTATCTTGCATTTTGTCGCTGACATTTGCTTATGGAGATGTACATTCTCTCTTTAGTTTTAGCCAGTGTGGCTGTTTCCCCACTGGTCCTGAAAATGTTCTGTCCTTACTTTTGGGATGATCTGTCTTATCTGATGAAGCTAGTAAGGATTTTGGTCAAATTTGGGAAGCGTAGAAGGAGAAAACCGTTATTCCTTGTTATGGATAGATTTTTTGAGCAAACTTCGAATCATCCAGATAGACCTTTCATCGTGTTTGAGGACAAATCGTTTTCTTACCGAGATGCAGACAAAACTAGCAACAAAATCGCCAATGCTTTACAGAAGTACACCGAATTAAAAGAAGGGGACACGGTGGCGCTTTACATGGGAAATGAACCTGCTTTTATTTTTACCTGGCTTGCGTTGGCTAAACTTGGCTGCCCTGTGGCTCTGCTCAACAACAATATTAAGTCGAAGTCTCTTCTACACTGTTTTGGTTGTTGTGGAGCAAAACTGCTAATTGCAGCTACAGGTATGTCACTTTGCCGCCGTTTTCCTCGTCGCAATGTGCGAGGAATAGCGATAGCTCTGAAAGTTAGCCTATTTTGTGATTAGGTGGTTATCCCAACCAGTTAGCTACTTGGAAGGCAAAGTGTTATGATATTTATTTGAGAAGTTAAATAGCCTAGTAGTAGTAGCCTATCTTTCTCACCCCCCATACGGTTCATCTATAAACAATGCACTGCAAAGATAGTCCACAGCCTATTCTTCTGGTGTTTTCTATTTATTTAACTATTGTTTATAAAAAATCTTTTTTAAAACGGCCTTATCGAGGCGAAATGCTCTAGAAAGTTGTCAGATTTTGGAAGGGTAGCGATTGCAAATCGTGCGTGGGAGGTTCCTTCTTTTAAAATGATCCACTATTGGTTAATTGATGTAGGCTAATAGTAACAATCAATTTAAAAACGCAGTCTCTTCTGGCCAGATTAAAAAAACAGCCGAAAGTGCGACACGTTACAACCGACAGAGACTGCAGGTTTATATCCAATGTGGGGCATTGCCAGTGTAATGTTGAACAATGTAACTACTTACAACCGTATTGCGTTTGCAATCACCCAGTTGTAAATCTATTTGCCAGCTCAATATTAATTTGCTGTGCCATCCTGCGCAGTGGCTGTGCAGCTTAGATCCTGGCCTGCAAAGTGAAAGGCAGCAGCAGCTGGCAGTACCCCATACTGTGCACCTTCTCAAATCGGCTGAGGTATTTTCAGAGGTGAAGTGCCTGAATTTATGATTCGGGCCAAAATATCTGTCAGTAAATATCTGTCCCTTAATTAAGACTCTGAAATGCCTACTGGCTTCGATCCCTGCCAACCTGTCATTTGTACTGCCGGACAGTAGGGGTGTGAACGGTTAAACGTTCAAACAGTTAACCGAGTTGTTCACCAGAAATTGATTCTTAAAACATTGCATTAGCATTGTCTCTGTTTGTTTCCTCAGAGCTGCAAGGTGCAGTAGAGGATGTGTTGCCCTCCCTGCATGAGCTGGGTGTGTCCGTCTTCATAATGTCGAAGGAGTGCAGCTCGCAGGGCATGGAGAGCCTCGTGGACAAGGCAGAGGAGGCTGAGGACAGACCAATATCACCATCACGGAGGGCGCACCTGACCTCCAAAAGCCCTGCGGTCTACATCTACACCTCCGGCACAACAGGTACTACAGCACAACTGTATGACAAAACCTCCCTCTGTACCTCACAACACTACTTAAGTTTTTTTTCCAGAAACAGTCTATTCAGTTGATACTGTGAGGAGTTACTGTTTCATTAGTTCAAATAGGGAAGGTCTGTTGCCAGTTCTGGACTGTATCAACTTTCTCTTTATCATTTATATTAACAATTGGCAGAACACCCATAGCAATTGCCACTTTGTTGATGATAATGTTCGCCTTTGAATCCTTTTGGTAAATGGTAGGCATTTTTTTATATAGCACTGTACTATTGATGCTTCTCATTCACCCATACACACCTGCTGCGATTGGCTTTCATGCCAGGCACCGACCAGCTCATCAGGAGCAATTGGGGTTAGATGTCTTGTTCAGGCCGGGATCGAACCGGCAACCCTCTGACTGCCAAATGACAGCTCTTACCTCCTGAGCCAAGTTGTTTTTAGAATGAAATACGGCAGCACATTGGTGCCACAGTGAAAAAATATTTTTGTCTTAGTATCTTGTTATAACAAGAAACTTTCAAACAGCTTTGTGTTTCCTAAAACAGTTTTATATATATAATCCTTGATATCAGATTAAATATACAAGGCCCAAGTCTTTATCTTTGTTGTATTCTGACAATGTACTTCCCTCTAGGGTCTTTCAGTGCACTTGTCCCTGGTTATGGCTATGCACTTTGTTGTACGTCTGCTGAATATCTATAATGAGATGTAATGTAATAGTCTGTATTTATTTAGACAGTTGGTACAATTTCTGTTTTGGCTCTGTAGTCCAGCCCCTTGGATTTGAAATTAAACAATTAATGTGAGGTTACAGTGTAGATTGTCCCCTTTGTGGGTATTTACATTTACAAGGATGCGATTGAAGACACCTGATTATTCAGAAGCAGCTGAGAGGCCAACTGTCCAAATACTTTTGGTCCCCTGAAAGGGGGGGGGGGGGGGGGGGGGTGTTGTGGGGATGGGATTCCTACATGCATCACCCGGTACGGATGTAATTAAATACCCTCACATGCAGTGATACAAATATAGATGTGATTCTACATGCATCACCCGGTATGGATGTAACTAAATACCCTCGCATACAGTGATACAAATACAGTCTGTATTTTTACCTCACATTTATTGTTTCATTTCGAATACAATCTGGGCAAGCTATGGAGCCTATGGAGCCAAAATAAAATAAATTGTACCAACTGTCCAAATGCACATTGTACAGACTGCACTGTATGTGCTTATAATGATAAAAGATCTCAGTAAAATGTGAAAAATATGCTTTCTTATCTAATAACGAAAACCAATTAGCCTATCGAAAATGATATACATAATTTGTTCAGTGATGGCTTGTGTGCATGATTTAGTTTTGTATTGTATGGTGTTTGATAAGTATGCATTTACAAAGAATTGTAAAATATTTGGGGCTGTACAGAAGAAAGAAGCAGTCTGACCCTCTTGAAGTGGAGTTATTATTTTGGGAATTTCCAGCTGTTCTCATTATATTGAGATATTTTCTCATTATAATGGGAAAAAAATATATTTTTCAAATAAGACAGTGAGTGTGAAAATATTTGCGCTGCTGCATTTGAGCATAGTTACAGATTGCTGAAAAAAAATTGACAACAAACTTAAGTTTACATTTAACTCAGAAGTATTAATCTTGTTACAACAGCAGCAATGGTGTTTTGCTATGATGACAACTTTGAGTGACAGAAAGGGCATGATCTAAAAAAACTCAAAGAAGAGTTACACATACAACAGGCACACTAACAACTGAACTCACCACCACAGTCCTGAAATACCACTGTCTCTCCCTGCTGGTACAGGGCTGCCCAAAGCGGCTTTAATCAATCAGGAACGTCTCCTGGTTTCCATGGCGGTGCTGGCATCCAATGGGGTGACTCCAGATGACGTCTTCTACATCAACCTCCCTCTGTACCACGCTGCCGGCTTCATCATCGGATTCATTGGCTGCGTTGAAACGGGTGAAGTGAAGTTCTCTGGTTTCCTGCCATGTTGTCCTCAATGGAAGTGTGAAGATGTGCCAAAGAAAGGACAATGTTATTCACTGCAGGCCGTGTAGGAAATGAGCTAACAGTACAGTCACAGCAGGAGAAATGATGTATAATTTGCCTTCTTTTTTATTTTTCCCTATTTCTCACTCATGAATCACTCATTTTACTTGGCTCTCTTGTTAGCAGTGTAAGACGCCCCCTGTCCATTCAGAGATCATTGCAGCCGAGGCATATGCACTCCCCTGACGCACATAGTCGGGGGCAGCCTGTAGGCCTGTAGCGTAGTGGTTAAGGTACATGACTGGGACATGTAAGGTAGGTGGTTCGATCCCCGGTGTAGCCACAATAAGGTCCGCATAGCCGTTGGGCCCTTGAGCAAGGCCCTTAACCCTGCATTGCTCCAGGGGAGGATTGTCTCCTGCTTAGTCTAATCAACTGTATGTCGCTCTGGCAAAGAGCGTCTGCCAAATGCCATTAGTGTAATGTAATAATGTAGTCATGAATTAGTGGCTACCTTGCCCAGTACAGTCCACACAGTACTACAGGACAGTGGTAGCACTGATCAGAGGAGAGGTGTGGCTTATCACTCATGACGATTGGTAACCTGTGGATATACAGAGAGCAGATAGGGGGTGGCTGTGCAGTGATAACCCCATGTCCCGCCTGACATGAACCCACCCTATTCCCTGTCGCCCAACTCTGTCAACATCCTGACTTTATCTTTCATTTCCCTGGAGATCTCCCATCAGAGTGCTAACCAAGTCAACAACTCTGCACTCTTCAGCAGTTTGACCTGTGAAGGGAACAGGGTGGCCTGGCAGCTGATGCAGTTGCGTTCAGCAAATGACGCAGTCAAGGCCCAATCCTGTAATGTGTCTGCCATAGAGCTAAGCCGATGCTCATGGTGCACGCTTTTCCTGACTGAGCCACTTTCCCTCCTTTATATGGGTTTTGTGCCTTTTCTGAGCTATTCCAAAGCTGGTGTTTATACTCGGCTGGATCATATACATGTTCCCCTGTGAAGCTCTCACCTTCAGAGGAAGGAATACATATACATACTGGGCCAACTGTAATTGTAATTATGTTCTTAAACCTGTTGCTTCTGAGGGCAGATTAAGCCTGTAATGTTTACAGGCCGGGTGCTCTTTCCCCTGTGTTTCATCTATCTCCGCCTCCTCTGTTGAATGCTAATGAATGAGCTCTTTGTGCATTTACGGGTGTTACTTATGAGTAAAATCTCCACAACAGGAGGCGATAGGGAAAAAAGGAAATGCAAAACATGGCCCTGCACATTTTTGAGAGAGAAAGGGGGATTTTTTCTTCCAAGTGGGGGAAAGTTCATTCCATTTGTGTACAGATTAGACAGCAGTGGTATCTGAAGGATTGCTGATTAGAAGTGTTTTAAGCCTTGAAAGTTACTGAAGCCAGTCTGGCTATTGCTCTTCCCTATTTCTTGTGGAAGATTATGCAGGTGTAAACCCTTTAACCAGTTGCACTTTTATATTGTAATAAAGATATATTAACTTTAAATACATAAAACAAATAACAATTGTTTATTTCACATCAGGGTCAACCATCATTTTACGACGGAAATTTTCAGCCTCCCAGTTTTGGGAAGACTGCAGGAAGCACAAGGTCACAGTGATCCAGTACATTGGAGAGGTGCTGCGGTATTTGTGCAATACCCCCAAGGCAAGTGTCTTCCTCAGAGCACAGGCTAAGAGTGATTCTTATGTGACTTAGGTCACCAATCTAGATCTTCCCCTTTGAATATGTCATGTATGATATATTATGCATCCAGAGAAGAGCTTGGGTGCACAAAAACAATTGGACTCTATGTAATTACAGGTCTGAAATTGCTGCTAAAATTGCTACCCGGTAACTTGTGATGAGTCCTTCAGCCATGTGGTTGATTTGGAATTTGAACTTGGTGGATTGACATTTGATCTGAGCTGATATTACCTCTACAGATAAGAACACACAGGTTCAAAAAGTTAACAAGATCAGAGTTGTGGCAGTGTGACTGATTTCAGCACACTGTTCTGAACTGCTATTAAAGTATTGGCAGTATTCTAAAAATGTCTAATTCTCAACTTCTCAACAAAAATAAACCACATGGCTGAACAGCTTGTTGCATATTAAAGTGACTGGGAGGAACTTTGACCAGCAATATCGGGCATGTTGTGAATATACAGTGAGACATTTTCTTTTATTTTGGTTCTGTACTCTTGCACTTTGAGCTTTGGATACACTGGGTATTTTCATCCATGTCAGATGAACGGTTTAGAAATGACAGCAACTTTTGTACATGGTCCCCCCATTGGTACTACAGGTACTTATTGAATTGGCTTCACAGATGTGTATTAATTTGTGTAGTTGGTGAATGCAGAAGAGAGCTGATCTCTAGTGTTGATTGTAGACTTTACAATTGCCTTTGGAGATTGCTGTTGGGGTGTGACAACATGAGGAAGACTGCACTGTCAATGCAAATTAAGCTGGCTGTCATGAGGCTCAAAATTAAAATCAATCTATCAGGAACATTTCAAAAACGCTGGGCGTGCCCAAGTCAACAATTTGGTTTATTATTAACAAGAAAAACAACAGGTGAACTCAATAACGTCAAAAGACCTGGTAGACTGAGGAAGACCACTGTAGTGGATGGCTGGCGAGTATTTCTATGGTGAAGAATAATAAAATCCCAAAAAACAAAAATGGCTGAATTAAAAAAAGAAATAAAAAATACTAATAATACAAAAACATAAAACCCAAATGTTGCTTAAATGTAAAAATATAAGAATCTTTGTCTCCCATAGTCTTTTTTTTGTAGAATTGTACTACAGGGGCGGCCTGTAGCGTAGTGGTTAAGGTAAATGACTGGGACACACAAGGTCGGTGGTTCTAATCCCGGTATAGCCACAATAAGATCCGCACAGCCGTTGGGCCATTGGGCCCTTGAGCAAGGCCCTTAACCCTGCATTGCTCCAGGGGAGGATTGTCTCCTGCTTAGTCTAATCAACTGTACGTCGCTCTGGATAAGAGCGTCTGCCAAAATGCCAGTAATAATATGCCCTTGCATGATCTCTGCCCCCTGCAGGCACACAGGGAGCACTGCAGGTGAAGAATTATGTACTATGTACTTCAGTGCGTTCACCCATGAGTCAACATTAACCACCCTACTCATACTGCAAGAGAGCTTGCCCAGGTCATGCTGAAAACAGACACATTTACGTATTTGTGTCCTTTCAACAGAGAGATAATGACAGAGATCACAAAGTGAGACTGGCTATTGGCAATGGTGTCCGTGCTGAGGTGTGGAAGGAGTTCCTGAACAGATTTGGCGACATTCAAGTCCGAGAGTTCTATGCCGCTACCGAGGGAAATGTGGGATTCGTGAATTACACCAGAAAGATCGGTGCCATCGGACGTGTCAACTACTTCCACAGGGTAAGGCTTATCGAGCAAGTGGCAACCTGCTGAAAACTATGGTTCTTGAATCCAGCGGGTTTACAATAACAGCTAACAACCTGCTCTTTATGCCACTGAATAGAGAACATACCTGGCATAAAGTGTTAAAACACCACACTACTCCAACTTGTAAAATATATTTTATTTGACTTAAGTTGCATACAGGGGATACTCCAGTAGGAACAAACTTGCATAAGGTAAATCTGATCTTATTTGTGTGCTGCAGAAAATCTTCCCCTACGCACTGATTAAATACGATGCAGAGAGGGAGGAGCCAGTGAGGGACCAGAGGGGGCTGTGCATTGAAGCTGAGAAAGGTTGGTCAAATTTTCATGAACCCCAGTTTAGTACAGGCCATCTTTGACTTCACCTAAAGATCTGGGCTGTGTTTCCCGAAGCTTTCTTAATGCTACGTCGTTCGTAAGTTATACCTTAAGCTGTGCCTTAAGCTGTACATCAGGGGTCTCCAATCTTATCCTAAAAGGGCCGGCGTGGGTGCAGGTTTTTGTTTTAACCCAGCAGTAACACACCTGATTATACTAATGAACTAATCGTGGTCTTTAATCAAGACCTAGATGAGTAGAATCAGCTGTCTTAGTCCTGTGCTAAAACAACAACCTGCACACACACCGGCCCTTTCTGGATAAGATTGGAGACCCCTGCTGTACATTAACGTTTCAGCGTGCTTCCCAAAACGGTCTTAGCTAAGTGAACCTTCTCTAAGTGATACTTTCGTAAGGTTGGTCTGGACCACTCTTAGCGATACCTTCAATGTTGTTAGCTCACTCCGCAAGTGAAAATCAGCTGTTGCTCCTAGTTGCATCTCAATCTGTTAAGCAGTATGTATATTCAGTTGACGGCCCGACACTCTGTACCAAAACATCATATAGCTGTACAATAATTCAAGCTCATTGGTTGAAAATTGGTTCTAATTGCCACAGCCAATGGCGATTCAACGTCAGCCTGTTTACAGAGAAGGGGGAGGGATAAACAGTGTTGTGGTTTGAAGGTGTTTGTTGCTGCTATTCCTCTCTTGACAGTTAGAAGTCCAAAATTACCTATTGTACCTTTAACTATAGTTCTTTCTTTGTTTTGTTGAGCACCGTAGTCCTAAAACTGGACAATAATGTTTCTTTATTCAGTGCCAGGTCCTCTAATAATATCTCCATTTCGTTTGCTGTGAAGCTGTGGGACCGCTTCTTTCTTTGTTTCGCTTTTTCCTCCATAGCGTATGTTTTCATGTTTCGTACGTTGTTTGTGCGCTTTCATTGAAAATGTCAGCCAATCAAGAGAAAATACTGAATTACACCAGTCAGGTAATGGTGCTTCTGGTAAATCAACCCTGATTGCAAAGTCATTTAAGGCACCATGAGAAAGATATTACAATAATGTAAATAACACATGACATACCATGTTTGGCATAGCAGGACGAGGTACATACCCATTTAGTGAAAATTATATATCCGGTTGGATAATTCAGTATGCAAGTTTTTAATTCTTTAAGTTCCCACCAGTCATGATAAATGCAATATTTTCCTGCAGTGAAATACTTTTATTTATAAAGAACACTACTTTCTCATAACGCAGTCAAGCAGTCGCTGCATGGAGTGAATAATCGATTGTGGATCCGTAGCACATAGGAGCTATCCCTTAAGCAACCTCCTAAGGGATAGTTCGGGAAACACACTTCGAAAAGTAAACAACTTTAGTAAGCTATACCTTTCGCATCTTTTTAAAACGCTAAGAGACACCGTTACCGTGAAACGCGGCCCTGAGCTATACAGTACTTACTCAGAAATTATAAACAGGTTTTTTTTTTTTTTTCCATATTTCTTTTTTAAGGGGAGACGGGACTTTTGGTTTCAAGGATAACAAAGATCGCTCCTTTTGTTGGGTATGCGGGAAATGACCAGCAGACGGAGAAGAAGAGGCTACGGGATGTCTTTCAGAAAGGAGATCTGTACTTCAACACTGGAGACCTGCTGAGGATCGACCACCAAAACTTCATCTACTTTCAGGACCGTGTCGGCGACACCTTCAGGTACCCTATCTGGCACCCAAACAACCTCTCAACAGGGGTTTCACTGTCGGAGTATGATATGTAATTATAGCAACAATGTAATCCATATACAGTTCCCTGCATAATGTTTGGGACAAAGACCCATCAAATAGTTGAAGTGCACATTGTCAGAATTTTAGCATTTTTTCACACTTTATTTGAAAAAATGTGATTTGAAAGTGATTGCAATATCCTTATTACAAAAATGTACTTCCCTGTTTTTTTGAAGAGCTGTGCCTTATTGCATCTTGCAGGTGGAAAGGAGAGAACGTGGCAACCACTGAAGTGTCTGATGTCCTAGCTATGGCTGACTGTATCCAGGAGGCAAACGTGTATGGCGTCAAAGTACCAGGTCAGACACAAGTGCCATTTCCAAAAACTCTATTTGTATAGTTTGTTCAGGTTGTGGTTTGGTGGATGTATATGATACTACAGTATCTTATGTGTCAATTTAGCAAGAAATGTCCATACCACAGAATCCAAATATTAATACATCAATACTAAACATGTTTACAGAATAGGATCTGTTCTATGAATTGGTGGTTCTCAACCCTGGTTCTGGAGTATCCCCTGTATGCTGGTTTTCATTCTAACCTATCTCTTGATTCATTTTAGTTGTGGAAGGCTAGTAAATATTCCATAATTCTACCCAGAAACAGATTTTAGTGGTTTTCATATTCTTCACTTTACACGAGTAGTATTGTTTCAATGACCAGGTGTCCACATTTTCAACATTTATTACTTTGCCAATTTCATCTGTCGGTCCGTCAACTAATCAAATTTGCCACAGCATACATTGTCTTAGAGCTAATTAAAAGTCCTTGCATAATTTGGAATAGTCATTCTTTATAACATGGATATCTGCTTCTAACATAATGTGGCACTGTTGTAACCATTGCTGTAAATCATGAGATCGTAATATATATTTTGTTATTTTGCTGACGCATTTATCCAAAACGATTTACAGTTAATTAGACTAAGCAGGGCCAATCCAGGAGCAATGCGGGGTTGTGGGCCTTGCTCAAGGGCCCAACAGCTGCATGTTGCATTTCCTATTCTTTTGTATTTAATCAAATTTGAACTATGGCCATTTTCCATGTTGTACTGTAGATATAGTCCATGGATTTTTGTGTCTACTTTTGTGGTGTGCCTTTAATTAAATACTTGGTCTACACATATGTGTTTCTCTAATGCATTGCATAGCATAGCATAGGCATGTCATGATACATTTTCCTGTGTCCGTATTCTTGTATGAGTTTTACTTTATTTCACTCTTCTGTTTCATCATTAAGTTGAAGGACAATGTCACAGGAATATGTTTCTATTTGATGATTCTCCCAAGGCCTCGAGGGGAGGATCGGAATGGCAGCTATCACATTAAAAGCAGGAGCAGAGTTTGATCCCGTTGGCGTCTTCAGCCAGGTCAGCAGCTACCTGCCTGCTTACGCCTGGCCGCGTTTCCTGAGGATCCAGGTAACGCCTCTCCCTCAGCGTTTATGTGGAAGCGGTGTAGTTGGAAATGTATCCTTAATGTGGACAACAAAAAGTCTTCTAGCAATTATACTTGGACTCTGCTTAATTGTGTTTTGTGTCTTCCCCCAATAGGATTTCTTGGAGATTACTGGGACCTTCAAGCAGATGAAAGTTAAATTGGTGGGAGAGGGGTTCAGCCCATCTGCTGTGTTTGACCCCCTCTACTTTCTGGATGAGAAAGAGAAGTGCTATGTACCAATGACCCAGCAGATTTACAGTTCCATAGAGTCAAAGACCATTAAGCTGTGACTTCTTGTAATATAGTTACCTTTTCTGTTGTACATTATTCTGAGAAACTACTGCCTTGTGTAACCTATTTTTAATTTGCCAACACAGATTGTCTTTAATAAAGTGATTGTAACATGTAGCAGGATACCTCAGGGATATTAGATATTAAAGTAGATGTTTTCATGAATCACATTAAATTTAACAAGTAAAACAATCATTGAATTAGTATTTTGTGAACTGAGTTGCATTTACTAAACTCGCCTGGGTATTTCCTTCATATTCAGTAGTTATACTGTAGCTTTGCTGCAAATGAAACTACAAATGGGACAAACATGCGTTATGCATAGACAGAGTTATATGGAGGAAATCATTTTCAGTTCTGTGTTCTCCTAACACAAAAGGAAAAGTTGATGCCTGACTATAACTGAATTGTTTTATGAAGGTGCAATATTTTGATGGTTGGTACGAAACACTTCACCTTTGGTTTGCAGGTGAATCAGGGTATTTATTTTCATCCCCCTTTTGAAAATGTAAATTTTTACTTAAATTACTGGTATTGGAGAGCAGTTCTCAGCTGACTGTGCCTACAGTTTGAGATAAAGAAAATATTGGTGAGACCATTGTGTGGTCTTAAGCCAGAGTGGACCTAGTGGACTTGAGATCATTATTCACGATGTGCATGATGTACAAGACCATGAATAATTCCGTACATTGCCCACACATCTAAATAAAATATAAATATAAAATAAATTATCAAAGGTAAACAAATTATATTTTTTGATAATGGTACAGTAATTTAGTCTTTTTATCCAGAGATTTCAATATTTGTTTATAAATGGTATAGAAGGGTTTGAGTGTAGTCACTCCTTCCTGGGACCAACTGATTATGCAAAATGATAAAGAAGAGAAAATCATTGTGCAGTGATGATGTGCAGTGTGATTGAGCCATTCACACACTCCATTTGAAGATGTAGTTTAGTAACAGCTTGTTCTTTAGTCTTAGCATGCAAATAAATCAATGGTCCTAAAATGGATCCCTGCAGAACACCAGTAGAGAATAAAAGAAGAGGTCTTTTCACCAATTTACTGTACTTCCTTGTGATTAAATAAGATTCCATCCATCCATGACAGTGTGTTAATAGAAAATCTAAATGTTTATTTTGATCTGTGTCAAATGCCTTCTTGAAATCGAGGAGGACTGCACCTCCTACACCAACTTGATCAAATCTAGCCTTGATTTGGTAAAAATAAAATAAAAAGCGGTTTGAAGTTTCAGTCGAATGATATTTCCGAAATCCAAACTGCTTGGGTAGAGAGGAAACTTTTCATCTGGCCCAGAATGTATTATTACACTGTATGATACTTCTGTAATATGAAAAACAGCAAAATGATAAGTTACTTGGTGCAATTACTTTTGATCATGAATCAATATCCTTTGCCAGATCCAGGACATAATTTGAACATATTTACATTCTGTTTGTTTTCATTGATCCTGTAATTGACAATTCCTGTTTATTTTTAGTGTCCTTTTTCCAAAACCTTGTTTAACTCATCCAAAATTTGTCAGCTATTCATTTTTGCTTCATTGATCAGGTCAATAAATAATGTTGCCTTCGCCTGTCTCAATTCTTTCATCACTCTATTTCATAACAGTTTTCAAAACTTAATCCCACATTAGGTTTCATCTACACTCTTTTAGCTATGATAAATACCGTTTCTTGTGGGACTGTTTTACCTTTACTGAGTTCAATTTTACCTTGTGAACTTTTTGGGGGCGACATGGCTCAGGCAGTAAGAGCAGTTGTCTGGCAGTCGGAGCCGTTGGTGTGTGAGTGTATGAATGGGTGAATGAGAAGCATCAATTGTACAGTGCTTTGGATAAAGGTGCTATATAAATGCAAACCATTTACCATTTACTATAATTCGAGTGGTCTCAGCTTCATCTGTGGATAAAAGGTCCACTAACTGCCGTAACCTACTGTTAATGCACGAATGAGCTTTAAAAAAAAAGTTCAAAAGGGCTAACCCAATAATCTCTGTTCGGTAAGTTACCTATTGCAGTCCTTGCCAAATTTAGGTTTAGCTTTCCTGCTCCCCAAAAACATTCGCGGTTCATTGATTGCAGGTGGAGGAAATTCCATCTCGTTTTCATTACGGCATTCTAATTGTGCGCGTTTCTGCGAAGTTATATTCATCTCCACAGTCGCGCTGCGTCGTGGTAGCATCTATGTTCTGGATTTTTCCTTTTGATGGACATGACCCAGCCTGACGAAGGCGTCCACCGTCCAGTATCACTACGAGGAGAGCTCGGCCCCGGGTTAAGATGAACGTCTCCGGCAAGCCGAAGGGAAATCAACAGGTAACCGCTTACAGTACGTCGTCGGCTGGCGTTACCGCTCTACCAACATTGAGAACCGTGGGGAAAAAGCACTCTGTAACCTGCCCCATTGCAACGAGAAGTATTACATTAGAAACACAATCATGTATACTGTCAGTCATAATCAATTAATGAAGCCAAGATGTGGTACAGTCCTGTCTGCACTGCTGACCTGACCACTGCTGGTAATGCATTGCACCACCAGGAGGTCTGAATATGCAGATGTGACTTGGTCACTTTGTCAGATTTGAGACTGGCCTTACATTAGTCTTGTCCTGATTTTAAAGTAATAGCCGTCCATTATCCCACGGAAACTCTAGTTTTGAAAAACATATGGTCATGATTATGTACATACAACTGAGGTATAATGTCATTTCTGTTATATGACCAGTGTGACCTACAACACAGGTTATTCTGTATTTAAAACCGAGTTTGTGTGAATGTCTGCGTATTGGGTGTTATGTACATTAAATGACACTAGGGGGCGACATTATATCACACATTGTCTGGTCTGAAGCGTAAAATTACTCCTAGTACATTGGCATTTATATCACATTCTCCCATCATTTGTCAACGGTGTGTCCGTTGTAATAAATTGCTTATTCAATGAAAGCAGGGTTTATTTAAGCATTATAATCACAGCATAATAACTTCACTCTAAGTATCGCATACACTTCACCTACATGAACAAGTTCACAACAGAATTGTGCTGATGGGTGTCCAGAGCTAGAAATGACGATTTATGTGAGATAATATTAAATTAGGCTCGTTGTGTAACTTTGTGAAATATTTTTTCAACTGTGGAAACCCCCCATGTGTTTGTCCAAATTCAAATAATACCATAGTGCCTATAATGAAAACAATACTGAAACACAATACCAGCAACTTAAACTGGTTTAATAAAATATTTTTAAAAATGAAACCAAACAAATGAAAACAGTTGTAGAATAATGCAGTAAAATTAGTTTACCTGCTTTGTTAAACAAAATAATGAACATAAATGTAGCTATGTATTATAGTGTATGACTATACTTTATATGTAGAAGTATATCAAAAATTGTTAAAAGGATTTACATTTTTAAAATGAATTATATTTTTGGGTCAACTGGTTTGTTATCATTTACACAATAACTTACAAGCTATGTAGCCATCCTGTATGACAGAGATGTCCAATCTTATCCTAAAAGGGCCGGCGTGGGTGCAGGTTTTTGTTTTAACCCAGCAGTAACACACCTGATTATACTAATGAACTCATCCTGTTCTTTAATCAAGACCTTCATGAGTAGAATCAGCTGTCTTAGTCCTGCGCTAAAACAACAACCTGCACACACACCGGCCCTTTCTGGATAAGATTGGACACCCCTGCTGTATGACATTGCTAGTTAACTGGCGTTGGTTGTCTATAGAATTTAAAACTATAGATTAGCTACCATAAATATGACATTTATGTTTGATGATATACCTAATGGCATGTTTTACTTGATGCCATTGAAACGTATTTTTAATGGGAAAATGTTGCAATTTTTCTGTGAATATGCTGGCAATCCATTTCTGAATTAGTTGGCACTCTCAATGAGTTCCACCCACTCTCTCAATCATGAATTCACCTCTTTACTCACCTTTTCTCTCAGTCATTCATTCGATCCTGAAGCCATTCACTCTCACTGACATACTCACTCAGTCTTTCTCACTCACCGTTCACACACACACTCATTTCTGTAGCTGGAGCTCAAGAACAAAGCGCTTATCACAACTTTAGCCCAGTCATCCAGCAGCTGATAACCGTGACAGAGCTCCTCTGTCTGCTTTCTTCTGTAACCGCATCTCAGTTAACTCTAACTGGCGGTGTCTAGAGCTCCTGTCTAAAGTCTAAGGTTAGTGCCCACCTCCAAGGGCTGACAATGGGATACAGCAGCACAGCAGGACTGTAAGCCCCTTATCTCTCTCGTGCGAGGGACATCAGTTATGCAAACAGATGCTAAATAGGTGCTACCTCCTGAAGGTAAAATATTAACATGGAGTGTCTGCCTTCGTCTGACAAGTTTGTAAGGTTATCACAATATGTAATTGTGTTATTACTGATTCACAGTGTAATGTATTATTGAGAACTCTGACAATAGTGAAAACAGAACGTTTTAGTTGCACAATTTTCTGAGGTTGGTTATATTAAATATTTAATATTCTTTGTAAAACAAATGGTAAACATTTTAATGTTCAGAAAAGCCAGCTATTTGACTGTAACCCCCCCCCCCCTGCTGGCAGCTCATGAAAACAAACAATTTTGCCACTAGATGGAGGTTTAACTCCATGTCTGTGATGAGCAACATAAAAAGCATACATATGTTAGAGTTTTCAGTCTCCTTTGCTTATATTTACGAATCTTACTGTATCTGTCTTTGAGGAAGAAGGGAATGCCATTTCTGAACATTCAAGAAATCTGCTACTGTACAAGGAAGTCTATTATGCACATGAAAGTTCAAACATGTTGGTTCTTTGCAGATTGAGCAATATCAGTATTGAAGGAGACTCATTTTGCATATACATATACATATACTTACCAAACTGAACGATGAATAAGATAAAGAATAGGATGGGTTGAATGGAGTTTAGCACACACTCACTCACACGCACGCGCACACACACACACACACTTCAGCTGTCCGACAGCTGGGGCCAGGAGGGGGAAGCCCCCTCAGAAGGTGTAGGTACAAGATGAGCTCTGTGAGGTTTGCTGAAGGAAATGGCACCATGTCACACGCCATGAAAGGACCAAACAAAAACTATGGCGCCCAAAGACTTGCCTGGAGTTTGGGAAGCGAGGGGCTTTGTGCAGAGCAGCGGGAGATGGAGAAATAAGATTATCCATGCAGGACCAAGCAGCTGCCGCAGACTCTCAGGGCGAGGAGCACTGAGACCGGGGTGGAGAAAAGAAGCAGGACCTGTGAAATGACATCTAAGATGTGACGGTCATTAGTGTGCAATCACATACAGATGCCATTCACTACACACCGCTGAAAACACAAGCAGCAGGCTGCCACAGATTAGTACAGATGTAGACCCACTGTTTAATTCACTCATTAGAAATTATTGACAGTTAGTGGAGCCTGGAGGCTGCCATGTCAGGTTTCCTCCGGTCTGTCAGAAGCGTAGTCTGCTCTGAAGCAGTATGCTAACTGGGGGCGCTTTAGGTTGTCAAAGGAGAGCAGTACAACAGTCATATTCCTATCTACATGTTTTTGGAAAGTAGCAGATTTTCCTCTCCAGGTCTCCATAGAGACCTTTGAAGTATCTGTCAATACGCCTTGGCAAGGCGTCATCAAAATCAGGCATAGAACCTTCTGGAAACATGAATAACATTTCTAATCAATTATGAATTTATCTTATTGAAGTGTATGATAAGGGGTAAATGTTTAAGGGGAAATGGTAACACAGTGGCAAACAGTGCAAGCAGTGAACAAGTAATTTCAGAGAACCGATAATGTCCGCCATATTGAATTTTTCAGCATTTTAAATGTTTTAAAATCTGAAAATAATAAAATAATGTTTTTTGTACTTACAATGTTTGTCCAATTCCCTCCAAAGGCATGATCTACAGTATGGTACTGTGTTTATTAGGGAGGGAAATGTTGATATTTGTAAAGATATCCACACCCACAAATTTATGTCAAATGCAATGATATTTCACATTATGTGAGAGAGCCATATTGTGGACAAGATATACAATATGGATTTTCTTTAAATCCGGCCTCTATTCAAATTTTGGAAATGTGCTAATTGAACAATGACAAAAAGATCCCCCCCCCCCCCATGCTTGGTCCCTGACATCACTGCTTGCAGATATATTTGTGTGTTTGTTTAGTTGATTGGTTTGTTGGCTGTGGTTTATTGTAATCTAAAAGGTAATCTGTGGCACATATTCTCACTCCGTATGGTATGTCCAGGTATACTGTTGATGTTATTTTATCTGCATTATCTCACAATTGAACAGTAATTATTCCCATGAATGCATTGTATAATGATAATATTATACAAAATATACCGCTGGACCCCAGGTGCATTCTAATACACAGCATTAAAATCAAGACATGTACTCGCCTTTATTTAGTTTTATTTTGTGGGTCCAGATGGAAAAGAGTTATCTGTTCATCTGAAATGCAGCGAAATCTGTTTTTTATTGTATTTTCTCAGTCCATATGATTGCAAGTTATTTAATTAGGGAGACTAATTCCATTACACTTTGACCAATCATAACTCCAGAGCTAAATAACGCCGCGACCAATCACAATTGCTGTACTGAATGACACCTCTACCAATCACCTGACTCCTATACTGAATTCAGCCAATCGTCTATTGTTTAGCTAAGAACATAAAGCTGAGATTAAACACTGAAGGGGGAGGGCATGGGCGTGGGGGGTGCGGGTAATCCATCATGGCCAGATTTTCAATTTGTGATCATACTTATCAGTTTATTCAACCCCAGATATTCATTTTCCTTTTATGAAACCAGCTCCCATATTGGCAGTATTGTGTGTGCGCGTGTGTGTGTGGTGTGTGTGAGCGTGCATGCGTGTGTGTGTGCGTGTGTGTGTGTGTGTGCATGTGTGTATGTGTGAGTGTGTGCGTGTATGTGTATATGCGTGTGCGTGTGTGTGTGCATGTGTGCGTGTGTGTGTGTGTGAGTGTGTGTGCATGTGTGCGTGTGTGAGTGTGTGTGTGTGTGTGTGTATATGCGTGTGCGTGTGTGTGTGTGCATGTGTGTGTGTGTGTGAGTGTGTGTGTGCGTGTGTGTGTGTGTCTGTATGTGTGCGTGTGTGAATGTGTGTGTGTGTGCGTGTGTGTGTGTGCGTATGTGCGTGTGTGTGTGCATGTGTGCGTGTGTGAGTGTGTGCATGTGTGTGTGTATATGCGTGTGCGTGTGCGTGTGCGTGTGCGTGTGTGTGTGTGTGAGTGTGTGTGTGTGCGTGTGTGTGTGCGTATGTGCGTGTGTGTGTGTGTGTGTTTATGTGTGCGTGTGTGAATGTGTGTGTGTGTGTGTGCGTGTGTGTGTGTGCATGTGTGAGTGCGTGCGTGTGTGTGTGTGTGTGTATATGCGTGTGCGTGTGTGTGCATGTGTGCGTGTGTGAGTGTGTGTGTGTGTGTGCGTCTGTGTGTGTGTATGTGCGTGTGTGTGAAATCCAGCTCATCTCTGTGGCCATTGTTGGTGTGGAGGTGCTGGATCGATAGCTGTGTGTCACACTTGACACTGGAGCCTCCGGGTGCGTGGCTCTCTGCAGCTTCCCAAGGCCGAGGCAGAGGAGTCACTCGTCAGCCCCACCTGCAGAATAATTCCCCGCGCCTCATTCACAATGCACACAGGTCACAGGCAGGGCAGCGCTCCTGTGTAGTCTGGCGGGACTGTGTTTACACAGGGCTTTTCTCTGTTTCTTTTGGATTTTGTACAGATATACTCTGTGCCAGCCAGTCCAGTGCCTGATAGTCTTTATCTCCAGGGGTGTGCGTTTCCCGGAGCACGGACTAGTCATGTTTTCAGCGCTCGACTGGTGATCAGGAAATGTGCAAACTGATGAGCATCTCATTGTTTCTACTCACTTTGTAATTTTACAAAGCATTATTTTTGCCTTTAGCCAGGGTAATCAACAGTAACCATTTACGAAGCAATATTGTTGTATATTTTTATTTTAAGTTATCCAGGTGATATACAGTACGCTCAATGAAACAAGTGTACAATGCTCAAAAGGGAAAACACCTTAAATCTTTGCTTTTTTATATCTTTGCATTTTCAACTACTGTTGCAAACACAAATACAAATTCATTGTGGTGGTGACTGTGTTCTGACAAGGATTTTTTGAAATTCTGTAAGCAGTATGATGCATGTATTCAGTACTATTACACAGATCTAACAGGCTAAATTTGCCCAGAATCACAACATCTCCTGACCATCCAGAAATAAAATCATCAGACGTTCATAATGATGTACTGTAGCACTGAGGAATTGGCATTACCTCCTTCAGCATCATTTAGATTTGTAAAATAATACTTTTACCCTTTGTTACTTTTACCCTTTGTTAATTTAACCTGGTAAATCAAGTTTACTCATTATGCATTTACAATGAGGACCTGTGGGAGTCGGTTGATAGGGAATGCAAGGCGTTTTGTAACCAATCAGCCAGAGTGAGGGTGATTTTGTGACAAGATCAAAATGGAGCAGTTTTTTGTAATTTGACCTGGACGTTGGGGCTAACGGAACTACATTTTTATATTTAATACATTTGAGTTGATAAATACCCAGTGCAAAGCGCTTGGCAGTTGCTTTCCACAATGAGTGTGATTAAAACAGAGGGCCTGTGTTTTCACAATTCATTCAGAACCAAGGGATGATGGCATGAATGTGCATTTGGAGCAATCACACAGCGCATGGTAAAAAATAATATTGATTATAAAATAAATCATACAGTACCTGCACACCGTGTCTCCCAACAGAGAAATCAGGCAATTGAAAAGCAACCAAGCAGCATTTCAATCACCTGGGCCTTTTACAGGTGAAGTGCAGGCAGGAGAAGTATTATGACTGCATTCCAGCGTTTCAGAGGCACACTTCATCTCAGTTGTGTCAACAGACTGGTAGTTCTATTATTTCATCATATTTTACTTTTCCGTAAAATGAGCCAAAACCAAACCCAAGGTTTGCAAAAAATATATTTTGAAATATTTACTTGTTTACGTGTTGACAGGACCATTTCAAATGCTTATGATACTGTACATTCTGTGTGCTTTATTGACAGTGTTGTCTGCTTTTTGATTATTGCAGTTCTGAGGTCTGTGGCATGTTTATTACTTTTGCGAAGTAGAGGCAAGTTGCCGGGTAAAAAGTTATTAAATGCATGGGTGTAATTTTCGACTTTTTCGACACCAGGCCTAGTGAGAGACGAAGTGCCAAGACTGATCAATAAAAGTGTCAACCCTAAGTGTTACACAAGGTCGCTGCGATCCTAAGGTCTCTATGAAAGAATGTATTTGCGTTCGCTTGAGATCATCAATTGTGCTCGCTGACAGAAATCTGAGGTCACTGCACTGCAATGTTTACTTTGAATTTATAAGTATGTGTCAGGGCAGTTTGGCTTTCCTTAACTTTCATATATATTACCTTGTTTTTTATGGCGGTCTGTATGTAAGATAAGTCTCATTTGTAGACTGAGGGTGGAATTAATTTGGAATGACCGGACCAACTACATGGCGATTGTTGCTCTAATAAAGAGTTGATTCCTGCAGTTGGCACCTGGGAAAGGCTGTGATTTAAGGCTGTCCCTGAGAAAGGGAGGCAGAGTGCCTCTATGTGGCTTCAGCCAGGAAGAGGTGGCCTGGAGTGATGTGAAGGCCGTTGATGTGAAGGAAGTTAACCTGACCTTCTTCTAGTGCTTCTGTGCTAGCTATTGAAATGTAAACTTTAGGCCTGATTTACTAAGACCTTTATCATACTGTGTGCAAAATGTTTTGTTACACATAAAACGAATAACATAACCGATGATTGGTACAAAACAAATGCCATGACCAATCATTGGTCATGCTATTTGTTTTGCGTGTGTTGAAAAGTTTTGCACATGCTAAAGGTCACATCTACTTCAGTGTGCAATTTGCAAAGTCTGTCATTTCTACATTTTAATAACTTTTTATGATTTAAAATGTTTAAAATGACACGTATACATGATATCATCTCACAATGGCATTTTCATACAGTAGAAATAGCAAATCAATCTGTTTCCATTCTTAAATTGCTCCTCTATATGCTATTTTCCACTACTTTTGTTGGGTGTGACATTCACTCGCTGTATTCAAATATGATGACACATGCACAGGAACTTAAAATACAAAAAGCTTCTTTAAAATTATGTTTCATATGTTGCTCAATATTACCATGTCAGACAACATCTTTGGTCGTCTCAAGTCTTCTTTCTCCAAAATATGCTGCAGCTCGATTATCTTCAAAGAAAAAAAAGCACTTGTCTCTTAGTCATAGCTTACTTTTGAATGGAACTCTGGTATTTGGTCTGTGAAAACACATTTTGTGACTGCTAGTGACTACAGATGTTGCCAAATTCACCAAAAGTGGATAGACACTTGTGCATCATATGTAAATGTGCATCATATCCTTCATGAAATTATGAGCCATTACATTACCATTTATTTAGATAGAATCCAGGAAAGCTGACTAATATTTGCTGGAGAAAGAGAATGTTTTGATTGGGTTGTTTAAAAGCTAATCATTACAAATAATTAAATACAATGTCTTTGCTTTATTAAGGGCAACTTGTGATAAGAACACCGCTCATGGCTTTAAATATGGTTATTACTTCCCTTCTTTCTTATCTCCAACTAATATGTACATGTCATTATGATAAGATGCCATTCGCGTTCACCAATTAAGCATTTAGTATTTCCCTGAACACTCCTCGGTCTGCTCAAATTGTTTCAGGATCATTTGCTGGTGGCTTTGGTGGCTGCCATGAGAGATGTCCTATCCCTCTGATGCCTGAGCACCAGCTGTCAGTGTGTGAGTGTGTTCTGTACATCCAAACATGCAGCACGTGTGTCATGCATCTTCAGAACCAAGCCTAATACTGTAAATTCACAACACCACCTAAATGGCACAATGCACTGACATTTGTGTAAAAACCTGGTCTTGGTTGGTTTAAATGCATATATTACCCCCAGCCCTGAATTCTTCTATTGACATGCCTCCTATTGCGGCATCCAATCCATGTTGACGCGAATGGGTTTATTGGTGAAAAATATCCCTCTTGTTGACTTGTTCGCATGCACGTTTACGCTTGCTTTGTCACCGAAACGGCCCGTAATGGTTTGTATATTTCAGAATGTAATAGCAACGCATGATAACAATGTGCACTATCATCTTCGGGGGGGAAAAAACAATATGTTGTGAACATGCAGTATGTGAATACAAAATAAACAATGCATTCTAAAATATTGATAATGGTATGTGTTCATTTGCACATATTTCGACACGTGCTTCATCTCTTGCTTTGGCAGGTACCTCCATTGCTCTGTCACCGCACTCCTGTGCCTTTACTGCATGTCTTTGTTGTCAGAATTGATTTTGTTCTGTGCCAATGCTCCACAGCATACACAGATACACACACACAAAAATAAGAGTGTTTGTGCTGACAAATTGATAAAGGTCATACAGTAATCGGCAAATGTCTTAATTGCTGAGTAATTCCTAATGGCTGCATTTAAGCTATTTGCTACACACAATCTCTTTAGCAGAGCAAATACTTTAATCAGATTTATTTCAAACAGCAGCACAATAAAACAGGCCGTTTACAACATCTTGCCATAAAGCCGTGTAACATAATCAATAGTGACATATGATTTAATGTCAACCTCCCTAGATTACATTCAGCCACAAGGAAATTACATCATTCAAATGAAGCAAGCAGTTTGGTCTCTGATTCTCACTGTGCAAGTGAAGGTTCTCTTTGAAACTACTGAATAATTAACATGATTAAATTATATGACCTTGTATTTCCACTAAAAGACAAATTTGCATTAAATAAAGTATTTGAAATGTCTGAAGTTAAAAAGCAGGACTATCTTGCCTATTTGATGTCCAATATGTTTGTTTTAAATGCAGACATTATATTTTGAAAATTCAAACTGCCATTCACTGTGCAACAACATCCTATGAGCTGTATTGACTTGATGCTACAATATATTTTAGGGGGGAATGTTTTGGTATACTGACACAGTGAGATATGTGGTTTCTTTATTTTGACTGTTTCTCCTCATTTCAATGATATACTGTATCCTCTCTCTCTCTCTCTCTCTCTCTCTCTCTCTCCCACTCTTAAGGTTGTTGGTCAGAGTGATATTGTGTGGTTGTGTGTGTCTCAGCTGATAAACATCCAGCAGTACCCTGCTTTGCGTGTGGTTGTGTGATAAACATCCAGCAGTACCCTGGTTTGTGTGGTTGTGTGATAAACATCCAGCAGTACCCTGGTTTGTGTGGTTGTGTGTGTCCACACACACTGATAAACATCCAGCAGTACCCTGGTTTGTGTGGTTGTGTGTGTCCACACACACTGATAAACATCCAGCAGTACCCTGGTTTGTGTGGTTGTGTGTGTCCACACACACTGATAAACATCCAGCAGTACCCTGGTTTGTGTGGTTGTGTGTGTCCACACACACTGATAAACATCCAGCAGTACCCTGGTTTATGCACTGGAAGCTGTGGCCGAGCCGGGGTCAAGGTCAAAGAGGTCACGCGCCTCTAAGCCCATCCCCCCTGGACCGGTGGACAGGGTCAGCGAGGACCGGTCTATTCATCTGCCTACTCATAAATTTTCTGCTCCGGGGATGTTAAATCTCTGTGACATCGATTATTCTACATTTTCAATGCAGCTTCTGTGTGATGTTTTACAAAGGATCTCAACTGCTCTTTTTCATAATTCCACCAATCTCTATTAACACAAAAAACATATTAATTGAACAGTCCGACTTTTTGGGAAATTTACTTTTTGGCTAATGTACTAATAGATTTTTATCCTATTGCACCCAGTCCAAAACCATTACACCATATGTAGGGGCTGCATGCTAACTGTGCTACCTCTATCAATGGCAGCAGATATAAGCAACGTTAGCTGTGCTAATGAAGTGATGGAAATATAACTGTGAGTTGCCAGGTATGTGTGTCACTGATTGTAAGCTTTTGCTCACACTGCAACTCTCCCTGCAGCCAATAGTACTATATACCTGGTAACCCCAATCTCACGCTTCAAGTGGCATTGCACAAGTATTAATCACTGGCTCCAGTGGATGGATATGTGTCAATTATACTTCTGACTACTGAAAGCTTCTTTATTAATGCTGCCACTAAAACAACTCAAGATTTTTTCTGTTTTTGTTTTCATTCATTGAAAGCACGCAAGATAAAAATGTACAGTAAATAACTGGAGATGCTGAAGGTATACATTTCCACCACTTAGCAAAGCTAATGTTGTTTCCACCTGCTGCCATTCACAGAGGTAGCACAATTAGCATGCAGCCCATGTACTGGATGAGCAGGGGGGATATTGGTATCAACCTAATCACCTAACGATGGGTTCGAGGGCCGAAAGCTAATTTCACAAGTTGGACTATTCCTTTAAGGTGGCATGTTGTCTTATATTTCAATAACTTTCTAAACAAACAATTATTGTATGAATGTTTAATAATGATTGACTAAATTAAAGAATAACAATGATGGTAATCAAACAAAAACAATAATCATTGTCGTGTAGCAATATTCAAATTATTTCTACAATCATTTACAGTACCAATGTACCCATTTCAGTCAATAAGACTGGGCTTAAATCCTCAGAATGTGGACAGAGTGGGCTGCCATTGATCTCATTTACAATCGATCGATAGCAGAGAGCAGGGATACAAAAAACAATAAAGTGAAGGAATCAGGCCCAGGATCAGTCTACACCGTATGTTCAGGTCCTGGGTCAGTCTACACAGTGTGTGACCAGTGTTCAGGTCCTGGGTCATTCTACACAGTGTGTGCACCAGTGTTCAGGTCCTGGGTCAGTCTATATTGTGTATGCACCATTGCTCAATTTTGGAAGATTAAACTATTTGTTTACCAAGCCATTTGACTAGTGAGAAACAATACGGCAATTAGAACGGCATGGAAGGTTTGTGTGAGCAGGGTGGAGCTCTCTCTCTCACACTGAACAAAACAAAGCCAGAAAGATGGCAGGTGCTGCTTTCAAAATGGCTTCCCACAAATGTGGATGAAACAACAGGTTCATATCCCAATTTTATCATTTGCATATTGCATACTGCATATGTAATGGAAAGAAAAGCAGAAGTAATGTGCCAGTCGATTAATATAAAACCTTCATGGCCTATTGATTTCATGCTAATTTCTCACACAGGTGTGAGGTAGCTCACGTATAGCAGAGACTTTGTTTTTGTCTGTATGTGTTTTTCATCGCTTGCTGCCACAAGCATCACCTGAAGTTTGTTCTTTATTTGGATTTAATGTTCATTGCTTGAACAAACATAAATTAAGTTTTGTATTTTGAATCTATGTTTTTACTTTTGCCCGGCTGCTTCTTAGCATTGATGGTAAAAAAACACTTAAAAAGTAACACTTTTTTGGAGGAGAAAATAAAAAAGATTGATTAAACATGATCAATATTATGGAAGCCTCATGAAGTGGTTGAATGTTGTGGAATGACTCTGAATTTGGCTGAAGTTTGGGTCTGTTTGCTTGGGGCCTGCAGTCCTGTCGTAGGAGGAGGCCGTGGGTCAGCGTGACCCTGGAGAGCTGGCCGGAGAGAGCGCGCTCTCCGTGATCAATCTCAGATGCTGATAATTGATCCGGGGTGTGCGATATAGCCCGGCGGAGCAGCAGGGCCTAGCCATCTGCATAGGAGCCGTCCTGAAGAGCACGGCCGGCCAGGCTCCGGCTGCACCCCGCTCCTGCGCTGCCGGCCACGAGGTGGGAGCTTCATCTTTATTACAGTCACACCGCCGGGCTTCATTTTTTCTTCTGTATGAGTGATGAGTCTGGCTTTAATTTTCCTGCAGTGTGTGAATGATGAGCGCGCAGTAATGGCGGGGAGACTGCATGCATTCTCTTTCTCTCGCTCCTTCTCTACGCACAGACACAGATGCGCACACACACACGCGCGTGCACACACTCACACGCACAGCCGTGTGCGGATCAATGGGACTTGATCCCAGCCTGCTTCAAATTGCATTCTTTGGTTTTTATTTTTTTATTTGGGATGTGGATGCTAGTGGTGAATAATTTTAATGACACATAATCATTTTGTTCAGTGTTAAATGGGGTAATGGGCAAATCTTTAGACTTAATATAAATCCTATGAGGTTATAAAGGTAACTTGTTGGTTCTGAATACAATGAACCGCAAGATGTCTTTCAGAAGCCGTGCCCAGCATGGTATCAATTTGTACTACAGATGGCAGCTCGTATTTTTGTGGTGTAGCCAGGAATTTGTTAATAATCTGGAGCCTACCAGAGAAACAGCTGTTGGACTTGAATAGTTCCTAGCCTTGATGTTCTGGCTCATTTAATTCAGTTTCCACTTTTTGGATATTGAAGCCATTTTATTCACAATTGTTTTATTAGCGGAATCTGAGTTTATGAATGGTGGCATTTATTTTTTGTGTATTTTTAGTGTGTTTTTGCTTATTGGATTCTCTTCATTAGATCTGAGATGTTTCAAAATGTATATTTGATATTTGTAATCTTTGTTGTGTGTATTTTTAGAATGTTGCTTCTGTTACTAATTTCTTACTTTATCTGTATCATAGCACAATTATTATTATTATTTTTTCTTATCATAGCACTTAATGGTTAAGGTTAATGCATTAAACGATACCAACAGAAACATTTCACATGCAGTACTCACACAATGGCAAAATACACTGTCAATTTAAAATACATTAAATACTGCCACATTCATATAGGGAAATAAGCTGTGCCATATGAATTCAATGTACAAAACATGCTATGGACACAGTATGTGTTCTTCAATTTGCAATTGTAAAAAAAACACTTCTTTGATCTCTAAACTGTTAACTATTTACCGTATATCATAAAGTATACAATAAATACTTATATTTATTGCCATATATTAATGAGTATTTGTATTTTTAATTATGCTGCTGTCATGTAGTTCAAACATGAATGAGTATGTGTTTGTGCCGTAAGTGACAGGGTATTCACGTGGGGTTCACCGTAGTTGTGTAGATTCTGTGTGGAAGGTGTTTGGTTTGAATTACGTACAGTATCTACTCCGTGAGTCTGAGGGAGCCTTTTTTTTTGGGTGACACAACAATGCACCAAGCTGACCATCCTTCAGCGGAACGTAAAGGGTGTGTGCGTGGCCTCATTCAGGCTTCGATCCCCGCTGTCCCGCCAGCTGCGCGTGTCTATTGTGCTCCACGTGCCAGGAGGGGGGGGCCGCCTCTCTCCCACCCCGTCCGCCACCCGTGACAAATGCACTTGTCACAGCGTGTGTGTTCATTATGGAAAGTTTGCGAGGACAAAAAAGTTCACATTAGGCATCCTTTAAAGGATGGGTTGTTACGCTGGCAGCCAGGACTGGTGTGCAGCCACACCGGATGTGGAACAAAGACGGAAGAGCTTCGGCTTCTTATTGTTGTCACAAGTTAGACATCAAACTGGGGGATTTTTTCTTTTGCCACGAGCCGAGAAGCCATTTGAATAGAGCATTGTGTGGATACCGTATGGTCCATTTGACAAGAACCCGTGCTGTAAATAGTACAATTTGACTGCAGCTGGTGATGTGTAGCCTTTGACAGCATCCAAATAGCACTGCACCACAAGATAAAAACAGGATTAAAAATCAATATCATCTTCTTCATAACAAGCTGGTTCTCTCTGTTGTCGTGATTTATACTGGAAAATTCTGGGTTTATCATAAAAGGAGAGCGCCATGTTATATCAATTTAAATTGCTGCTTGCTACTTCTTTTCATAAAATGCAGACCATTGTCTGGAAAAGAATCAAGAGACAGCTTGTGGTTTCAGTGCCCATGATTTTGACACTTAACCATCCCTATTTAGCCCTGTTCAATCTTCACCCACTGTGTGCTTCGAAGTGTAATGCATATCCTTTGATCAAACACTTTGAAATCCATTTTAAAAATGGCTACTATACCTTAACTGTCATAAATCATTTGACTGTCACTCGGCTTTGTTCTCTTTTCTGCATAGCAGCACCTGACAGGTGTTATGTAAGCCATTATAATCCTTCAAAATGCCCGTCATTAGGATAGAGCAGTACAATTGCCCTTGTATTTTACTAAAGGTTTGCAGTTTACTCATTTAGGTATTAAGGGTATAACTTTGACTGAAGATCTCAATTAAACCTGTATGGCTTTACAAGTGGAGTCACTTGTGTTTAAGTATCAGCTTACTGAAATATCCAGAAACCTGCATATTGTACTCTTACCATACTGTAAAAAACATTCATGAATTATTATGCAGATGCAGACATTAGTAAAGTCACAACAAAATGGTATGTGCTGTAATCATATTAGAATATTTTTAGTACATTTAATTGCTATTTTAATCTTTTGTCTTCATTTCAGATTTTATTTCTCCCCTTTAACAATAAATTGAATAAATTAATTATTTGCAATAGTTTGTATACTTCTGTAGTGAAAGATCTACTGTAATTCTTTATCATCTTCTGGGGGCAAAAATATGAATCGTGTTTTGTCAGAGATTTCAACAACAGTAATTGACTGGTTACGAAAATGTAAGGGAATAAAAAGACAGAAGTGAAGACTTCATTTAATTCATTTCATTTCAGATTCATTTAAATGACCCCTTGAGGCTTTGAAATGGCATAATGCAAAAGGTTAAAATTCAAATGGGAAAGATAAGAGAAGGAATAATGTCTTAGCCCACACTCATTTTACATTAGTCCATATTTTTAAAGAGATTATCTTTAATTCTTCAGTGTTGGTGGAGTTGGCAATGTGTGGTGACTGGCAGTCACAAAAGTTAGTTTTCAGAATACCATTATTTTATCTGATAGGATATATCAGCTATTGCGCATTTTCGAGAATGAAGACTACCTAGAGATAACAAACAATGTCATCTAATACAGTAATATATGAAACCTCATTTTAAAGACACTTTTTGGATTTTAGGTGCTTGCAATTCATCATGCAAGTTCCTGTGCATGCCGCATTTGAATGCGTGGAAGGAATGTTGCACCTGACACCACGGAAAACAGCAGCAATTGAAGAATGCAAACATATTGATTTAATATTGCTACAACATGCCATTGTGAAATGGTATCAAATACATTCTTTTTTTAATGTGGAAAAATTACAGATTGACACAAATTTGTTTCATCCATTCCTTAAATAACCAGAAAACATACACTCAGTGAGCACTTTATTAGGTACAGTATTTACTTTAAGAAGCACAAAATAGTTACGTGTTTTATACAAAGTTAAAGAAAAATAACAAAGTGTGCTTGGACCCCAAAGTCAAAATAATAGTCAAGCAAGTAGTCTTCTTTGCATGCTATTATTTTGGTGCAGGTTTGAATTACAAATGTAAAATATATTTTTTTCAAGGATAAAAAAGCAAATGGTGTACAATCAGATCCCAGCTGTTGCCACATTTCATTAAAACGAATACATTTTTGTTTCATAAATTACTGAAAGCTTGAAAGTCACCTGAGTAGTTTCTCACACTTTAACAGAATGGCTCGTGGTAACAGCTTTTGAAACCTGCAGTTCATTACAGATTCAGAAACCTGAAATGTGGAGTTGATGAGAAATGTGCTTTCACAAATGCTGATTTTTTTCATATACAGTAGAAGCTGATCATGTGAACAACAAACACAAAAAAAAAACAACGCAGTGACTTTGCATGACTGAGACAATAAACACTCTGCTTCATGTAAATTGTCAGTAATTGTCCTCGTTCGCTGTTCAAAGGGTTTAATTCCCTGCTGTGCCATGAGAACATTTATCTGTGTCTGTGTGGATGAGAGAAATCTCTTATCACTCCAGTTAATTGGAAAACATTTTAGTACATAGATAACAAAATAGATAATTTAGCTTCATGCCTCTTTAGAATAATTCTCATGTGCTGTATACATATACTAACAAATGGCTTAATTAAGAGCAGTAAATTAGATTAATGCCCTTTTAAGATGGAGTCAATTAAGTCTTCCCTGATGGATTCATTTATATTCTAATCAACAGCAGAATGTCCACTGTAAGAAATCTTTTAAAAGTATAATAGCATAATATTAGAAAATGTTATAATGGTTAATATGTAGATAATAATAAGAAAAATAGTATTATTGTATTGTATTTATTATAATGGAACATATATATACATATTACAGCCGTTTTGTAATTACTTTTGAATCTGTTGACCAATCAGGTGGATATATATATTTTTTAAGTAACTTTTTAAATTCCATATTTTTTCATAAAAACTCTTCTTTATAATGTAGAAATTATTAGACTACAATGAGATTCTATAGAGATCAATCATATCATTAGGTATCCATTGAAGGCCAATGCATTTTCCACTGCAAAATATTCAAATTGTACTACGATGGACAAGGGGAATGTTACAAAATGTTGTACATTCACATGAAAATATTCTTTTAAAACACAAAGACACACACATAAAAATAAAAGTGCTATCTTTTGATATATTTTGTTTTACAAAAGAGCAGATCCTTAAAAGTTTTTCTGGATTACTGAGATGCACAGCCTCAATAGACTAGACATACCTGTTTACTGAAGAGTGAATATAGTTTGTTCTAAATAAATAACTTATTCTGAGTCAACATTTTAGTTCAAAGACCATGGCCAGTACATTACCCAAACAATGTAGTTTCACCTTTTATAAACGTGCGTACTGTACCCCACCAAATAAATTCAATTGATAGCTGTTGCCTGGAAATCAAATTGTCCAGATTCACTAATTGTTAAAAAGACAGTTGCTGGACATTGACAGAACCTTAATCACATTTCAAAGATTATAGTATTAAAACGGTGTGCATCCTGACATTTTTCAGAATATAGTTTGTCTACCATATTCAGATTAAGAGAAAAATATGAAGCATACGCTTCAATATTTTCAATATATATATCAATATACTGAAGTTTTTGTTATAATATTTGACTGAGTGGGACTGGCCAGAATGCATTTTCCAGGTGACCTGAGCCTCTCACAGTGGGCTGAGGTTGTAGTAAAGGATCACTTTTCTATAATTGCATATCATAAATTACTGTTCTGAGAGCCAGGTCAATTCACTTTTATTCTCAGTAGGGCTCTGCCAGAGTAGGGAGGGATCTGTCCATCTGTTCACTCTCAGGTTTGCATTGGACAGTAACTGGACAGAAGGCCTTGATGAGAAGAGGTCAGGGTGACCCTTGACCTTGTGGCCAATTGCTGAGGGGCTCCAAATGCTAAGGGAGGTGGATCTGGATGACGCCTGAGCCCTTCAGTGTGGCGAGGTCTTTCTGCACCCAGGAGGCCTGCAGCGTTCTGCTCTTCCAGCCAATCGGCTGCAGGCTGGAGCCAGCGATTCTCCTCTATTCCAGCTGCCAATAACTGGGATTCAGTCCAAGGCACATACTCAGAAAAAAGCAAACCCTTCTAAAAACTATTTACACACAGCCACTGAGATCTGAATTTGAAAAGCTCACATCAGCAGAGGTTTGTGTGTGTGTGTGTGTGTGTGTGTGTGTGTGTGCGTGTGTGTGAGTGTGTGTGTGTCTGTGTGCGTGTGTGTGAGTGTGTTTGGGGGATGGTGAAGTGAGAAATGCATGTTATTCACTGAGATAACGCAAACTGGTGAAAGCTTTGCTGAGTGCCATATAATCAGGGATCAATGAGCAGCAGAAAGACAGACTGGAATAGACTGGGAGAATGCAGAGATTGAGATTTATGGAGAAGAGCTGGTGATGAATGGGAGGCTCTCAACACATGAAGTCCGGTGACATATCTGATAACCCCAAACACACAGCCACATTCAAGATGTGCTGGGTGAGGTGCAGTCCTCTACCCAAAACACAGAGTAATTAATAGGTATCTGGAAAACGGTGCTACCGGGAACAAGTATAAGCATTTGTTATTATTATAGATCAACGCCTGGTTCTCAGTGGGTGGCTGGTTCATAGAATAACCAAGATAGCTTTTGTTTTCTTGTTTGTTTGTTTTAAAACCATCAAAACTGAATCAGTAATTTGTGATGTGTGGTACTATAGGTACGTGGCAGAGCTGGAATGCATGTACATATCTGTGTGTCTGTGGCTATGAGTAGGTGCAAATGTAAGCATTTCTATTGTGTGTGTGCACTGCATGTGTGTATTCCCTCCTATAGCGGAGCATTGAGTGTGCACGGGATAGTTGTGATGTAGAAAAGAGAAGAAACAGACCCTCATTCTATTTCTATTACATTTAATAAAAGAAGAAATTGCTGTGTTGCAAAATCTATTGTGAGTGCCTGAACACCCAAATGGGAAAAAGTGTTTCTTCCTGTACTGGAGGACATCTGATGATCCCAAAAAAAAAAAATAGTGATAGAGATTTTCAATTTCTATCATTTCCACAGTTGATTTCACCCAGATCCATGTCTCAGGGTACTGTAATTCAGGGTCAGAAGATTGAGCGGCTAAGGTCTAATGGACCCAAGCTAACAGATTATTAATTGATTGAAAAGGAGGAGAGTCCCAGGCTTCCATTATGAAATCTACACCACTGAATGTAGGCTAACTGCTTTCTGTCCCAGTTAGAACAACAGGTAATTATGTTAATTTGTGAAGGAAATAAGTGAACCTTACATTTTAGGCCATGCATGTTTATGGAGTTTTATGGGGAGCAGATGATTTTAGCGGAAATGAATTGTATAAAATATACATCTTTTTTTTAAAAACATGCGTTTATACGTCAATGTCCAGTAATGTAAGGCTACGCACTAAACAATTTTTAAATTACCGTCGAGCAGTCGGTGTAAACTTGTCCTTCCTCCATTGGACGCACCAAGCATGCGTGGAATATGCAAGTAGCGTGAAATCCTAGCTACCTGCGTCTGTGATATATTTGGTTGGCTAAACGTAAGGATAAACAAATTAATCGGCTCATCGGCAATTTAAAAAAAAGGCTTTAAGGTAGGCAGGCACGTTTTTAACTTGCCGAGTTGTTGCTGCTACCTCGGTAATCATTTTAAATTCATGGTCTGTGCAAAGAAATCTAAAGGCAGTTCTCCTGTATTGTTTTACTGTGTTCAAAACTGTTCATGTTTGCTGCTACCTGTAGGCATTATCCTCAGTTGGTGTAGAAAAAAAATCATGGTCGGGTCTCGTTGGATGTTAAACAAGTTTCTTTTGTGTTTATTTGTGGAATTTAGATAATAGTTGCATTGTGGGTTTTTCTTAATAGTTTGATAGGGTTAGCCAGCATTTTTGGCTGCTGTTTTAAAGGGGAATTACACCGCAAACAACATAACTCTTAAGAGATCAAGTCGTTCGCAATTAATTCTCTCTGTGTGTGCTTGCCAAAGCAATACCTGGGCAGAGATATCGACAGAGTTATACGGTACGTCATGACGCACACCTATAAGTTTCCTCATTTGTGAAGAAATACAATGGGCTGGTAATTTAAATTTGGAGATACTGCAGACATAGGCCAAGGGGACATTGAACCCAAGTCAAAGCGTGTATACTTAATCTCATCCAGAAACTGTTAGCTGACATACAAGGGAAAGTATTTTTATGAAGGACAGCACACTACAGTGATTTCAGCTAATTCCATTTCTGTTCATACTTAATCACCCATGCCTACAATAATAATTGGAAATGCAAGATAATAAGACCAGGGCAGCATCCCTATATGCCAATCAGGGCTCGAACCAGCAATTCTACACAAAGCACCCACCTGTTGTAGTCTTCAGTAAAGCAGGTACATGGATAGTAGTTTGGGGCTATATATATATGTATTTTTGGACTTGCTACAGGTAGTACAGACCATGGCTGAGAGCTCGTGCCTAGCTAGCTGGTAAGTAAACAAAACGTCTAATTCAGCAATAGACGCTTTTCACTCTTTCCGCTGTTTCAAGAGTGACCTTCACTTGTTTTTTGATCAAATCATGTCCTTACATGTCATTACATGTCTTTACAAGTGTAGCACCAAACAAGCCGTCACAGTGTAGAAAGTGGCTGTCTGCTCGGCCCAGCCCTGTTGTACATGCAGTAGTTATTCTGTGAGGAGGATAGAATGAAAGGTGACGGAGGGTTTGAGGATGATAAACTTAGCTGTCCTTAATGCTGCAGAAATGCAGTTCCATGTGTACTGTATACGTGAGATACATTAAGTTGCAGAGGTGCCTTTTTTGGCCTCTTTGTAATGATACTGATACGCTGGGCTGCAGTCCAGCCAGGCCCATTATCAATAAGGCTTGGCTACTACTCAAAATCACATAAGCCACTTTTCATTTGCTTTGCCGTTTGATTTTAAAATAATGAACGCTATATAAAAGGTGCGCACACTGATTGTTGTGTTACTCCTGAAATCTACATTGGAGTATGTGGCATTTATCATTCATGTTAAGGCTGTATATGTGGGGGTTTGTAGTCCTAGACCAGTGTTTGTGTATGTTCTCAAATACTTCAGTGATTTCTGGTATTCATAGACTACTTCCATTCATTTCAATTCAGGGGAGGAAACGAAAAACTTAACATTTTGTGAAAAACATAAAGAAAGGTGAGAAGAATAGTTTCTGTTTATTGATTTTTCTTCATACCCCATGGTGCCCCCTGCATATTTAATGAGGCTCAATATAAGGGGAAGCCCATCTGGATATAGAGTCTTTCATCTCAGCAGGTTTTGATTTGACCCACCTCAGTGGACAAACGCAGCCAAAAGACAGCGTATTCTCATCGAGTCGCCTTTGAACATTTCAGAATGCATTTTTATTCGTTATACATTCCTGTGAAAGTGCTCTGAAAATTTAACAGAGAGATGAAGTGCCAATGTTTTAGCATGCACTGACAAAATATTTCATGCACTACAGGCTATCTATCTATCTATGCATCCATCCATCCATCGGTCCATCCATCATCCATCCATCGGTCCATCCATCATCCATCCATGTCAACAACAAATTCAGCAGATTTATCCAGCTGAACGAGACCATAGGTAGTGCTTCCTTATCCACTGCAGTTCTCATGACAGGTGGAGCTTTACTTTCCATCCTATCGCAGATGCTCGAGCTGCAGAGTCTGTTTCGACTCATCATCTTCTCCTTGCCAACTGTGTGTCGAGTCGCGCATAAACACAGTACAATGTTCAGTGTTGAATCGACTCTTAGAGAGTGCACACAGTTCCTATTGGACTCATATGTACTTTGATGGAGGTGGTTTAACACTGAACATTTTACTATGTGCAGCAGTGTTTAGTGTCTACTCATATAGGTGTCTTTAGTCTTTCTCATGTAGCAGATTTTTTATCTTTCTCATTGAGCTGTAGTCTTTATTCTTTCTCAAATAGCAGTGTTTACTCTTCATGCAGTATATCAGTGTTTACTCTATTTATATAACAGTGTCTATTCTTTATTAATTTAGCAGTGTTTACTCTTTATTTACACAGCAGTGTTTACTCTTTATTTACACAGCAGTGTTCATTCTTTATTCATTTATTAGTGTTTACTCTTTATTTACACAGCAGTGTTTACTCTATTCATGCAGTATAGCAGTGTTTACTCTTTATTCATTTAGCAGTGTTTAGTCTTTAGTCTGATTTTTGTCCTCTTCAGTGCCTCTCTGGGGAGCTCTCAGTCATTGTTCGGCAGACTGGCTGCTAATTGGCTGAATAGCCTGGCAGCGCTGTGCGCACTTCCACACTAGGGGGTGTGCTGAAGCTGCCATGCACAGGCCCTGCTCTGAAAAGCATGCTGCAATGGCTTTAACGTGTTTAACGTTATTTTCTCTTCCACATCAGAGACTCACATGCCGTATGGTCTAAGTCCTGGATGTGGGGTGATCCACAGCTAAAAAGCGGCAGTAATGGTTTTCTTTTTTGGTCGGATTTCTGGCCCTGCTGCCACTCATTCACCGACAGCACCTCACACCTGCACCGCCCCCAACCCCTCCCTTGCCCCCACTCCCCATCCTTTTATGACCGCAGATGTCTCCAGTTCATAGGAAAGAATGCATAAAGCCACCTCTGACTTTCTTTCCTGTGTTAGGATGGTGAGCATTTATATTACTTTTTTCCTAGTCATAAGTGAAAAGAGATTTCCTATACTTTTTCATGTTCTTTTGAGAGAACACACGTGAGATTACTGTTCAAAGGTGTATGGACCTGTGCCTAATGAAGAGAGATTAAGACACAGCAGTTTAGCACTGGCGGACGCCATCTATTATTATAGCCCATTGTAAAGAATCAGTGTGAGCCAAGCGGCACAGACCAAAGGAAGATTAATTGCTCATCTGCATTAAATTGGGGGCTCTTGTTCAACAGTTGCGATCGACTGTGGCGTGATTTATAGAACTGCAGCTGCCAATAGCTTCCATTGTGTCCATCAAAGGATTAAGAACCAGGCAACAGGCGTTTAACTGCGTGTTGTAATAGTGTTTACAAAGGAGAGCAAATATTTATATTACAGATATTAATCTCCTTTCTCCTTACACTGTTCTGTGACATATTTAACTGTTTATTTGAACAATATAACATTTTCATAAAGGGATCAAAAGTAGCACTTCTGTAGCAAACCATTATTACATATTACATACACGGAATGGTTTCAGATCTTTAGACAAAATGTAATATACAAAGGGAACCTGGGTAAACAAAAACATATTTTCATTACTATTAATCTTTGATTTATTTAAGAAAAGTTATCAAACACCCAAATCACCCCCGTCAAAAAGTAATTACCCCCTTTCACTTAACTCATTGCACAACATTTAGTGGAACCAAATAATTTCTTCCCTCTTCCTATAATTTCATATCAGTCTTTCACATTGATATGGAGGAATTTTAGCCCACTCTTCTTTGCTGAATCTCTATTGGGCTGACACAAAGCTGGATGGATCCGTGGATTTGTGTTGTTTACGCCAAATTCTGACCCTGCCATCTGCATGTTGCAGTGGAAATCGAGATTTGTCAGACCTCCAATCTTCAACTGTGCAGTTTGGTGAGCCTGTGCCCACTGTAGCATCATGAGTGGAACCTGGTGTGATCTTCTGCTGCTGTTCAAGGTTCAATGTTTCTGTCTTCACAGATGCTCTTCTGCATACGGCTGTTGTTACCTGTGGTTATTTGAGTTACTGTTGCCTTCCTGTCAGCTTGAACCAGTCTGGCCATTCTTGTTTCTCTCTCTCTCTCTAATGAGGCATTTTCACCCACAGAACTGCCATTCACTGAACGTTTTTTTGTTTTTCACATCATTCTCTGTCTGTTGTGCATGAAAATCTCCAAAGATCAGCAGTTTTTGGGAAGCTCTAACCACCCCATCTGGCTCAAACAATCATTCCACGGTCATGTAGATGACATCTTATATATACATATTCTGATATTTGGTCAGAACAGCAACTGAACCTCTTGGCCATGTATGTATGCTTTTATGCAATGGGTTGCTGCCAGCTGATTGGCTATTATATAATTGCATTACTGAGCTGGTGGACAGGTCTACCTAATGAAGTGGTCACTGATTTGATGGTTTTTTTGTTGGGTTTTTTTTTTTTACCTCCTATGAAGAATTGTGTTTGAGTATTGTTTTGTGCCTTTATTAATGTTAATTGTCTATTAGAGCGGCTTGGTTATTGCGAGGTAGTCCTAGTTTCTCTCCTCTTCTCTGAGGGCTCTCTCTCTCTGTGGAGGGATGCAGTGTTTCTGGTACGGTACACCTGGGGGACGGTCCAGTGCACCCAGGCAGTGTTCTGACAGTAATGTGCAGGCAGGGAATGTGCCGTCTCTGAGCGTTTAACCAACCGCACCACTGTCAACCTTAAGAAAGCAACAGCTGTTCAAGAAAAGAGAAAAAGGAAGCTTGTGAGTGATATGTGCAGTTGTTCTGTTCGAATATTTTACCATCACCTCCAAGCATTTGTAGTACATCCTGTCAGTTGTCAGTATATTAATCCATCATATGATCTTTCCATCATGGAATTAGGTTTTGGCTAATAGGTCCCCCTGTCCTCTGGTCTAAAAGGGGGTAGATATAGGTCATGCATTTGGAAATAAGCTGCTGTTGCCATAGTAAAATGTTATGAACTGGCCTTTTTGTATGCTGACTTGTCTCTTTAAAACAATGACTGTCTTACGCTGTGAAATATGGCCTTTCACTGGTAACTGATGTCAGAGAATCATTTCACATTTTGCATTATGTTGGACAAACAACTGCTAGAAAGGGGAGAAAAACTTAAGAAATGCTTTTAAATAAATCGGCACAAAGTGGAAGAATGCAACAACAGCTTATTATTTGGCCAAAAATGGATATATTAAATCTTTCAAATGTCTCAAAACAATATCTCTCCCATGCCCCTAACGCATGCATTAAGCCGGGTATGCCATCCATCTAATCACAACTCTGTACCTCAGAGGACAACAATGTGTTTGCTGTGAATAGCACAGCAGCTTTTACTGTCATCTGGATAGGCTGCCAGATTGCTGATGCGCCATGTGTTTCTGGCTAAGGATGATGGATGCTTTATGCTGATGGCTGGCCCTAAGTGATCAGAGAAGATTGAAGACACACAATTCTCTTAAGTTCACTGTGGCAATCAGTGCAATGGGTGAGCGTGGAGCAGGAGTTGAGCTGCCCATGCAGGGCTTGCAGGATGAGTCCAAAGGAAGGCAGGCTGTTTGGCTGCACTGGGAGATGACACGTGGGGACTACTGACACACAGGAGATTGAGCATACAGTACTGTCTGGGGAGGCCTGTAGCGTAGTGGTTAAGGTAAATGACTGGGACACGCAAGTTCGGTGGTTCTAATCCCGGTGTAGCCATAATAAGATCTGCACAGCCGTTGGGCCCTTGAGCAAGGCCCTTAACCCTGCATTGCTCCAGGGGAAGATTGTCTCCTGCTTAGTCTAATCAACTGTACGTCGCTCTGGATAAGAGCGTCTGCCAAATGCCAATAATGTAATGTATGTGTATGCTCGCTCTTCTCAACCATCAGAAACAAGCATAGGATTCTGGTAACTTATGAACTGCTGAGTTCACATGGAGTGTAACAGATAGAAAGTGGTGGGCTTCCAATACATAAATGGCATTATTATGATTATAATTATTTTTGTTATTATTATTATTATTATTATTATTATTATTAGGCAGTAAAGAAGTTAAAGGTAGTTAAAAAGAATGCCCCTATATGCATTGAGAAAACAACCCTCCCACACCCAATCACATTAATAGAAACTGTCTTTTTATGGATTGGTTTGGTGTCCTTATATCATCCTAGAAGAGACTAAGGAGAGAGATCCAACTTCTTTTCAGCTGAATGAACAAAGGCCTGGCACGAGGCGGATGTCTGTAGGAATAAGTGAATGCATGGCTGAAAGAAGAGAAGTTGTGAGTCTGTAGAAAGGGTGACATCAAGCAGAGCTAATGGAATTACAGTCTTTATCCACCCAATGTAGAACCTTTTGCTGAGGCAGAGAGAGAGAAGACAAATGTTGGATGTGATGAATTGAGCTGGGATAATGAAGTTATCGTCCTGTGATATATTAAATAAAATGAATTTGCTTACATTATTGATGCTCTTGCTGTGAATTGAAACCCAGAATCCCTTAAGCCTGTGGATGAATGTGCAGTCCAGCCAGGAGAAAGGAGTGGCTCTTTTCAAATGAGCACTCCCACCTAACTGTACTTACTGTATGCTTTATCTATTCTGGTAAAGGATAAGTATCTGTAAAAATACATTTAATTGGGTGAAATTACTGACGATTGTACCCCAAACCTCATGGGATACAGATACAAACTGTACTTGATAATAACAGTTTGATTATAATTTTCCTTGCCCGTACAGAAACCAGTCATAAAAACATCCACATCCCAATCTGACAGTGAACTAAGACAGCCAGTAAAATGCACATGGGTGGAAGGACATTTTGATGTTTTTGAGTCTTTCTCAGGGAGCTGAGAAGTGGGATGTGCATGGCAAAGATGGTGAGATATGACCTGCGGTACAACTCGTTTCCATGCTGTAATAAAGTAGCTGTTTGTCCATGGTCAGAGATCATCACTGAGACCTTGAGTACCCTCAGTGCATGCTGGGAGAAGGCCATCAGACAGCTTTACATCATTCGATCCCATCAATCAGCTCCTGCACTGTGCTCCTGGGCTGAAAGGTTCCCTGTTTGGTGTGTTTCTCATAGACAGCTCAATAACTTGTCTATGGCTTGGTGATATATTGTGTGCTGCCTGGTATCTGCTCTAATATATGGCTGCCTTTCAGCCTACGGGTATGATTTACTGAAAGCTTTCACAGTTTATTTTTACAATTTCAATGGATGCTAATAAAATAATTGGTTGTATCATTTTCTCAATTTAGGTGCCGGCCAGGCGATTACAAGGCTATGCTCAAAGCTAAATCTAAGGGCAGTCCATGGAAATGCGGTTACGCTTTCATGAACAGAGGTTATTGACATTGTCAAGGTGTTTCTGTTTTTTTTTTGCCAAAGTCAAAGTCAATGCATGTTCAAGTTCAGAAGAAAAAAGACCTATTAATTTTAGTTGTGTGAAGCTAAAATATTCAAACATTTCAAATATTAGCTTTTACTGCTGTGTTGATGCTGTCAGGTTAGTTAAGTGGAGGATTTTACCATGAGTTTTCTTCTGCTTCATTTAATCTAAATATTTTACTGTCGCCTATATTTATGATGATTTACAGGTCTAAATATTAAATATTGTGCAATTATATAGTAACGAAAAATGTATTTAAGCTAAATGTTTTCCGGGTGTATTCAATGAATCAAACTGTTACTGAATCATTTATTAAATATTCAATATTTTTAAATGGATGAAACCGTTAATTAAATGTGCAATATTTTCAGGAAGTTTTGTTGTTTTGCTCATCTCTTGAGTGTAGACTAGGCCAGGGTTGAGAATGTGGGTGTAGACGTTTATTTGTGTGTAAACACTGGGTGAATTGGGGAAAGAAATCCTGCATAGTTGCCTTTCAATTCAAACCTAAAATTGCTTGCTAGCTAGATAGCGACAATGTCCTATGGCTACTGTTGGCTAGCTAATGCTATAACCAGGTCAAGACTGATCTTGATGCTAAAAGCTAGCTAGTAGGCTAATAAAGAGAAGTAACAAAACCATATTAGCTCTAAATCTCACTAAACTGTGACAACAACGAGCTAGCTAGATTTCTGACAAATTAACTGCCCATCACTAGCTAGCTAATCGTCTAAGGATTTTCTCTCATGGAATAGCTAGCTAGGTAGCAAACTGAGAGTGATTTATCAGGATAGCTAGTAAGTAAATCTTTACATGTTAATTGTTTAATATGATCATACTTTAGTCCTCTCGAAGTATACAATACTTTATCAAAGTAAAACCTGGACTGCAAATGTTTACATTTTTACATTTACATTTTTGTCATTTGCCAGACGCTTTTAATCCAAAGCGATTTACAAGTGCATAGGTTCTACCACAAGTCAAAGCATCACATCCATAACTAGGAAAATAGGAATGCTGTTCTAAACATATAGTCGTCATCATAAGTTTTTTTTTTTTTTGGGTTAGACAAGGAGGATAGGGATATCAGAAAGGGGGGGGGGGGGATCAGGAGGGAGGACTAAGGTAGAGTTTGAAAAGGTGTGTTTTGAGTCTGCGTCGAAATAGGGGGAGGGATTCTGCTGTCCTGACAGTTTAGCTCCATTTACAAAACATTGAACTAAATGTACAAAATATTTAGTAATGCAAATTCTATATCATTTGTGTGAACAACTGGTGAAATGTTTCTCATGATGCTTGGCATTCTCTACACTACAGCAGTATACACAGTGATCAGAAAATATTGGTTTTAGATATTAGTGATTAATAAATGTTCTGATATTCTGTGCTCATCTGCTGTATGAGGGAAATCATTAGACCCTTGAGCAATCCCTGCATATCTGGCTACAGCATCTGGTGAGAGGGACGAGCATTGACCCTCCCAGATCTGGGGTCAGTGGGTCAGGGGGTCAGCAGGGCTCATTTCATATTCACAACGGCTCTGTGACCTCTGGAGCTGGAGCTCAGGCCGTGACAGGGGCAGCACCCATCTCTTCTCTGCATCACTCTGATAAACATAAACCCCGATAGGCATTACAGCCCTCCCTCTGCCCCAAAACTTCACTTTCCTCCGTTTGTGCTGTGAGCCTTTGATTATATTCTACTTTTACTGTGCCTCTTATTTCCTTTTTTTTGCCTTTAATTTTTTTTAATTAAAATGTACAAAGTAGCCATCATCACAAAACCTTTTTCTTTTTGCTGAATCAAAGCAAAATTCAGTTTAAAACCGAACACTTTCTTTGGTATTTCAGTTACAGGTGAAGGAGAAGCATGGTTTGATTTAATCTTAATACTTGATTTAACAGTGGACATTGAGTACTTTGTCCCCAGTAGATTGTAATTTTTCTGAGCAGTTTAATTTAAGCTTTTGTATATTGAAGGCTGTGACCCACATGTATGGATCTGAGCAGATGTGGGTGTGGTAGCTGTGCTGTGCCTGATCTATTGGCCTGCAGTGCCCTTGATCCTGGTGTCCTGCAGTGCTGGACGGAGCTGTGGTCAGATGGACGCTTGTATCGATCACTCTCACAATGCATCCGCCTGCTTCCCCGGGTTTCCATGACGAGCAGCGAGGAGCTGGAAGCTCATAAGGGCTGTGCGGGGAGAGGCTGTCGGCAGGAGTAATGAGGCCTGGTCTGGGTGCCGGAGCCCAGCACACTGCGCTCCCTCTCCGGGTTTCATTGATAAACTAGAGGGGAAGTGATACGCCTCTGAAAACAAAACCAAAATAATCAATCCAGGATGCAGGATCCATTGTCAGTGTGCTCTGCCAGTGCTGCTATCACAAGCTTCAAATACAATTAAACATAACATAACAATATATAAAAGCACCAACAGATTATTATTATTATTATTACTGTTGTTATTATTGGTGCAGTTTCATTGTTGTTATCATAATCATTATCACTGTTATTATTATTGGTACAATATCATTGTTGTTATCATAATCATTATCACCATTATAACCCCTCACACTCTATATATAGCACCTGTTGCCTTACATTACGGCTTTCCATGAACGCCCTTCAGATGTAAATATGTAAAATGAAGGCAGTATTGATTTCTCCTCCGGACACTTGCGTTAATTACATGAGCACTTGGTCATTGTGGAGGCAAGCCTACTGTACATCTGAAAACATGCACAAGGTCAGTGAGGGGGATTCATCTTTACAGCGGGATATAGGATAAAGAACAAGTGGCCTTGTGCCATTGTGGATGATTGATAGCTCCAGCAGCATGATTTAATAAATGTGTCCTAATAACAGTATTTGTAGAATGAACATTTAACCACTCTGATGGATAATGCCTTTTCATTTTGTTGACAGGTATGAGATATGAGTCATGCTTACTTGTGCACCTATATTAGTTCAAATGAATTAGTTATTTAAAGCATTTACGCGACAGTACAGCTACGGTATATGTGATTTCCCTCTGCTTACTTGCTTGGCAGCATGTATTTTGCCCTCCCTCGCCCCTTCCCTTGCTGTGTTTCAATTATGATATTGGTCAAAAGATGCATCTTGTTTTACTGGAAATATTGCTGTAATATCCATAATTCTGCTTGCCTAAGGACAATGCAGAATGAATGGCTTCATAACAGGTTTTCATTATTGGTCCACCTTACCGGGAAATTTGATTAATCTTTTTAAATTTTTCATTTTAATTTAAACCATTATTTTTTTATTCATCCCAGTGCCTTTTATTTGTGTACACAGTAATATTTCTCATATACTCATGGGTTGGGTGGTGAGAAGTTTGTTGGTTGGTCACATATTGCCCATAATTCTCTATTTTTATTTTAGTCCATCTATTTATGTAAGGACAGTTCTCGGTGTCAGTGTAATATAACCAGTGTTTGTGCTTAATTTGGTTTGGGAGGCCCAACATATTATGATCCCTCACTTACTTATTCTTGAAAGAAATTAACAAAAGGAAAAAGTTGTGTACAAAAATGTGAGAAGAAACAATCATTTTTAAATTATTCAGTTCATGATTCTGTAGTATTCATTTACAGTTCAGTTTTTAGGCAATTTATTAGGCATTTATTAGTGTCTGACTCCCCATATCACAACTGTGTCACACTCCCCATATCACTACTGTGTCTCACTCTCCATATCACTACTGTCTCACTCCCCATATCACTACTGTGTCTCACTCCCCATATCACTACTGTGTCTCACTCTCCATATCACTACTGTCTCACTCCCCATATCACTACTGTGTCTCACTCCCCATATCACTCCTGTGTCTCACTCTCCATATCACTACTGTGTCTCACTCTCCATATCACTACTGTCTCACTCCTCATATCACTCCTGAGTCTCACTCCCCATATCACTACTGTCTCTCACTCCCCATATCACTACTGTCTCACTCCCCATATCACTCCTGAGTCTCACTCCCCATATCACTACTGTCTCTCACTCCCCATATCACTCCTGTGTCACACTCTCCATATCACTACTGTCTCACTCTCCATATCATCACTGTCTCACTCCCCATATCACTCCTGTGTCACACTCCCCATATCACTACTGTCTCACTCCCCATATCACTACTGTCACACTCCCCATATCACTACTATGTCACACTCCCCATACAACTGTCACACTCCCCATATCACTACTGTGTCACACTCCCGATACAACTGTCACACTCCCCATATCTGAATGCAAGCAGGGCCTGGCTGACCTCTTCTTTGACAAGACACAAGGGCCATCTCTCAACCCTTGGCAACTGTGGAGATGTGTTGAAGTGCTTAACTTCTGCTGAGTGCATGTTACACAAAGGGGGTGGGGGTCAGGCTGCTTTGCTGATTTCAGAGGGTGGTAAATGTAAATTCTAGCGCTTAATTTCATTGTAATTTCTCATATTTCTACTTTTTTGGATGTATAATGAGTGCCTTTCCATTTCTCTTGTTCTAAGTTGTGAATAATAATACAAACGCATCCTTTGTGTAAATGTGTGTCTCTATGCAGAGGTGCCCCCTTTCAAAGTAGCTGGCTCTGTGGCTTAGCCGTCAACACCTTGAACCTGCTTCAACCTGGATGAGGTCACCAGTACAGATTTCTTCAATCAATTGCACAGCTGCCAATAAACACTTAAAGGGCCTGTCTATTTCAATTCATTATGTTCACTTACGAGGTGTTTCCTCGGGACAATAGGACTATAGAAAGAGCGAGGCAGAGAAAGAGAGACGGGGAGGAGACGGAGGGCCTGACTTTATTTTTAGAAGCTTTCTTTTTTCTTTTTATTTGTCTTCCAGACCGTCATAGTCGCTGCCAGTGTGGTCAGGCGTGACTGTGGCTCAAGCTGGCTCCATGCCAGGGGACAACAGGAAGCGAGTGACTGATGCGTCTATGGCGACGCTGACAGCACAGGTGAGACCCATTTAAAGACGGTCGCCATTGCCGCTGTGACAAATATGACCGAGGGGATTGTGCTGCAGAGAGCAGGCATGTGAATGAAGGCGTGGAGGAAAAGTGGGTGGAGCCAGGGCTAAGACACAACCTGGGGGCGTGGCTATGAGGCTCTACTGGGAGGAGCAGTGTCATCACTGGTCTTTCATTGAATAGATGAGGAGGTACATGCATTGCTTACTTGGGGGGTCTTGGTGCATTGGAGCATTGGAATACATTTTATACTTACTGTATGACAGTAGGCAGTAGATCAAGATTGAGGCTCAGGACATGCACCCATGGATTCAGTCAAACTTATCGAGGTGCTCTTATGTCAAATATAGCCTGAGTTGCTTTCTTGGAAGAGGACATTAATTAATTTATTTGGGGAATTCACTCAAAAGGCAATGAAAAGCCTAGAATCAAAACTAGATACTGAAAAAGCTGTCTTTTACCTGCACTAGGAAAACTATTGAACACACCAGACTAATCAGAAACACCCGTGAAGCTATTTGTTCAAAATATTATGGCATCCTGAAATGGGAGGAGTATGTGCTGTAATTTCTACATGGTGAAACCAAAAGCACTTTAACCTCATGTGACTTGTTTGGTTACTAATGTAAAATTGTGGAATACAGAGTCAAATCAAGAAAAAAATGTCTTTGTCCCAAGGCTTGTGGAGCTCTCTGTATATTGCACAATTTGTGTATTTAATGCGTGGGTCTGTGTGAACTGTATATATTTATACTGGTGCAATCCCATTTCCCCAAAATTCCCCAAAGGATTGCTTGATTTGCTGAGTGCTGTAAATAGTCTCTTCCAGAACCCTTGTTCATTTGGTTGATGATTTAAATCTGTCTCAGATTTGGTTACCAGCGCCACAGGGAAAGCATATCTCAGTAAATATGAACACAGGAACGACGGGCTGTTCTTAAAATGGCTGGCATTTACTCCTCCATGGTGCTGAATGTCTGTGTGCTGAAGTGTAATGCTTTTTTCTGACCTATTGGAAAAGCCTTGTAATGGGTTGTGAGATGATGTCCGTCTGTCCGTCCTCCGTGGCTGCGCGCGGGGTCCCAGGCTGCGTGTACATGTCATCTGACCTTTCCGTTAAGGCAGAGCTCCGTTCCCGGAGCACCAGCATGCGTGTCCATTTTATTCCTGCCAATTACTTACTTCGCGCTGTATACACCCTCGCTGCTACGCTCCTGCTTCAGACAACAGAGCGTTTCTGCAACGATATGTGCAGCCTGTGCCTGTGGCGCCCGACTTCATCGAAAATGTCACGTCAAATAAATTATTGGGCCAATCAAATCGTTTTAGAGCGTGAAATCCTGAAACTGATCACTGTTGTGTACCCGTGAGTTAAAGGCTGTCGGGATCCCCTGGAGATCAGTGAACCCCATGCTATAGGGAAGGTTATAGGTTATAGGTTTCCCCTCTTACACACCTCCATACTTAGTCAGTATATCCCGCTCATACCAGTTTATGAATGATACATATCACATGATCTCCATGCTCTTTTTGCACCGTGTAATTCCAGCTTCCCTCGATCAGGTTACATACTGCATGCTCTGTACTGTAATAGTCTGGTCCTCTGTAGTGAGACAGCCCAGCCCAGCCCAGCCCAGCCCAGCCCTCCAGAGGGTCCAGGAGCAGGCTCACTGCTTTCTGCCCAGAATTTGTGGCCTGGTTGCCATGGAGACATTGCAGTTCTCCAAGAATTGCCTGTATTGATCCAGGGACAGGCATAAATGACCAAGCAAGTGAGAGGGAGGAAAGGGGGAGGACAGGGAGGGGGAGATTGGGTGGAGGGGGGGGCGGGTGTGGGGTGTATTGAGAGAGCCTGGAGGCTGTATGAGATTGGAGGTTGGGGGCTACATTGTTTAAAAAGCGGAAAAGGAGGTTACTGCTTTAGAAATGAAATGGGCTAAAAGAAAATGCTTATTTGGCGGGGGATTAGAGAATATATTCTGTCTTTTATTTTCGTCTTGTCGTTCCCGCTCCCCTCGCCCCCCCTCCCCGCTCTGCACCTTCGCGCCATTGTCTTCCTCGGGCAAGGATGGAGAGAAACTTGTTAGTCTCTTGTCATGTCAGATCTGCGGCGCCCGCCCCTGACACAGCTGTCAGCCCTCCTCCAGCTCCTGGGCTGCTCAGGGACTCCGACAGAAAAGTGTCCAGTGTGAATTATTAATGAATTATTTACCAGTCTGTGTGCGGCCGGCAGACATTCCCCCAGAACATATTAAGGTGCTTACAGTGCAGTGCAGCACCTACCGTGTGTTCTACAGTTTCAACCGTATCCGCTTGCTAATACGAAAAATGACGACACGAGGATAAAAGCAAGAAATACGGACCTCACAATCCTGACAGAGTCCTTGAATTTTGATTGCTGCTGATATCCAATTACGGTGAACATCAGGGTGTTTTTTGTCTGTTCAGACTGCGTTATGTGTTTAAGGCTGCAGTGCACTGTTTTGTCTGTGCTTTCAATGCCACGCCATGAAGGCCACTTTGATACAAACAGAATGATAGATAATGATAGAACAGGTATGGGTTTTTTTAATTACTTGAGCATAGTGGATACAGTACACTTATCTTTGAAGAACTGATGTCTGTGCCAAAAGCATTAGAATTAGGATGTGAGTTCACACAATATTTCCACACACACCAGCATATTTATTTTTTTCAATTATAAAATGTTCTTCCAATCACTTGTTTTGGATTGCTCTGAAATATAGATATTATCAATGTTGTCTATTTGATAGGTTTGATGTTTCAATGATGCTCCATTAACTACTGTAGCCCCGCTTCCTGTCCACATTGATAAATTCCAATTCATCATTGAAAAAAAACATGTAACAAATAGCCTACACATACCAACAAGAATTACTTTATAAGTGATAAAACAAATATACATTACAACAAAGGGCAGCTGTCATCACTGATATAAGCATATATACAATCAGATCAAATATTTGTTTGTTGTTAGCTCATTTTAATTAACATATAGCCTCCTCTAGAAATATTGATCATGTTCAGTTACTCCACACTAAACATGTTTTTAAAATTAATTATACATTTAAATATTTTGTTATTAAATTAAATATTTTAATACTAAATTATTCCAAAATATACTTTATCATATGATTTTACCATGCCAAGCATCACATTACAAAAATAAATGAGAAAAAGGTTTTTGACAAGGAAGCATTGGGAGGTTGTGAAACCGGTGAACAGCATTCTTGATGAGATGCAGAGGCGAGAAAGAAAGAGTTAAGTGTTTTTGGCCGAGCAGTGATACGACAGGCAGTGATGAGTCAGGACCAAAGGATTTGGTGTAGAGTGAGAAGTAGAGGAGACCAAGGAGAGAGCCTTGGGGAACACCGGTAGAGAGCTTACAGGAAGTTGATGCTGTGCCTTTCCAAGTGAGCTCTTGTCTCCATCAAGGATCCAGATAAGGGCTGGGCTACAGTTCCCCATTGCATACAGGAACGAGAGGAAGAATCTGGTGGTTATAGGTGTCAAAAGCAGCAGTGCAGTCAAGAATCAGAATGGAGGAAAGGGGAGCTGGCAGAGCTGAGAATATACTGACATATTTTTGTATGCTTCTGACAACGCAACAGTGATGCATTATGCATTATGTATAAGGTGCTATGATGTTACATAAGCCCCATCCCAAATGAAGTGTTAGCAAATTATCATTCTGCATTGGTCCATATTCGTATTTTCTATACTCCTCAGTTGACACAAACCAGCTTGAACAGGTTACTGCTTGTTTTTCCTGCTGATGCACAGCTTTTTTAAAACACCTTCCCTTTGTACTTTCTTCAAAGAGGAGCCCATGGAGATTCAAAGGGATTTTATTTTATCTCTGGATATTTGTGCCTGATAAAGCCAGAAGGAAATCTATCACTCGCTGTAGGTGTTTCCGATAAAATATCACTGTTCTAAAGAAACACATCATTTGAAAAACTCTGGGTTTATGTTCTGCACTCTGAGATACCATAACCTTTCAACAGGGCTACAGGAGGTAGCAACAGGCTGAAAGCACTGAGCATTGTGGGAATGTTTCCAGAACCTCCAGCTTTTCTATAAATATTTTTGATGGGCAATAAGAAATTTGTGCAAAATATTTAAGAAATCATAATGTAATTTTCCCATGAGGACATGTTTGCTTAGGATGTAGTTATACTTCATGTATTGCAAGGCTTTAAAATTTTACTGTTTTAAATGTTATTTTAGAGATTAAGTTCAGCTGAAAAGTGGGAGGAATTGGTAAGATGGACACCTTTCTCACAATGTCATATACCTGCCTTTCCCATGTCAAAAATGGAAATGAATACTAGAAAAAAAGCAATATTTTTATTTCAAGACTTCCCATAGCAGCCCAAGTAAATTTAGTTATTAGTTATCAACAAAAGCTCGCTGGCGGTGTTATTCGTGTTGCCATATGTAATGATTGGACACCGGCCATTTTGGCTCCACTGTAATGTATGGCCCTACAGACATGTAGGTGGCAGTAGCATGTTAGTCCGCAGAGTTCCTCTCCCTCTATGATCCTCTGTCTGGAACAGTATTTTGTTGTACGTCGCTCTGGATAAGAGCGTCTGCCAAATGCCATTAATGTAATGTAATGTAATGCAATTACTCTCTCCACTAGAAGAACAGTTCACTAGAAATATCAACCCAAAAAAACACAGAGTTTATATTCTATCCAAGGGTTGATATAACAGTTCATGATATTTGAGTGATAAATAGTAATGTGTGTTAGCAATGATGTACATTTATGTTTGTTTGTCTGTTCTTGTCAGGTTGTAAAAATAGGGGAGTGTGTACAATGTACAAAGTTGCTCCCCATTAACTATTTATGACCATGCCGTTACATGACTGGAAAACAAATGAAAGCCTTTCATCAGGATATAACTGAACTACAGGTTTCCTGCTGTAATCAGTGAATATTTTATAAAGGGCATGTCATTTCCTTCTGCCCAAAGGCAGCGTGTGTGTTTGCATGTGTGTGTGTGTGTGTGTGTGTGTGTGTGTGTATATTTATATATACCATATATAATGTTGATTTATATGATGAGTACAAAATGCAGTTTGCTTGTTATGGCCTTAGTGAGCGATTATACTTGTCCACTATCCTGGTATTCCAGTAATATGTCTAATGGTGTAATTAATCTAATTATATTAGAAATGTGATTATATTATTATTTTGTGTCCTTATTAACATGACCATAAATCATGTACAGTAAATACGGTCCATTGTCATATTAATATGTGCATATAACTGCAATTCATTGCCTTGAAATCTTAAGAATGTGTATGTTCATTACCTTTATTGATACTTCATATACTGACATGCATTGTGGGAAACAGTGCAGTCTATTGTGGAACTTTTTTTGTGTTATTGTTGTTTGTTTTTGCTTCCCTGTAAACAAACCTGATTTCGTAGTGGAAAGGCCTTCTGGGTCCTTTCAAAGACAGTAAGAGTGTGTCATTATATCTAAAGGAGTGATCAGGACATAAATACCGCATCATCTCATTAGCGCCCAAACCCCCAGTGTTCCCCTCCGTATTCCACCATGCTAAATGCACCTGCTTCCTGGCATCTTTTACCTGCACTCCAGGACTCATTCATATGCAGCCAGCACAGTACAAGAAATGGCATTCACTAACACAAATCCCAGGGAAGAAACCAATGGTTTCAAATACTCGAGGTACACACATCTCATTTTGTGTAATGCCAGTGTCCAGTGTTGCAAGCAGGAAGTCAGTGTTTCTGTCCAATTCATCTTAAAAGGACATTTCTGGCGATTACCTACAACTCTCTGCATTTCTTCCGAGAAGGAGGCATTTGTCGTTCAGGGATTTTCGGATGGAATTTTCCTTTCTTTCTTTTTTTTTTTGTTTGTTATTTTCCGCGGGCTTGCCAGATCTTTGGGGCGTCATATGTGGTGAGAGGCACCCCTTCAACATGGCCAGTCAATCTATTTTTATCGCCTCAAGGTTGTTGGCTCCGCATTGACCACAGTGTGTTTCAAGACAGTCCAGTTCCTTTAAAAAAAAGCAGTGCACTCTGCTTGAATGAGCTCGTAACCTTGACACAAAATCAATAGCAGCCAAACCCTTTAAAGAGTCACAAATGTAATAAGCACTGGTGCTCTCAGACCGGTTTTCCAGTCTTCTCTACCCAAAAAAAGGAATAAATAGGGAGGTGCATTGTGACTGATCTTGTTTGGATCCCCCTACCCCCTGTTCTTTTCTGTTTTTCTTTGTTGTTGTTGTTGTTGTTGATAGAGGGTTATGTGACTGCCGGCAGTTGATGTTTCCTAAAATGGAGACTGCAGAATATCACGTCTTAAAAGGGAATATTATCCCCACAACACAAGGGATCTGCAAGATTGTTATAATCTCGGTGTGCTTTCCTTGATATTTTTACTCTTTTGTTTTCTCTAATGGACAGAGTTTAATTGTTATTGAATGATAAACTCAGTAATTTTACTGTCATTGTTTCATATTGTGAAAACAAAACTGAAAAGAATCACCAAAAGCACCCTTGTCTCAGAAATATGTTGGATATACTTCACTGTATGTATGCCATTAGGTTATTGCAACAGGCATAGTTTTCTCAAGATAGATTTAGAAGCTGACCTTTTCATAAATCTGAAATTATTTTTATATGACCTGATTTAATGCTCATGTGCTTATGAATGTGACGCACTCGGTTTAAAGGGCGAGGCACTATTGTCTTGCACATGTAGGCCAATTTGTTTGGCAATATTGCCCTTATTGGATACTTTACCAACTGATATGACAGTAAATTGGTATGTATGTATCAGACCTTGGTTTTGATCATTGTAATGTATTCCCTTCCATGAAGTCTGCGCTCTGGGTATGGAATATGTGACGGCCCTCTTGTTTATGCTGCCTGCCTCTCTTAGTTGTGTCCTTAATTTAGGTTGATGACCTGGCCCACCCAACAATTGTTAGTCAGCTTTAAAGACAAAAAGATGCATTTGAAAAAACTGAAGCCAAAATAAAAACGTTTCCTGTAATCATCTCACGCATCATTTGAGCTGGATCATAGCGGCAGCTGATCGATAACTGAGTTTTTAAATATCTCTGATCCCAAATCTGATATTATGCACATAGAGCTGCATAAACAGATCAATGGCTCACCATTGATCTCAGGCAGTATTCTGAGGCTTTTCTAATACAATTAAATCGCCTTTTTAGCGCTATCCAAAACATGGGTACTGAACAACTGACTGCTGTTTATAATTTAAAGAGCCACGAGAATGGCTACATAGATTAAGTTGCTCACTCGGCCAGTTCACTGTCAAGGAAGCTATATAAATCTAGAGTTCAGTTTGCAAGAGACGGGTAGGTAGTTGACAGTTTAAGCTCCTGTTATTACATCGACGTAAACAGAGGGCTAGCGAATCGGACTTGCCGTTCTACAGAGAAGGCAGTTGTGCAGGGCTACTGAACAGGGCATTTGAATTTAAACATTTTTAATGCAAATTACTGTGAACGTACCATGTAGCAGTTATATTTGCTGCTGAATGGGTATTGGAAAATAAATAACAATATTTCCGGACATGGTTTCATTTTTAATAGAGAGCATCACGTTCTTAATTTTGTGACTATAGACACATACCGCAGTTTAAAGGCAATTTCTCTTTTCATTCTATTCTTCTGGAGAATTCAGCCATTGTATATGCCAGAATGCTAAAATAATTTTTCTTGTGGTCCTCTTTCTCCTCAGAATTGATCTGTATGTTATTTTCTTTCCTTGGTTATCATGCCTGCCTACCTCCATATATTGATTTTCATTTATAGGTTTCTATCCCTTTCACTCCAGTTTTACTGCAGCGTTTGTGCTGGAAAGCCCTCCGCTGCTTGTATTCTTTCTTTCAGACCGCTTCTGTGTTTGTGCTCCAACTGCTCCATCATTTTGCCCGGCTCAATTTCTGTGGCGCTTTGTTCTGCTATTTCTCTTTTGTAGGAAACACCTAAAACAGGCCCTCTCATTGTGTCGCTTAGCATTATGAAACAGCCGGACATTCACATGTGAATGCGCTGTGCATATGCTCTGACACTGTCACATCCAAACGCATTTGGGAAGCATTCATCACAAAATGTAAGGCAATACCCATACAGTATATGTAAAGACCATAGGCACAACGGGGAAAAGGAGAGATGACCATACATGAAGCAGTGGTGAACAGTAGACTTCCTATTTTTTGACAACAAAAAAACATTTCCTCTGATGGAGGAGCTGCCAGGCACGGAATATAATCAGGTCCTTATCAGAACAATGTTTACATATTGTCTGCCCGGCAGCATTGTTCAGAAGTTTGTGCAGGAGAAAACGCCAGAGCTGATAAAACGATGGTGTCACAAAATGTTATCCTTGATGACCCTGGTACGGATTTTCAGCACACAGTTTTTTGTCTGCACACTGGTTATTAATTTACCAGAAGGAAAATAGTATTAAGGAACATTGTACATTTTCTAGATAATGAGTCTGGGTATGTCTCTGTGTGTCTCTTACCTGTTTTAAGATGGCACAAAAATAACACACACCCGCACTTATTTACATACAGTGTGAACGACATGTAGCTCTGCTTCTTCATGATTAAGTGGCTCTTTGATAATCTATTATATGCTGTAGATTGCAGTTAAATACCACGGCTTCAGAGATTCTGTGTCTTGCACAGGAAGTCCCTAATGGATCAGCTATTCTGCTGCTTTCAGAAGTTCTTTGAAGGCTCCTGTCATACCTCCTGGGATGCATTATTAACAGGGATGGTGCTGAATGCAGAAATTAAGCACAGGAGGACATTCTTACACATGAAACCTGACTAAACTAAAGAGCTGCCTGTGGATTTCATGAGCTAGAATGATCGCTTTTTCTCCATTAACAGTCATGTGGTCAAAACTGAAATGGATTATGGTATTGGAATTAAGGTATTAATTTAAAATGAAAGTACAAGTGTACAAGAATGTACAAGTAAAATAAATTAACAAATTGAAATATAATTTGAAAATGTCATTTCACAAGCATTATGAACATATACAGAAGGCAGTCTAATTCATGTATAAATTGGTTGGGCAAATTTATCACAATTATTGAAATGGATGACGTGTATAAATTGAAATATTGCATTCATGAAATCTGTATAACACATGGGGGGCAAATAAAGAAGAAAGAATAACCAGTGCTGAACGCAGAACACCCGACCCTTCATTTGTTCTTAACGCTCTGTCGTTTTGGTATAATCGTTCTTGTACGTGGTACACCCCTGTATTTTAAAGGGTAAACCGCAGCGCTTTCCGTCTGTCCCCCCTCTAACCTATGGAGACTTCATCTGCGTGCTGAAATCCTGTTGTCTGAGTAAATGAAGGCAGCTGACGGCTGTCAGGAGGCTTTCAGAATCAGGGTTCAAAGGGATGCAGAACGGGAGGTGGATGGGTAGAAAAGCCATTAACACCGGGGCCAAGGTCGGATCTGATGTTTCCTTTTGTTTGGACGGGTAAATTAAGATGCAGCGTGTTCCCATCTTCTCTCTCTCTCTCTCTCTCTCTCTCTCTCTCTCTGTCCTCCTCTCCTCCCTGTATCTGCCATCCCTCCACCTAAATAGGCCCCGGAGCCTTTGAGGAGTCCTCAGTCAACCGCCTTTCCCCCAACCCCCCCCCCCCCCCCCCTTTAACAGTCAGATTGAAAGTGATCTGGAAGGGCAAGAGCTTAAACAGAAGGGGTGCATCATGGTAGTGGTTTGCATTGCAGGTGTCATGAGCGTCGGCCGGGGCTGAATTAAAGGGCTGTAGCCGGCCGTGATGGTTCCCTCAGAACGGCCGGTTTATGTTTCTTCTCTATGACTGCAGCGCTTTTCCCCGAAAAGGGAGAGCTGTTATTTCAGCCTTCTGTTCTTCCTGCAGCCCAATATTAGCAGTCATTTGGCCTGGACTTTTACCATTATCCGCGTGATGGCTCTGACACGTTGATCACATGTGGCAGAAAGAAAATTGATTTCCCTCAACAGAAACGCGTCCAATTTTCCCAGGGCCATAATTTTATGTCCACAACAAAATAAAAGGGTCATTTTGCCCAGGGTGGAAGAAGGGAATCGCAATCTTTAGAAAAAAAAAAGAAAAAACTTTTAAAAGGGCAGTTTTGACAATAACTGCGCAAAAAGGCATCTTTGACACCGAGCCGCCTAATGCTGTGAAGTGGCTGACAAGCTGGACAGATTCAGCTTTGTAGGATAAAAAAGTGCAATTTAGACCATGCTTTACTTTACGGAGCATTGTCAAAACACAATCTTTTAAAGGGTTTAAGGGGTTTAGCGTCACTTAGCAGTGGCCGTTTCCCATCTTCTGTCCATATGCCTGCTCTCCTCCAGGACTGTGAGATGTTAAAGATGTTAAACGATGGCTGTGTACGTGTGCAGCAGTCTCCCATGCATCTGTTTTCACTTTGTAAACCATTATACCAACCTCAGCCTTAAGTTGTATATATCCAATGTTCACACAGGATAATACAAAATAGTCATGGCTGCTAATGTTTATGGATATATAAGGATATGTGAACATGTACTCAGATTGGGTTAACTCTTATAGTTTTGCAATTATGTAATTTTGAAAATATTTTATTGTAGCCAGGGACTCATTTCATGAAAAGTGATATGCAATGACTTCACTTCTTGCATCTTGTCGCATGCAATTCTGGGAACTTCAACCCACGTTCATTCTACCTTCAAGTGTAGAATGCAGATGAGACCAATTAATTCTGTCTACAGAGAATACATTGCGGTCATGCTCATTGCAGGCTAATTTCTTTTCAGATATTTTATTTATTGTGAAATACACATAAGCTTACCACAAGCAGAAATCACGTAGTGTCATGTACTTAAACACTTAAATCATTGAGATATATTTGAGAATTTTCAGGAACCATTGATTCAAGTTGATTCAAGAATTCCATATTTGCTTGGGGATGCAGTGACACACTTCCAGAGATTTTCACAAATTGTGATCAAGCCCCAGAATCTCAGCACCTCACCCATCTCTGAGATAACTAATAATAAAACCGCCATCTTCTGCCGCCATCTCTGAATGCCTGATATTGTGTTTCTTTCACGTGGTGACATACAGTGTGTTGTTTTCAGAGTATTTTGCATTAAGGAATCTTTCTCTAGTTATGTACCATAGCCTGCTGTGGCTAATGCAGTAGCTGTTACAGGATTCTGAAAAACACCTTGGGCTTTAGTGATGTTGAACCTTACTTCCCATTTCCCATAAACCTTACCAACTGTGGTTTTGCCAACCACAGGGGTCTTCAGGAACCTAACACCTTTATGGGAGACCGCTGTGTGCCATGTATGCACATACTGACATAAGTGCTACTGAGTGTATGAGTGTGTGTGTGTGTGTGTGTGTGTGTGTATAAAAGTACAGAGAAAAAGTATTTGCCCCCTACCTGATTTCCTCTTTATTTCATTTTAAAAAAACGAAAAAAAAAAAAAAAAACAGTTCATTTTAATTCATCAAACACCCATATCCCCCATGTGAAAAAATTATTGCCACCTTAAACTTAATGACCTTCAGCAGCTATAATGGAAACTCCTGTGGTCTTCTGCAGCCATTATGATGATATGATCAGATGAGTTACTCCGACAACCCTGTGTGACATCAACAATCATTCCATGGTCAAACTCACTTGGATACCATTTCTTCCCCATTCTGATGTTCAGTTTGAACAACAACTGAACATCTTGACCGTGTCATGCATGCTTTTATCTTGTTGCTGCCACATAATTGGCTGAGTACATATTTGCATTAATGAGCTGGTGTACAGGTGTACCTAATAAAGTGATCAAATGAGTGAATGTAGTAATCTCCATGAGTCATAGAAATTCATGTGGATTTCATTTAGTTTCATTTAGTTTAATTTGTTCTTCTCTTTATATTGCATTAAGAGCTCTAAACTGTCCATGTCAGCTTTTATCTGATCACTGCTACAAGAGTGGTCAGTTTGATTTGAAGCATCACTTAAGGCTAATCAAGTGAATCTCTAATAGGGAGGCTGGACATATTCTGTCATCCAACTAGGAAAATGGATAACAACATTTAACAACCTTTTTTCATCTCGGCTTTCTCCTCCCCTGCCCAGATAAATAGCAGTGTAGGTGCAGTGTGCTGCCCTTTTGTGTTAAAGGCATCACCAGAGACTTTAGGGGGAGGGCGGGGGGGGGGTAAAGATCCTCAGGGTAAAGTGCAGAAGATGGGGGAGGGACAGAGAGGTCTGGGGAGGTTATGACCTTGACTATTGATCTGGCTTCTATAATTTCCATGGCTAGCTGGGGCACGTCTCTTGGCCTGCTGGAGTACATTAGGATAGAAATCCATAACACAGCCATGTTCATCCAAGCACAGGAAGAAACTAAATTAAATGTTAAAAAACAATCTTGGGTTGAAGTTGGAGACAATTCATCACGATTCCTGTGTGTCACACAGGTGGGATGGCCAGAGAGGTCTCAGCCAGTCATCTCCACGACGAAATATGGATGTACAGAGTCCGCTTCATTTGTCAGGTACTGCCACAAAAATTCAACCAAGGTCAGCTAGTTCCCAAATCACTGTTAAGTCTGTCTTAGATCAAGGAAAAAATGACAGGGGAGAAAATAAACAGTTTTGTCATTCTACACACCAAGTTAGCTGTAAATTGAGGATTAGGGGATTAAGCATGTTTATTTTCTCTATGTTCACTTGGCTATTCCTCTTTTCTTTATATTGTCCTGCACTGAACTGTGTGCAGCACCTAACTGTGGTATAATACACACAGTGTGCAGCTCCTAACTGTGGCATAATACACACAGTGTGCAGCTCCTAACTGGCATAATACACACAGTGTGCAGCACCTAACTGTGGCATAATACACACAGTGTACAGCACATAACTGTGGTTTAATACATACAATCTTGTTCCTCACAAGTACCCCACATGTATTTGTGTGTGTGTGTGTGTGTGTGTGTGTGTGTGTGTCTCAAACTTTGTCACCTACTGTAGCTCGCACCTCTCAGCTCTTTTTAAAATTGGTCTAATTTTCACCAATCTTGAGTAGTTTTCTATTGACTGATTCTAGATAGGTGTTTGTGTGTGTGTGTGTGTGTGTGTGTGGGGGGGGGGGGTCTTCCATTTTTTTTTCAAGAAAATCCTAGAAGTCCAGCAATTCTGATAATGGGTTTGAAACAGCTGCTTCTGTTGTCCTGTAATGATGACAAACTATGCCTCGAAGTGATCTTTCTAGTGGAGAGACAGGAGGATGGAGCAGGCTTGCATAAATTGTTGGTGAAGGATTTTCCAGGCTGATTGTGGGTAATTGTATTTTATTGGGATTTTTAACTGGGTCTAAGTCTCAGTGATTATGTCACTTTCTGCAAAGAGGTTTCTGAACCGTAAGACAAGAGCTGTCAAAACTCAAGTCAAGTCCTAGGTATTAACGGTGTGCTGCTTTTAGTTCCAACTGAAAATTCTACTCCTCAGGTGAACAATTTTTAGCTATTAACTGGTTAATTAATCTATAACATGAATCAGCCATTTTGAACTGTCTAGGCCACATGGTGTATACTGTACTGTACTGTGATAGAGGTTTATTTAAAGACTTGAATTGATTGAATGATTTCAAAAGTAACCTGTCCCCTGTGGCTGTTCAAAAAGCAGTTTTAATGTATTGATTGATTTAATTATTTGTTGTTTGAGAGAGGCAATGAACCTTGGGTTTGTTTTCCAAGAGTCAGCAGTAATCTAGATAGTACAGAAACAAAGTAACAAAAGCTCATACAGTGGAACTGGAAGTTTATTTTCTTCCATACATTTATATTATTTTGAGTGGATACAGATCCTTGTGCCTTATGCATTTAGAAACACAATAGAGCCACAGCCACAACTCTGGACAAATTCTGTTTCTGCTGTATTTGGATAAAACGGAAGTGGCTATGGTTTGAACTGGAAGTGGGCTTTGCTTCCCTGGGAAACTTGGCAGACCATCCTGATTTTATTTTTTTGTCATTGACAATCCTATTTTTTGGATATTAAAGCATTAAAGTCATTGTTCTACAATCCCATATTACAATAATGAAGTATAACAACATAATAGCATGTTATGCAAAAGTAGATGGCTAACAATTGGGCTAAATATTTTATACATCCTGGAAAATAAGCTCTTGCTCAAAATAGCCAAGCAGGCAATGCGATTCTGAAATGTCCTTGCTAAAGGGATATACAATTCAAAAGAATTAGACTTTTCATGTAGCAAAACTATTTATTATAAATTATCTAAACCAATGGCATTGTAAAATAGTTATGCAGTAATACAGATAGAACCATCAAATGGTATATCTTGTGACCAGATTAATTGAAGATTTCACCATGGGGGGAAAAAAAAGGTATGAATGCAAATAAATTCACTCTGAAGTTGAAGTTGAAGTTGACTGAAGGGGTTAATTAAGACCTCTGATGATCTATTGAAAGTCTCTGAAACTTCTCTCATGTGTCCAAAGACCAACTGTAAAAATATTCCCACCTCTAAGAAGAGCATGAAATTGTAACCTACAATATGCAAGTCATGTTTTGTTTTTACGTGAAAATTGTAGTTTGCATGTGTCAGTCGCATGTGAAAATTTGGAATTTCACATAAATTCATGTTTTATTTTCACATTGCCATTTTCTTTTAACAGGTGAATATTTTAATTGTGATGTTCCAAAGAGAGTGGGTCAGCTTGTGTGAACTTATGTAAATCCAAATTTAGTTTTAGTTATTGCTTTTATTCAGCAAATTGATTTATGAGGCAGTCGGGACTATTACTGTAGGAGCTGACAATTCTATAAACATGGAACATCTCTCTCTCACACACAAGGTCAACAGCTGTCAACAACTCCCGCAAGGTTAATGACATAACTAAAATATATCCAACAAACATAAATGGAACAAAAGGTTTATCAAAACAAAAAACTGAAGGTAATATTCCTTTTCTTGGCAACTCTGTTGCAGTAGATATGCCCCTTGCGTGTGTGTGTGTGTGTGCGCCTGCATTTGTGTGTTTGTGCGTGCATGCATGTGTGTGTTGGTGCGTGCGTGTTTGTGTGTGTTTACATACATTTCGGGTTAGTAGGAACTAGGTATTCCAGGTAAATAGCTATCAGAAAAATTGGCTTGTTCATTTCAGTTTGATCATCATAATTGGAGTGCATTTCTTGAATGAATGCAATGGAAGTGGAATGGATTAGCAGCATTTGAAGTTCAGGCATTTGGTACAGAGGACATGTCACTTACAGAATCAATGTGGACAAATGGACAAAACTTGTACCCCTTGTCTAGCAAGGGTTCTGAGTATCCCAACATGTTTTGTAACAATCCCATGGGCTGAAAGTGTGAATGTCACTATGACTTATCCAATAAAATTTCTGTGGTGAAAGTTACATGCTGTATCTCCAGGATTAGAGCACACACCTACTGAAAAGACATGGTGTACAGGCTGAAGACCCGATAACACATAGGTGCTCAGAGGAACCCTTGCGTGTCAAATATAGTGTTTTTATTTTTAAAGAATGAACAGCCTGATCAACTACGAGTGGTGTACCCTTTAATGGTCCCAGTGATGCATCTGATACAGTTGAACATGCGCTTTCAGTGTTTCACAAACCCCTCTCCTCAGGTACCCCCAGCTGAATGCAGGCATTTGATGTGTTCCACCTCAAGCACACCTGACAACTAATCAAGCCCTTGGAACGCATTGAATACATGCATCTGGCTGGGGGTACCACTGTGCTTTCACAATATTCTGCATTCACATTCTTGCTTTGGAGTTTTTATATGAAAAAATCGAAAAACATGATCAATTTAATGATTTACATAAAACTAAATAACTAAATTAAACATCTCGGGGAAAAACAAGTCAAGTAAGCAAGTATAAAGTCTGAAACAAGATATTAAATGATACCGTTACTACAGGGAAATTCAATGTCTGGCAAAGAGAAGGATACATAGATCACTTTATGGAAGCAGTCCAATAATTGGCAGAATATAAAGAAAAAAGACGCATTTAATTGAAGAGAACGGTTGCTTTCAGCACAGGGGTTTTCAGGGGATTTGGGATCGTCACGTGTCAAGGCGAGTGGACCGATGGACCAGGCTGGAAAGCTGATTGACCAGCTGGCAAAGGAGGCTTCACACAGAGCTTCTGCAGTCACTGCTTGACAAATTACTCCACCGCAAAATGGACTGTTCCTTGGCCTTGTAAATATGTGACAAATGATGGTGCAAAAATATTGATTCCCATCTCATTGATACAGTGATTCATACTGAGGCTCACTGTTGAGCTTTGAAATTAGTGAAGGGACCAGAAAATCTCAGAAAACTGGTTTCATTCTCTGCTCTGCTGTCTCCAATGACTTCTTGGGAAGACATGTATCATAGACATTTTAAGGTGGTCATATTGTATGCTTATATGAATATAATATTCTTATTAAAGCCGATGAAGTATTTTGAGTTTTTGTTTAATTTAATTAACAAGGAAAAAAACAAATATGAGCAAAACCCCTCAATCTAAATGAAAGACAGTAGGTATTGTTTACTGTCAAATTGCGCAGTGGTCTAAAGGTTTTCGCTACATTTCCCAAGTCGTGCTTCCACACATGGAAGGTTGTGGCTCCTGGGGGGGGTTCTCCCAATCTCAGCATTATAACTACTGTTGCGTGCCATTTAGGTTGACATGGCATGTTTTATGCAGTTCTGATCTCAAGCGAGCTCCTGTGTGCTGATATATTGACCCTCGCCCCCAGCATTGTAAAGACACATGCCATCTGTGGAACTGGCCGTCTGGTCTAATAATGTTTAATAATAACAATAATAATAATAATAATAATAATAATAGTAATAAATATAGTCAGATGTGGCAATTAAGGATGCAAGCATATTATAATGGACATGAATGAAGATGAGGATAAAAGTGTATTGTCTTCCAATCTCAAGGTATTTGGAATAAAACGTGATGAAATCAAAGTTTCTCTCATTTGCGTCCGCTGCTTAGAAAACATTGCTGACCGTGCAGTGTTATCAGTGTCTTGTGGCAGCCATGTTTTTTCACAAAGCAACTCTTCCTTTTAGAATTAGGTTAGAACTGGAATAAACTTGATCACTTGACAATGTCAGTATCAAGTTTGCTTCATGAGAAGAATATTCTTAACTGTTATTTTTCGTACAATTAATTCATTTTCAATTCCTCTTAACAACTTTGTTTCTTTCAGGTCAGTTATTGATGTTGCACCCTTTTATTTTGAAAATGATTTCAGCCAATAGAACTTACGGGCCTCCCTTCATTACAGTGACATATTTTTTTATACCTAAGAAATGGCCTGAAAATGCAGAATGTTCAATCACTTGTGGCAGCCATGTTTGTCATTTGTTGTGAAATGACAACACTTCACAGGTATCTCTGATTAGTCAGGTGTGTTCAAGTGCTTCCTTAGTGAGATAAGAGAGCTTTCAGTATCTAGTCTTGATTGTAGGCTTTCAGTTGCCTTTGGAGTCTGTTATTGGCGCTTGTAACATGACGACCAGAGTTGTGCCAATGAAAATCAAAGAAGCCATTCTGAGGCTGAGAAATAAACAAAAAGAGTCAGAGACATAGGCCAAACCTTAGGCTTACCAAAATCAACCATTTAGAACATCATTAAGAGAGGTGAAGACCAAAGAATTCTCTAAGTCTAACAGAACAGAAAGATTCTTTGGAAGGCAGGTGTGGATGTGATTACTATGTGAGACTTCATGAAAAGAACTACAGAGACTACACTGCAAGGTGCAAACCATTAGTTAGCTGTAAAAACAGGATGACCAGGTTACAGCTTGCTAAGAAGTACTTACACGAGCCTGCAGATTTCTGGAGAAAGGTATTGACTAGGATTCACTTGTATCGGAGTGATGGCAAAAACAACATGTGGAGGCCAAAAGGAACTGCCCAAGATCCAAAGCACAAAACAAAGCGAGAAAAAATCAAGTCTTTAGCCCAAGACGTATAGAGCTAACTGTATATTGTGTGCCAGTGCTGAAATTGTTTTCTTTGTTTTGCACAATATGAAACATTGATTATTCTAAGACAAAAGCACTGGCTCTTCAGTTTGGGTCAATCAATGGTCAATCACAGAGTTGAGAAGTGAATAGAGCAAATGCCTACTCACCTTCCATATTTAATTTTATTACAGCACAAACATACTGATGAAGCTTAATATTTCTTAACCTTTATATTATTTATACAGGGTAGGTTGACTGAGCATGTGTGCTCCTTTGCCTTAAACAAGATCTCCTATGCACTACATACCAATAAAGGTGGTCACCAGTACACTTTTCTTCAGATTTCAGTTGAGCACCATTCAGTTGCCATGTGCACAAAGTCCCATTGTGTCCATTCCTGAAAAATATTGCTGTGACACAAAAGCAATCTTTTCATTCAGGAGACCTTCCATTCATTCCTGTTTAACAGGATTGCTTTACTCTATGCAAGAGGCTGCTTCTTCAGTGCAAGTCCTTTTCAATTCCATGTTTTAAGTGGAAAAAGCATTGAGTGCTCAGATCACTTCTCCATTGTTGTGTTTTCCTATACCTGTGAATTATAATGAATTGACTGACCAAATGAAGGATTCATTTTCCAATAGGCTCACCCCTGTGCCTAGATGAGACCAATAATGCTCCTTTATGCTTGCAGTTACAGAGGAGGTCTTTACATCCAGGTACAGTAAACTTTCGGAATACCGATCAGTCGGCTGACCTTTATGAAGGAAAAGAACAGGAGAAACTGCTCGAGAAACAGGCCTGCTTTTCTAACCCCAGGGAAGAGGCTGAAAAGAGTGGACGATGTTTCAGCCAAGACTTCTTTTAATCGTTAACTGCTGTGTGGAGTTACAAAAAATATATATTTCCTTCAAAATGTTGCACCCCCTTTGAGCCTGCACATCAAACCTCTAACACTTTAACAGTTCCTTCCCTCAGGGGCTGAGGGAAAAAAAAACCAAAAAAAACATTGAAGTCCACTGAAATAGCTTCATTTCAAGCCCTTTTGTCTCTATGCCCTTGAATGGTACTTTTTAACCTACTGTAAGTTTAATGTATTTTCTAATTCTTCTCATTTGCCATTCTGCCCTATAGATCTGAAAATGGTTATGAGATGCAACCAGGCCTGGCGAGACCATATGGCCATTCTGGATAATTCCAGAAGGCCCAGAGCCCTTGGGACCCACTGGGTCAATCTTTGGCTTATCGTGTTGTCCATGTTCTGTTCTTTTTAGCCAGAGAGGTGAGTGTAATGGCTGAGTGGCTAACTGGCTGACGAAACCCATTGGGCTCTGTAAATTTACCTCTGGTAAACAAATGGTTTCTTTAGACAAATTGGCATAGTATTTTTATTGATTGAGCTGCCATTTCATTAAAAGTCGTCTAATGTCAATGCCTGACATTGTACAACAAGACTACTTCACAATTAGTAGCCACTGATTTAACATGGGTGGGAAGGTTGCACCGGGAATAGCACTGTCGCCTCGTCCTGGGTTTGAATCCCGGTGGTTTGCATGTTCTCCCCAGTTCTCCCACAGTCCACAGACGTGCAGCGGGCTAATGGGAGACTGAAAGGGTGCATAGGAGTGAGTGTGAGTGAGGAACGGTGTGTGTGCCCTGCGATAGATGGCAAACTGCCCAGGGTGTATTTCTGCCTCCTGCCGATGCTGGCATCAGCTCAAACCCCTCTGAGACCCTGACCAGGAATAGACAAGCTAGATATTGGATGGATGATTAAACATGAGATTTTCTGTGTTCTATTATAACAAGTTAAACTTTTTTGATCTCTGAAGTTTATTCAACTTTTATTCTCAGTCCACATAAAAGGTTGGACAGGTTTGGTTTAGAAAAAGAAAAAGACCTTTTGCCGGCCAGTTGGTATGAGACATGTTTTTGTCCCTCTGCTTTTTTATGTTGAAGTGGGGAGGCAGCTTCCTGAACCAGAGCTGACTGTATCGATCTGGAGAGCCGTGTCGGGTTCACTGGAGCCCTGAGGGGAGCCAGTATTTAAGGACAAATGTGCTAGATGGACCAGAACAATGTGCTCTGTGGCCATTGGCAAACTAAAGTGGTCATTTGGCGAATGGGGTGTCCCCATTATTCCCCGTCCCTGTGTCTCTCCAGGAGTCTGGCCACAGATCAGTTTGTAAGGGGGGCAACAGAAGCATGGTGAAGGGCCTGCCCTGGGAATTTGTGAGAAGCTTTGATTCTCCCTTCCCTCTTAACCCACATGTCCTTCATGTAATTGTGAGGTAAAGCGAGAGCGCCTCTATTCCCCAGGGAGGGGGTGCAGGGCAGATGTGCAGAAGCTGAACTAAACGTTCTGACTGTATACAAGTTCTGAACTTTCTGTTTCCACCTGTGTGTTTTAGCCCTTCTAGGCCCGTGTTGTACTGATGTGGTGCTGCTTTGTTGAGTTTGTGCCCTTTGAATGAATCATAGAAAATAATCAGTCCCAATAAAATAATGTACATACTCCTTTGGCAGGGCTAATGGGCAGTAACCCATATTACAGTATGGGTGCCATTTTGTATTCCTGGTCAGGACCATGAGTTGTTTTTGTTTGCTGTCTGGATGGTACAGGATGTACTGCAGACACTGTTCTGTGGTTATACTGTAATATATTTTACCCAATTTGAGAGGTTTTTCTGCCTACAGTAATTGTCTTTGCAAGATATCTGTCGGCATAATAGGGAAGATACTCTCCAAGGACCAAGAGGTACACACTAATTCCTGAAATATGAGCCATGAGTCAGCTCTCTCAATAGTTAGTCCTATGTTTATTATTGGGTTGCTTTTTAATTATGTATTTTTATTTGTCAGGTTATCTTATCCCAGAAAACTTGAAGAGATTGCTGTAATACACAAAATGAAAGATTCAAAAGATTCAAGATAAAGGAACATTATTTTGAGGAAAAACGTTTTTACTGTAACGGTACTGTAATTATCAAGTTACACTTCGGTTTAGTTGTCAAAGTAAATTTCCCACATTAATTCACAAGCATATACGATAAACTGCTTTAAATCCAACCAACAACTAGCATCTACTAACATCTACTTCATGTTAGTAATTGCACTGGGAAGGCATTGTGGTATTTGAAAGAAAATTAGACAGTCTTACAGTTGAACGGTATCTGTGGTCACTGCATAAGTTAATGTTGAGCATTCCTTTGGGGCCTACAGGCTGCTCTGTATGGGAAGTGAGGGGAATGGATGAGTAGGTCTGTGTTTACTGAGGCTTAAGTTGTTTACATTTACCCCTGTGGTATCCAGGGGAATGAAACAACGCCACAACAACAAAGCAGCAAAGCTTTGTGTTCTTCTGCTTGACCACATAGCGTATTCTCTTACTTTTGCCCATTGATTTTTTTTTCTGCGTACCCATGGCTGAATTGAGGTGTGGAACTACATTAACACTCAGACATCAGGGAGCAGGTAAGTGTGTTCACACGTCTTGACTCAGTTTATGGAACAGCTTACATTTTGGCATGTGCATTGTGGATATGTGTGAGAGATACGTACATACGTGTGTGTGTATGTGTATATGCAGCATGTGCACAATTTGTGAAATTGTGTCATTCACACACTCCGGTTCATTCACACACTCCTGTTGACTGTCCCATTCCTCACAGGAGCAGTCAAGGAGGGTGGGAGGTGTGCTTCAAGGAATGCGCGATGAAAGTATTTTGGGAGTTGATACAGCTGTTTGATAAAATGTTGTGATATGCTGTTAATCAAATTAATCAAGGCTTTATTAGCCTGAGTCTTTGTGAAATGATTCAATTTGTGTGGGAACCCTGGATAGCAGCTGTGATGTCAAAGCAGGAAGCATCGGGGTGCTGCTTCTGGGGAAATATCTGTGATGTGTTTGATGTTGGATGGACTTGAGGCGTGGTGTGAGACTGTGGTACCTTTGGGAATGAATGGCATGGCAATAAAACCCTCAGTCTTGCCTGTAGTATTAAGTGAGTACGCTGTATGCCTACAGGTACATAACATGCACAGTAACTACTACAGCACTGTATGTGTAATTACATTAAACATGGTTCTTAAACCTTTCTCCTTGGACTTCAATGAAATCAAAATAAAATGTGCTCTCTCCTGCAAACTATCACGATTAAATTGAAGCTAATAATCAGAATAAGTAAAAGAAGAAAGTAATACAGTACATGAAGAACTTATTGGAAATTCTTGTTATTGTTGGAATACTTGTACTAATACAGTACGCAGTATACAGTTAAATGTGACTTCTGAACATATACTCAGTGAGCACTATTAGGTATTTATTAGACTTTTTTTTATTAGACCCATAGATCTTCTCCTGCTCTACTTAAGAGGTTTGACCCATTGTGTGTTCAGAGATGCTCTTCTGCACACCACTGTTGTAACGTGTGGCTATTTGCATTACTGTCACCTTCCTGTCAGCTTCAACCAGTCCTCTGACCTCTCATTAACGTGCGTTTCTGCCTGCAGAACTGCTGCTCCCTGGATGTTTTTGGTTTTTTGCACCACTCTCTGAAATCTCTAGAGACTGTTGCACTTCAAAATGACTGGAGATCACCAGTTTCTGAGATACTGAAACCACCCTGTCTGGCACTAACAATCATTCCATAGTCAAAGTCACTTAGTTCACATTTCTTCCCCATTCTGGCATTTGGTCTGAACAACAGCTGAACCTCTTGACCACATCCACATGATTTTATGCATTTAGCTGCTGCCACATGATTGGCTGATTAAATATTTGCATTAACAAGCTGATGTGCAGGTATACATAATAAATTGCTCACTGGGTATAAATTAATACATCAGTGATGGCAATATTTTTTTTTTATTATTTATTCTACATGTAGGTATTTTGGTAGGAATTCTAAATCAAAGATTCTGGGGAGAAAAAGGTTATTCTTTTACTCTTGATATTTAGGCTACTTTTGATCATAATTTGCTTTGCCAATCCATGCCAAAATATGGGTCTGCCGCTCTAGTAAATTGCAAGACTGTGAAGAGAACATGTCTTGTGTGTAGCTATTATCATCATGCTATGGTCCTTGTAAAAGTGGCTGCCGTATGGATTCCTGTGTGGTTGCCCACTTTGGATAAGAAAACATCCATCCAGAGCTGACTTAATGGACTTAATCACGGTGGTTGATTTTTCAAGAAGGTCAGCTGAATCTGAACCACACACTTATCCACAAACACATAACTACAGCCTTTGGAAAACGAGGGAACCAAATCAACCTGCCCATTTTGTCACGTCTGAGTCACAAGTTACGTCGAAGGTCTCAGATAAGATAGGTCTTGTTTTATTTATTTCTTCACAAAGACAATATGTATATGATTGTCTATTAAAAGAATAGTGCCATGTAAAGGATACATTATATATGAAACATACTTTAAGCTATGTGACTCCTTGATTAAAAAACACTTTTTTATGACACTGTACTGTCATCACAGTAGTATTGTCAAACATTTAGTCTGATTTACTCTTTAGTCCATAGAGAGGAGTGCATAAGTTGATTCGATCGCGTGAGTTCCCCTAGATTTCAAATCTGAGAGTAGAGTTCTGTAAAACAAAGTCTTTGTGGCAGTGTCCCTGTACAGCTCTAAACAAATAAAATAAAAATGAATTGAAATTAATTGAGTCCTACCGCAGCTGCTGCAGAAAGAGTTGTTTGCAGCCGGGCTATTGAAAAAGGGATCTTCCTTCTCTCGGCGTATTGATTCTTACTTTACTAATTGGGTGAACTTGTGCTCCTGTAAATCCACGTGTCTTCTGGCCGTCCCCATGCTGAAGATGAAAGAGACGAGGGAATCGAATCATTTCTGACCCCGTGCGTGGGGATTGCACCTCTTCTCCTCCCAAACTGATCTCTTCTGTAGGTTTTTAACCGTGTGCTGAGATGTAAAGCCTGTTTTTGTGGATGAACTTCAGATGGAATGCTCTTTGATCAATGACCCCGTTTCAGTAGTAGCAGCAAAACGTGTGCCGATCTTATTAACTGTGGACACTAGTAGTTTGTTGTTTACAAAAACTCTGAGAAAAAAAAGTCATTCCTTGCAGGAGTGAGACGTTTAATTTTCAATTGTTCTGAGTTCCTCCAGATGTGAAGAGGGGCGTATTCTCTCATCCTTTGGACTATTCAGTTTTGCTTGGTGGAAAACACCTACATGTCTTCCTTTCTGTTTCATCTTGAGGAAGGCTTTAGCAATCAATACGGTGCTTTTAAAGCTCTTCACCCGTTTTGCTGCAGTTTATTTTAAATCACCCATTTCTTTTTAAACCGTAACACTCTTCTGCTTTTAATTTAGCTAAGGACAACAAAGGCTCTGTAGTTAGGATTAAGAGAAGTCGTGTGAGAAACAAAGGGCAAAGTAAAAGGCTTTGCTTCGGAAAAAAAAATGCTCTTTAGTTTGACTAACTGAATGCTGGAGTTCAGAGAAGCATTAGATTTAAGTAGTGGTGTTTTGGTGCCCTTGCTTTGGATCCTTGTGTCTCCAGTTTTCAATTGAAATACTGACCCACCACTCATAGAATTCCAAAGCCAGCTCATTCAGTCAATGTAGTCTCATGCCTTGGTAGAATATTAGTTGTTTACATAACTATGTCATTAAAAAAATTGAAATGCAAGTTCCAGTGACCCCTGCATACTTGCACCCCAGCATACTTGCTAGCATTCAAAATGCAAAACGGCTCAAGGCTTTTTAATGACTAGAATGAATTTTGAAAATATAGAAAAACAGTTATGGTGTGAGGTGAAATTCCCTCTTGATGAATGTAAAGTATTGAATGGTTGTAGCTGGACTCTGAGCCCAAGTTGAATGTACCTCCAGTAGTTACTCTATCCCATGTTATGTACACACAACAGCCTGTAAATTCCCTCTGACATACAGTACTGTGCAAAGGTCTTAGGCACCTGTATAACATTCTGTACAGATGAGATTCTTTCAAAAATAATTAAATGAAAGGTCCTAAATAAACGTACTATACATTTTACACTACATTTTAGTAATAGTTGAAAACTGAATCAAATCAATATTTTTTTGTGACCACCCTTCGGTGTTAAAACTGTATCACTTTTCTGACATAGCCAACACTGTCCTGCAGTTCTATAAGACAATCAGCAGGGAGGTTGTTCAAAGCATGTTGGAGAAGGTTTTTATGTAAAAAGTAGTAATTTGCTTACAGTAATATGATACTTTTATTTTCAATTGAATACACAAATGTCTGTAAAATCAAATCTTTAAGAAAATGAATATTTGGAAATCTCAAATGTTTTATACTAACACAAAAAAATAAAGATATATATAATAAAGTCTAGGGTGCCTAAGACTTCTGCACAGTACTGTAAGTCGCCTCATAGTATTACTTTCCGTTGTACTACATTTATAAATGTCAACATTTCTGAATATCAGAAATCATCATTTTCTGGTTCACAGGAAGAGGTAAAATTGTAATTGTGTGTGTATTGGAGAGAGAGAGTGAGAGTAATACAGTGTAGCACAGTGCAGTAATGTGATGTCGAGGAGATGGAACAAAGCTGTCAGTGTTATTCAGTGTAAGAAAACTGCCTTTTTCCCCACCTCCTGCTGTTATCAGACGTGCAGCCTGCAGAACAGGGCTCTTTCATGGGTCAACTCTTCCACTCTTACCAGGACATTGCAATGCACTGACTGCAAGACACAACTGGGGATCTTGCCTCAGAAATCTCTCAACCGTTTGTCCTGCAGCCGGTCCCTCATTTTCCACGAGATTCTCAAAGCGAGGGAGAAGTGGGGAAGTCATGCAAGACGGGGATTGTCATGTCAGATCAGAATTTTTCAAAGAGCTTGTTTTTTCCCCCCCAGAGAGACGTCTGTAGATTTGTGCATTTGTGTGGATGCCTCCAAAGAAAAAGTCCTCGACGAAGCTTCTCCGTCTATGTTCTCCTGGTCCACTGATGCTGTTCCAGTTTTGTTAAGATAGTTGACCTATTAGGCTTTGTTCAGATTTGACTCCTGGTAACACCAATAGCTCTGGTCATTCCTTATATTTTCTGCCTTTTGGATTGTGGTGTTTCATTGTTTGTTGGTCTCTTGTTGTCTTAGGCTATATAGTCTCAGGTATTGAGCACAAAAAAGAAATAATGGAAATAAATAGGTTATACAGTTGATAGGTATGTAGGCATAGTGCATATAGACATATCATAGCTAGTATTGCCACCATGCTATAATATTTCACCACCAGTCAGTTTTTAAATTGATCTGAAATTATTATATATTTTACATTACATGTGCATCAACATATGAAGTATTCCAATGAGGAATTGTGTCATGCACTTTCTAGAAGATTTGCCTCAACCTCACAAACCACTATGGTAGTTCTGCATTTAATATGGTGTTTTGTCCAATATGCTTCAGAAAGAATGTTTCTTAGCTTCATGGAAGACCTCAGAACCAATAACAGAACTTGCTTTAGTGGATAATAAAAAATATAGGTTAAAGTGGTATGACTGTGTATTGTGGCTTTATGTGTTTGTGTTGTGCTGTTTTATGTGATTATAAAAATGGTGTGTGTTTTCAAGGGATGGAATTTTGTTGTTTCAAACATGGCTACCCAATATTAAACAAATCTCAAACACCCCTTATCTTGTGCTGTCAAAGATTTCCCAAAGCTCTTTACCAAATGCACATGTGTGAAGAGTGCACATTTAGCTTCTTTGTGGAGGAAGAAGACAGGTAATCATCAGAAATCCAGCCTTTATCTATTTCACCAAACCAATAGAGCTGACAGAGCAAAGGTGAAAGGTCAGTTGATTATCCCTGAGTCACATGACTCAGAGGGAACCTGCATCATTGAGGTGTCAGTCATTTTCAAAATCTCCAAATAAATCCTTAGCAGTATAACTGCTTTCTGTTTTAATCTACAATCATGTACACATGTAACTCTATCATCTGTTATAAAGGATTGATTTGATGTGCATTCCTTTGTAAATATTACATTATTCATTCATAATCACAACCATTTTTTTAATATCTAAGTGCATAAGAAAGTATTGCTTAAATGTGTTTAATTGCATTTTCAAATGTGCTCAGTTTATTAAGAATAAATTTGCCTCAAAGTTATCATGTTATCAGGTGTTAAGGGCTAAAGAGACTGATTGGAGTAGTTAAGCTGGTTAGTGCAGAAAACACCCTTTTGTCATTGACGAATCTGTATTCTGAGTTCAGGATGGTGAGTTCAGGAAATAGTCAGCTTTGGCTTGTAAATATTTCCTAAATAAAACAATGTTGTAATGTGGTACTTAATTCTGCTTTGGCTGTATGGCGTGGTAGCCGTAGAGATGTATAATTTCTGGCCTGAGATGAAGATGTCAGAATGGCACTCCCTGGAGGGAATGACAGTGTGATTAACCAGAATGAGGCCTAAGTCAAGAGCAGCAGAGGCCTCTGGGAAATTAAGGTGCTGATTTTCACCGTCCAGATCATCCATGATAAGGCCCATGGCAACCCACAATCTTGCTGCCTGTGCCAACACATACACACACACGCACACATACACACACACAATCAATATCAAACGCAAACTAATTTCGACAGCAGCTGGGAATTACCTCTTTTCCTATCTCTAAACAGACAGATAAAATAAGACTTCCACATCTCCCCACCATAGTAAGGGTGCCATTTACTGGCCCGGCCTCTGTTCCCACGGTGAGAGGGGACTCGCCTCAAACGCAGCCCCAAAGGCCATGACCACCAGGGCAGTTTGCTGGTCTCCTGGTTGGACAAGTGTGTGGCAGCCCAAACACTAGATGTGTTCTGAATCTCCATGCGGGCTTTTCAGCAGGCTAGGACCAGAACTAGGACCTACAGCCTTCTGGGCAATGCCCACTGGAGCCCTTGTCATGAAACCCACGTTTCTTGACAGTGCATGTGTGTATCTGTGTGGTAGGGTATAAGGCTGGGCATTGTACATTTATGTTGCCTGAAGAAAGCATGGTAAACCTCAATTCATAATTAATATTTAATCCTGTTGCGGCGAGTGAACAATGGCAGCCATTCATAGGCATGGGTGCAGCTATAAAGGGTATAATCCATTTGTAGACATAATAGGCTACATAACCATTTAAGTGAGAATGCAGTGGAAAGCAATCTTTTCCCAAGTAATGGGCAAGGGCTATTTACATTAAGGAGCACTGATCATTGTTAGACAAAATATGTCACTTATTTTATTAGTAAAATGTTCTGTAATTGAGTGCATGAAATGAAGTGTGTTTTATGTTCCGTGTTGGACCTCGAGTAAGAGGTTTCATACAGAGTTCTGAAAGTTTTGAAAGCCTCTGGGGGAGAAACTTTTAACAGTCATAAATAACAGTAATCCAGGTTGAAGCTGGAAATTGCAGACCTGGGTGTGCTTTTGAACAGAACAGTCCTAATCTAGAAATGCAATCAAATATAATCAAAGTCTCTTTGTCTGTTACTGTCACTGCATGAATAAATCCATGCTTGCTGAAAATGAATGCTGGTTAGTTATATAATTGAGTTGAAAGGCAGACTGGATGATGTCCCCCATTAATGGCAAATTATGAAAGGAAAATGAGTTTTCAGCAATTATATTTATCTTGAAAACTAAAAACAAATTCTGCCTGTGATACTATTTTATTTTATATATAACAGCCCTTTCTCATTGTTGAATTTTCTATTGAGATCGCAGACGCACGTGCACACAGGCACCCATTTGCAAAGTCAAAGACAACAACAGTATTATTTTCTGAACCTTCATCTACCCTAGGTTAAAAATGACTGGTGAGTTTTGTTTTCCTTTTATTTTCGTATTGTTAACTTATTGTTGCTGCATGCTAATGAAAGAGGAATGAACGTCAGCAGTATAAATTCTGAAGATTAACTTTGGCTACGTCCTGGTGCAATACAGTAATTCAGTGGTACATTTTCTATTGGAGGCGGCACGGATGGTGCAGTGGGTAGCACTGCCGCCTCACAGCAAGGAGGTCCTGGGTTCGAATCCCCGTCGGCCAGGGCCTCTCTGTGTGGAGTTTGCATGTTCTCCCCGTGTCTGCGTGGGTTTCCTCCGGGTACTCTGGTTTCCTCCCACAGTCCAAGGTTAGGCTGAATGCAGGTTAGGCTGATTGGAGAGTCTAAATTGCCCATAGGTATGAGTGTGTGAGTGAATGGTGTGTGTGCCCTGCGATGGACTGGCGACCTGTCCAGGGTGTATTCCTGCCTTTCGCCCAATGTATGCTGGGATAGGCTCCAGCCCCCCTGCGACCCTGTTCAGGATAAGCGGGTTAAGATAATGGATGGATGGATGGATATTCTATTGGAAATATGGGTAGTAACTTGACACCCTCTGCTCGACTCGTAGATGTCGTCCATCTTAGGTTGTTTTGTCACGTCATGCATTGTCATGCATTTCAGCCCTCCACCCTGGAATAGAATCTGATGAAAACCCCATAATTAGTCCATAATTGTACAATTAGTCACATGTCAGTGCTGATTGCCAAATGATTGCTGAACTGGGAGTGCCTACAGGAATACTTGGAGGATGACTGGTAAAATTCTGGATGACAGCCCAGATGGTGACGGTGGAGATTAACTCTGAGCCCAGATCATAATCCCAGATTCCCAAACGACAGTGATTCATCATTTCACCTCTGATGCCGTTACAGCTGTGTGTAATTACTGTACATACTGCAGTGGGCTGCTCCAGGTTTGAAAATAGTACTGTGATATCGAAATAGTCCACAAGTTCCAAAAAGGAATTATTCTGGGGTTTTTTTAAAGAACAGGAATGGATCCAGCTTGCGTAAGTGTTGCATACATTTAGTCCATTAATGGCAGATGCTTTTATTCCAGGCAACAAATAGTGCTTAGCAAAGGTTGTTGGAAGAACAATAGAACACAGGTCAGAAGGCATGATTACTATAAAGTATTTGTTATCCATAGCCACAAACAACAAGTTTAGTTTACACGGTAAACATAGGCAAAGTTCGTAAAGTTATGGCAAATCATAAACTAGAAATGTGGCATGATTACAAGATATGGTAAAGGGCTACAACATTTAAATGAAGATACAAGTTCCACATGAAAGTGCAAGATGACACGTGTTGAAACATGGTTATTTTGTTTGTTTTTCAAGCCAGGGTGAGGTGTTAGCCCTTTGTGGTGGACAGTACTATCTGAAACGATGCCTGGCCTTATTAGATACTTGGGTCTTTTGGGAAGAGCATCCAATACCTTTATTTTGCTCCTATCACATCCACCTCAGGAGGTGGTCATTCCGTAACCCCTGAGTGACTCTCTTAAGGTCGCGATAGGGGTCAATGGCATTCAAAGCCAGGATCAGTGACCTCCCAGCCCCACACCATAAACCATTAGACCAGAGTCCTGCCTCCCCGCGGAATCTGGGGAATGCATCCGCAAGATAACAGCCTCAGCGATATTTTCCGCCCCCTCCCCCATCCTAATGTTTTCCTGCCACCCCCCCCCCCCCCCCCCCCCCCCACCTCCTCCTCCATCCCCACCACCCCAGACTGCTGGCCAGTCCTGCTCTCAGTCAGATTTTCAGTGGAAGCTGGGTGTGGACCCACTGAACTCTTTTCACAAGTAACCTTTCAAGCTGCTGCCAGGTCAGACTTGACCTGAAGAGAAAGCCCATGCTTTCGGTTGCTGTTTTCAGAAAGCATCTCCGGTTTTCAACAAACCTCTTTGGACATTTGATATGTCCACATATTTACGTATTTTAACACCCAGTCTCCAAAAAAGCGGTTCTTCCCAGTGTGCCTGGTGTCATTGTAGTATCTAATGCCTAATATCGTATCGAATTCCCTGATCTTTGGCTTGCCTACCCTGAAAAGCCAGTCTAATGGGCGAAAGCGTGGAGCAGACTGGCTGTTTGTCTCCTCCAGTCTGCTGTGGAGCAGTGAGACTGTCCGTTTCAATGCTGCCCGTGTCAGTCTTCATCCCTCTCCTCCCCTGTCCCACAGTGAATGTAGCTTCTTGATTGTTCAGGAGATCACCTCTCACCTGCCCATCACAGCCTGGGCCCACAGGGAGCATCCCATCACTGCCTGTCCACAGTCCGGGGTGTTGCTCTCCTCTGGAATATTTTATACATCGCTGCATTTGAGCATGTTTATTGCTTATTTTATATTTCTGTCTATTTTAACTTAAACATTGAACATCCTGATTCATGATTGGTTTCCTCACTCGTTAAAAGACCCCAGTTATCCTGTTTTTCAGCAGTTTTGTATTATTCCAATGAACCGGTACACCATATATGTTTGAGTTGGATCTTGAATTTAAAGCCACGGAGGAAAACCAGGAGCTGGTTCAAGAATCAAGGGCCCTGCAGAAAGGGTCTAGCCTTTTACTGTTGTGTATTAAAATGCCTGATGCAGCACATTAGCATGGCTCGTTTTGCTATTGATATTTGAAATCCAGCTTGCTTGTAATTGTATTTTGTGGTCGTAGATGCTAAATCATGATATGGCGGATATTACCTCATTCTTAGAAGAGGCTGACCAAGGGCGGGTTTCTGCAAATTACATAATTGATTGGCTGTTTTTACAGGATCCCAGTTACAAGTTACAAGTACAAAATGGTGCCAATTCTGAACAGACAAATTAGCCTGGTGTTTTTTCTGATACAAACAAATGTGAAGCAGAACAGAGTTCATATTTTACTGGCACATATGTCTCAGTAACTCATTGCCTCTAGCAGATCTTTACCAAAGGCTCCAATGAACTCTCTCGGTCTGTGGAATGTGACTTGGATATGCAGCCTCATCATCATTTGGACTTGGGGTGGGAAGATGGTTTCCTGATTGTACTTCCAATACACTGTGATCAGTTCTGATTTCCAAATTGTTGATTTTGCCTGGAGTATGATTAATGCTCATCAGCCTGTGAAGCTTATTCTAACCCTGGACACTGGTAGGCAGCTACAGAAAGCACCAAGAATGGGTTTCTTTCACTCTGATATATATTGGATGACAGCATTTATTATATTGTACAATGGTGTATATGACATACAGTATATTGTATGACAGCAAACAATATATGTAAGTAAAATAGGCTGCTACAATGGACTCCAGAATTATTGGCACTCTTGATGAATATGCACAAAAATGTTGTAAGCTAAGAAATAATACAGTACAGTTATTGACTTAAGCTTTATTTTCCCACATGTGTAAAGCAGTTAATGATTAAATTAATTCATGATTCATTTATTAATGATTCTATGGAATAAACCAAAGTCTTTTTCAAATAAAAAAAAATATATTTAATGTTGCACAATTATTGGCACCCCTGTTCTAATATTTTGTGCAAACACCCCTGGCAATCATGACAGTCTTTTCCTATAATTTGTAGAGGTTAGAGGACACATTTGGAGTTCCATGCGGAACTTCATTGTTATCCTTGGGATATTCATGGGATTTAAGTCTGGAGGCAGAGATTGCCATTGCAGAACATGGTTGTTGTTTTTACTTAACCATTTTCTGTGTGGATTTTGATATATGCTTGGAGTCAGCATATAAAAAATATATTGGGAGTATTTGCACATTTTAAATTTGTACATAGCTTGCTGTAAAAATCCACACCAACTATTCTCTGTACTTTTATTCTCTGGAGATTCCAGGGGTCAGAAAGTCCTGTCATGTGTTTCTTCCACCCTTGAACTTGAACCAGTTGATGTCACTAATTAGTTCTACCTCCTGAATTGTGCTAATTAGCAAATCCAGGTGATTGGAACAAAATGCTGCAGATGACTTTTACCTGTCGTAGTGAATAGGAGTCTGCTAAATGTAGAAATGAAATGAATGGTAGACATAACAAGGTGTCAAGGCCTCCAAGGTCGACTCTCATTTGTCACCCTCCCTTTTTCTGCGGCCAAAACTACAAGCTGTCTGACAATTACAAACACCAGCTAGCTTCAATTGCTGGACAGAGGGAGATGAAACCATTTCTTTGGCTGGATCTGAGGATGCATTGATTCTGGGTCATATGCCACAGCTGGGCTCAGATTATCCATCTCATTACCCTGTCCTTTCCAAAAGTTGGAAAAATAGGAAAACAAAATACTAATTTTATTCAAACAAAAAATGGAAAATTGGACAAATGCTTTCAATTTCTGTACCATACTGAGTATTCATAATTTAGGGCCTAACTGCTATTTTTCCGAGATGCGTGTGAAACAATTTCCCACATGACATGATGTTTTTGTATAATTATTGGATGTCGTTGCTTAATGTTAACACAGAGAGCTGGCCCCAGGAGGTGGAGGGGAAATGGCAATTGGGCTCTCGGGTCAGGGTGAGGGACTTTTAAGTGACTGCTCTTAACGAAGGTTTTGTGGGCGTCTTCGATACTAAAACCAGGAAGGCTGATGCGTGTGTGCCTTTAAAGTTAAGGACAAAAGTTGATTGAATCCTGGCTAAGGTAACTATTTGCCAGCCAAGGTTATAAATGCTGTAGAACACTTGTGGACAGATATAGCTTTTTATCAAAATGTTCTTTGGATAAAAAAAAAAAAAAGATTTTAAGGGGAATATAAATTTTATGTTTTATCAAATCTTTTATTGATTTATTGCTTAATACCTACATGATGGTAGATTTATTGGATGCCAGATTGCAACAGCATTGACAACTCTAAGTAAGAAACAGCTATTTGACAACAACCTCAGCAATTGATGGCCCTTGATATTTTCCTCTTTTTTCAATTTCAGTGATATTATCTGGATCCTTCACGAGTCAGTGTAAAACCCAGTTCTTAGCAAAGTGCATGGCAGACACTCCACATGACTGGATTAGCATGAGATTGGTCCTGACCTGAGCCATGTTCTCGAGTACTGAAAGACATTATCTCACAAGTATCCTGTAAAATCCTGTCATCATGCCTTTATGGTGTTGGACAAGACCAGTCCCCTAACTGAATGAAGACTTCCCACTTAATTTGCTGATTAAACCTTTGAGGGTTTGAGTGATCATTCTTAACATGTTTATTTTACTTTCCTGTATCTTCCTGACATTTAGCAAATGCTCTTACCTGGTGCAACATACAGAAACACAAGTGCACTGCAAAGACCAGGGATTGATATGCAGTAATTCTCTCCAGGGTGGATGTATAGCCCCGAAAGAGAAAACAAGTGCAAGAAGTGCTGACTTGATTTACAACTTATCAGCTACCCAATTAAACAACAGACTAAGTTTTACAAACAAGACAGAAACAGTTTATTTTCTTTTGTTTGAGTATTCAAGCAGGCAAGTGAAAACAGAATGCTTGAAGCGCTGGTTACCATAGTGGTGGTTATCTTCCAGTATATTTATGGGTGAATATTTCATGGTAGGATGCAACTGAACTGATCTCGAATCAGTAGAGCCATCTGCTGTGAAATTGAGAACAACAGAAAATTGTAAAACACGTAATAATGAAATTGAAAAAGGTAAAACATTTTAGAGGGTAATAAATTTAGTTCCTGGTCTTGGTACAACCCTCAGAATTGTGGACAGTAGAGTTTGACATTTTGTTTGACCATCTTTACTGACAATAGCAATAATAGCATAAATGTAAAATTATTTATAAATAATTTGAACGGAACTGTAAAATTGAAATCTTTCAACAGTCTGTATCATATAATCCAATACAAATTATACAAAAGAGAAGGAGGTACACGCTTTGGAGCAGGCAGTGCACATTAGGTAGGTTTCAGGTATGCTTGTATTGTTGTGTATTTCATTTCAGCAAACTGATAAGGCCTATGTAACATTTTTAGCAAAAGTAATTTTGAAAATGAGATCTTCAGCTGTGTATATGACATTGACTGCTCTTAGGAGGAAAAATGCCCTCTTTGGCCTATACATCTTTAAATTCTGTTATTTATGGGCCGGACAGTATGAGCAGATTGTCAGGAAAATATATGTGCATGTTCCATTGTGCTAATGCTGGACAAAATCATGAGGATCAGACAGTGGGTAATTCCATTAGAGAAGCTGTGAGAGAGGAGATGAACTGCGTATTGACAGGCCACTCGCCTAATGAATTACTCCGTACCGACGACAGGTCTCACGTCCTCTAGAAAAATGTTGCTTTGACTGTGATTCTGCTTTGTCTCATTAAATGACTTTGGTGGTTTATTGGAGCTAAAAACATGCAGGTATCAAACTGACCTTGCTCTGTTCCTCCCCCGATTTCCTTTTTTTAATTTTGTAAAAATACTGTAAAATCTTTGCGGTGTGATTTAAGTGTGCATGCACTGAAGCTGAACAAAAGCATCTGTTTTGACTGCCCCACGTTTTTGGATCGAACACAGACCATGACAGGACCGACCGCGCAAATTGGCTATTGCATCACCCGGGGTATGGGAGGGCTCAGCTGGTTAGGGGTCTGCATTTCAATGACCCCCACTGGTCGATGAGGAGCCCACGGACTGCACATTAAAGCCACATTTCAATGGTCTTCCTCAGACTCCACTCTATACTTAGCTTAGCTGTGGGCTGTGGTGTGAAGCAACTCCATGTTTCCGAGGAGAACTGAGGATGCTTACGCTCTCCTGAATTTTCAGTGGGATTCATGCCTGGCTGCAGTTGCAGATACAGTGCATAATTGGACGTTTCAAATTAGAGTGGGAATTGTTCAGCCCCACCTCGGCTGCCAAGTTTATAAGAATAAACACAAACTGAAACGAGCTATGAAACGCGACATTCACGGAATGACCAGCTCAGTGTGAGGTGGGCCTTGCTTGTTGGCTCATGTTCGCAGTCAGATGTGCAGATGTTCAGCCTGTTGTCAGATGGACCCAATCCCATGGCGTGGAGTCCAGAGCACCTGACCGCTGATGCTCTGCGTGGTGTGAGGATCGATCCGAGGTGGCGAATAGATGGGGCTCCAGTTGAATTCTGGAGCAATAACTGACCTCATGTGATGCAATGTCACAGGGACTAATGTGTGAGAATCCCCGCCGCTTTCCCAGGTCCGATAAAACCGCGGGAGGGAGGAGCCTGAGTCCGCAGGGTGCCCTACAAAGGGCACGTAACGTCGATAGAGGAAGAGAGGGGGCCTTAGCTGTCATCATACGGGGCTCTCAAAAAAGAGATGGAGAATTACTGGGAATCATGTCAATGTGACAGTGCTAGGGTGCTTCTGAAATTTTCCAAAGGGGTACAGATGTTACCAGCGATTTTGCCATTAATAAAGAAAAAGTAGAGACAAATGTAATTGTGGCTAAGAATTTAAGTAAAAATACTGCGTGACGGGAAAAATAGTAGAGATTATTATTTGCTCGCAAACATCAAAGCATTATACAACAATACTGTGCACAAAACCTTTACTTAACTTCATTGAATTAATAAGAAGTATCTAACCTAGTAGCCGTTTGGGTTTGTAAACTGATCCATTTCGTTCTCGCCATTTCTTGTATCAAAATCTGCCTTCCTAGTATTCTTTAACAATAGAGATACTTGATGGTATTTCAAGTATTTTAACAGCAGAAAGTGCCTCATTTCTAATAATGCTTTTACAGTACCTTCAGGAGAGTTTGACAAATTAATTCAGCTGCAAGTGTGTCTGCATTGTGCTGTATGTATACAATGTATTGTATTGTTTTCAGATGGGCTGAAATACTGGGTGTCAGTTTAAAAAAAAAGTTTGGTTAAAATGTATTTACATGGTCAAGAGGTTCAGCTGTTTTTCAGACCAGAATGTCAGAATGGGGAAAAAATGTGATCGTTGACCATGCAACAGCAGCAGAATAAGTCAAAAAATAGGTCTAATAAATACCTAATAAAGTGCCTACTGAGTGTGTCTTCTTCAAATCGGTTGTGAGCCCCGAAAGAGAAAGGCCCATGTTGTTTTTTTTCTTCTGTGTTGGTTCTTGCTGATATCAGCTGTCAAATTTAATTGATACTCATTAGCTGTTCCAGTGTCAGTGAGAATGTCACTCTCCAGGAGTGGAATGGAATGAGGACATTCATCGATGACCTTCCAGGGAACCATCTTCCAATGGCAATGGCCTCTCTCGTATTGATTTCTGTGTACGCTCATCATCCCCGTGACCCAGTGGTGGGCCATAGTGGGGCACCCGCCTCCCAATCCACCCCCATCACCCCGGCCTACCCAGCTGAGCGCTGGATGCGCTTTAATCGCAGGTCCTAAAACACTCCAGATTGTATCACCTGGAGCACATCCACCTTTATGTAGTATAAACTCAGAGAGGAGAGCAGTGGAGTAAATCGGAGGATGGTGCCCGAAGGGGAGCCATGCTCCACTCAAAATGGCTGCTCTCTTCTCCGGTTTTTGTGTGATCTGAAATGTGACCATGTCGGCTGCTCGGTTTGCAGCTCCTGTGTCTTTCCATGCTTCGTGAATTCTGGTCTGAAAGACGTATGACTGCAAGACTGTAAGGTGTCGTGGCCCACAAATGTAATGTAGATATTCGTGTATGAAAGTTCAAGAAAATAAATGTAGAATTCCATGGAATCTGAAGCTTCACATACTGTACCTTTATCAGGGAATCACAAATCAGAATGGCATGGAAAACAGTGAGCAGTCAGGCATATGGTTCTCACTGTATATACATTTACCATATAGGAGGTGTGTGTGCGAGTGTGTGTGTGTGTGGTGTGTGTGTGTGGTGTGTGGTGTGTGTGTGTGTGTGTGTGTGTGTGTGTGTGTGTGTGTGTGTGTGTGTGTGTGTGTGTGTGTGTGTGTGTGCGTGCGTGCGTGCGTGTGTGTGTGTGTGTGTGCGTGCGTGTGTGTGCATGCGTGTACGCCTTTTCCCTTAGCTGGCAGATGGGTGAAAGTAAAGGAGTGCAGTTATTCCACACGAAATAAATGGGCAGAGTAAAATATGCACAAGCCCTGTCTGTTAATCTATGGCATGTTTGACAAAGTCCGCTGTGACTGCAGGCTTGCATATTTAGATTAGCGGTGCTCGACATGTGAATGTTTACTCTGCGCCAATCTAGGGAAACGGCGCCAGCAATTTGATAATTATTATTGATTTGCTCACCAGCTGTCAATCAGGAGACAGCTGCTGAGGGCTCCCTGATGGACAGAGAGAGGATTGGGCAGTCACAGCCCCGACCAGAAAACTTCATCTCCCAAATCAACTCAGATGAGATAGCGCACACAGATAAGGGTAATTGGTGATTGTCTCAGCGAGGGGACGTGGGGAAGGGGGAGGGTGCAGGATGGTTGGGGAAGTGGGGAAGGGGGGTGGTGGAGGAAGAATAGATGGTGGAGGAGACCGATTAAAAGGGAAGAATTCCTTTGTGGCCGTCATCTGCTGTGTTCCGCTATGTACTTTACATTAGGGATCATCTCCGTAGTCCAGAAAACAAATACGCGGGACCTTTAGATGAAAATGTCACTGCGCCTCCCTCATTGATTTCTTTGTGGAGAGTGCAGCAGAGTCGAGCTCTGAACCTTGAACCCCAGCTTAACCCTTTTAATCGGCAGGTCCTTTGTTAATGTTAAGTGGCACTCGCTGCTACACCAGTAACAGCTTTCTAAAAATGACATGGCAATATAAATTCATTTTGGATCACCTTTTGTTCTTGAAATGATCCAAATTTTTTGGAGCTTTGTTGTGATTTAGGATAGCATTTGCTTATATTTTACAGTAATGATTACTGTAATGAGAAGATAATTGCTGTAATGAGAAAATGATTACTGTGATGTGAAGAAAGAATTCAAATACGTTTTTCAGGCCGGAGGTTCAAAGTTTTTACAAAAACACAATAACACTGAATTAAATCATAAATAAATCAACTACACATTTCACCTGAAGGCACAAAGGCACCCATAGAAGTTGTGTAAAATATGTTAAATAAGACTGAGCATTTAAAAACTACCCACACATGTGGAGCCCTGACATGCTCAGGAGTGCAATAGTTCAGTACTTACGGGTACTGCACTGAAAAGGTCAAAGTCACCCTTTGCTTTTGAGAAGCCTTCAGGGGATGATCTGAGCTGTGAATCTTAAACTAAATGAACTTGAAATAAACCAGTCCTAGTTAAAGAAGGGATGCCAGACTGTGGTAATGGACTCTGACCCAGAGTTATGCTTGTAGCAGTGTTTTAAGTAGCCAGGACAGTGTTTTGCCCGTTTAAGAGGGGGTGTGATGGCAAAAGGGTAGAATTTTTCTCAAAATTTACATGGCAAAAGAACTTGTTCCATGAATAGACGATATGTATTGATTATTATTATTAGTAGTGGTTGTATTTATTTTATTATTTTCTGTTGGGTATTGCTTCAGGTATGTGTAAGTTTAAATGCCTCCTCGTTCTCAGATATTATGTGTAACACAGCTACTGATTTTTCATCTCAGTTGGTATTTTGGCCTTCAAGAGATGATGATATCATATGTTGTTGAAAAATATATTGTTTGCTTATGAGGTGAGTGATCTGTTGCCTGTCTGGATTAATTACGTGCAATGTCCAGATTTTATCAAATATTCAGAGAGGTCAACAGAGAGAGTGCTGTTGCCTGAAGCAGTCCTGAAAGAAAGTCTCACAGTCCCAAGGGTTTAAAAAAAAAAAAAAAGAATACCACATACTGGCCCAGTTTAAATCTAAATTTACATCCAAAAGTATTGCAACAGTGACATAATCTTGTGGAACTCTGTTCTCCCATAACATTGGATTTGAAATAAAGTACTAAATTTCAGGTTTAAAGTGCAGACTGTCAGCATTAATTTGAAGGTTTACAGTATATCCATGTTGGGTGACCTGTGTAGGAATTGTTTTTATACATAGTCTCCCCATTTTATGTGAGCAAAAGTAATTGGACAATTGGCTGCTCAGATGTTTCTTGGACAGCTGGTGTCTTTGCAATATTATTTCATGCACAAGATAGCAAAAGGTCTAGAACTGATTATAAGGTGGAATTTACTTTTGGAATCTGTTGCTCAAGATGAGGGCCAAATAAGTATGAATGTACAGAGAGCAGGCTGAAAAATGAAGCTGAAAATTAGGATACATTGATCAGAGACATAGCTGAAATATGCGGGTGTGTCAAAATCAACTGTTTGATACACGGTTTGGAAGCAATAACGCGCTGGTGGGCTCAGCAATAGCAAACAGACTGGTCGACCATGGAAGATGGCTGGAGTGGATGACCGATGAATACTTTCATATGTGATCTTTTCAACTATCAAACCGATCAAGGACAGGATGTAGGCATACAGTTGGTAAATACTACCATAAAGAGAAGAAGGGTTCAACGCAAGATGCAAATGGCCAGGTTAGAATTAGCAAACAAGTACCAAAGTGATGAAAATAGGAAAGTGTAGAGAAAGAAAGGAACTGCTCAAGATCCAAAGTACCAAAGTATATGGAGGGAGACACAGATACTGCACCATGTGAATAACATGGTGGATCTTCAGTATTAAGTGATTTTTTCATTGGTCATGAATTAGCTGGGTTTAATTTGATATGGTATTTTCCAGCCACATAGCTCTGCAGTCGTCCTCTGGTTGATACTGTGCGCAGTGGCTAAATCTCTTGCACCATTCTCTTGTTTGGACTGAGAGGTGATGAGAAGCACCTGCTAAACAGCCTCTCAGGAATTAACCATTGTTCCCAAAAATAAATCTGTTAGCAAAATGATCAGAACGAAATGGAATCCAAACCACATTTCTGGTATCTTCCCCCTCCATAAAGCTCAGCGCATCTTCGACTCCCTCTCGCACATCCAAACTGCTACGGCCGCTCTGCAGTCCCACAGCTGTTCCCTCTAATGGGGAGGCCTTTTTGGTGTGAGCGCTGCTTCAGGGACGAAGGAAAGGTTAAATGCATGAAGCACTAAAAGAATCCAATAAAGGTTTTTTGGGGGTAGTGGTGGCGGTGTGTGGGCGGGCCCATTTCATTGATTTCAGATAATTGTGAGAGGATTGTGAGAGTAAATTGCTTTGGCATCAAGGGTACAATAACAGCCCCCTCTTCACACCATCCTGTCTGCACTTCCTGTCTAATCACAAGCTGGACACCCCCTCACAGGGTTCAAAATGCCTCTCCGCTCTTGTGTAGGACTGGGGCTGTATTGCTTCTCTCTGGCAGGGAATGAGGACAGCCAACGATGTATTGAGATCAGCAGTGTTCCAGCCTTTTAACAGCCTTGTGCTTAAGTTTATTTTGCCTGATGGGCTTGTATTGCTTGTGCACAGTTCCATTTGCACTAATGCAGAGAAGGATTTTGACATTGTCAGCATTATCTGTACCAGTTTGTTTTTTGTTCTGCAGTGATTATGAAGGGAAGGTGAACACTCGGGAATCAGGTTATGTGTATAATATTCCAGGGAAAGGCCGTTTCCATAACCTTCTGCTCCCAGCCCATTGCCATAAGCCCCTTTGTAATTGTAGGCATGGTGTCCTGCAATTCACTCAAAACCCATCAAGCACTGTTCTGCTATGACAGGCCAGAGGCTGCTCTTTAATTAAAGTGTGCTCCTGTTGATGAATGACGGTGTACACTCAAGGAAAGAAAACATGCTGCCGTTGACTTATTAAATATTCCTCTTTTGAAACATGGGATGATTCATTTTTTATTTGGGAACTATAAAGTGTAATGCCCAGGAAGAGCTGCTGGGGTAAAAGGCATTCCAATAAATGACAACGGTCATTTTTCCTCACTGTAAGGTGCATCCTCTTAAACAGTAAATTAATAAATATCCATCAGCTCTGTAGACTAAAGCAGCAGTCATAAGCATGGGCACTGACGGTCTTCTCATCATCCTATCCCATCACCGAATCAACATGGACCTCTAAAAACATGTATTCAGTCTGGATATTTCTCAATGCCTCAAAAAATATTGAAGCCCACTTGCCTTTCTTCAACTGAAAAGATGTTATGGATGGGGAAAATGTTTTTACCCAGATATGTACGTATATCATCCAGGGACTTTAAGTACACTAAATTTATAGAACCTTCTCATCTAGTGTACTCATGGTCTGCATTCAGGAGCACATTGCATCCTAAAATATATACACTAAACAGAGCAGTATGTTTAAAATAATATTTTGTGGATGCTGTAGTTAGGACGCTGTTTCGGACATGGTCCTAAATTTTACAGTGGATCTTGTACACAAGAAAAAGGAAAACGCATCAATACCTCCAGGCAGCCTAAATAATTGTCGATGGCTTCACCAGATTTCACAGAGGGCTTTCCATGGTGTCCAGTGGTGAAATGAATGTCAGTTCCCGAGGCTGGAGCAGAGATAGAAAACATCCTGATCTTTCAAAGCCATGCTGGGAGCAGCACTGGAAACACTGCGAGGGCAGAGTCTCACACCCTCTGTCTCCAAGGTTTTACTTTATTTTCACTGTTTTCTGTTGTCAGGGACCTATCAAGCACCCTGAGGTATCTGTGGGACAATGGTGCATTTTTCTTGTAAACTTCATCTTACTCTTTTGGTCTCTCTCTCTCTCTCTCTCTCTCTCTTCTGATCTGTAGGACAGGAGCGTTGGGTTTTACTTCATTATGATGAGAATTCTTCTTTTCATCTACTGTTGAGCTCTTTCTTGGCCTACTAGGGTTCACCAGTGCTCGCTTCTTCTTTAAGTTTTTGCGTATGTCTCAGTTTTTTCTTATATCTTAGCCTCATAATGGCTAACTTGACTTTCATTAGTACAACTGGTCCTCCTTTTGACAAACTCCATAGGCAATGAAAAGCCTAGCATCAAGACTAGATACTGAAAGCTCTCTTATACCTGCATGGAAGCAAGTAAACTAGCCAGAAGCACCTGTAAAGCTATTTGTCCCAAATATTATGGTGCCCTGAAATGGGGGGGACTAGGTATAAGAAGTAGTGAAACCAGGAACCAGAATGTATAAAAATATCCTTTAATAAAACCTGAGAATCTGTACTTTACCCATATGGTCAGTTGTTTACTCATTTTAAATATAGAGCCATAATAAAATATTGTATCTGTCTCAAATAATATGTAGCTCACTATATTTTAAAATTGTAGCTAAATTAATTGAAACCTCCCTTCACACCTATTGATTTGAAATTTTATTATAAAGCTATTGACAGCATTGTAGGGAATGGAGGCCCTATGTGTGTTGATATGGACTCTATCGATGTATTGCTAATTTGTGAGCTTTGGGAGTCCATCTTGTCGGTCTGATCCAGGAAGCATCTCTGTTGCCACAGTTTCACACCTCCTGGTCATGTGAAGGGGGTAATTTCATTTGGCCCTCAGAAGGGAGGGCAGGAGAGAATGCCTGGAGCCAAAATGGTTGATGTTTCTGCTGTTGAGCCTATGCCCACTCAAACAGGTTTACAGAGACAGCAGGCAGGGATTTGTCAAGAAAAAAAATAGACCTTACAAAATAAATAACGTCTACAAATTCTTCCTTCTGGCTATTTGTAGAGTGATGTGGGGTGGGTGTGTGGGGAGATGGGGGGTGGGCAGGAGTTATGTTGAAGGGAACTAGACAAGTGATGAAAGAAAAAAGAAAAGCAATTTAATTGTACACAATCACGCATTCTTTTCCAGTGCATCCCTTGATCATCCTTGATTCAGCAACAATGCATCTAATTCATCTGACATTTGCAGTTGATGCAACCATACTGTGCCAGTTTTAGTCCCTCATTATCTCTCCTCTGCATGACTCCTGTATCTTTCCTTTGATGCTGTTGCATCGACTCTATTATGATTCTACTTTTCATTGCATGGGCCTCATTCATCCAACAATAATAACTGAGGCCCGAATTTGTCTGTCAAAGCCAGACAGTGAGACATGTTTTGGGTTTGATTGGGGAGGACCTCAGTCAGACATGTTTTGGGTTTGATTGGGGAGGACCTCAGTCAGACATGTTTTGGGTTTGATTGGGGAGGACCTCAATCAGACATGTTTTGGGTTTGATTGGGGAGGACCTCAGTCAGACATGCTTTGGGTTTGATTGGGGAGGACCTCTCTGTGAAGAAGGACTCTCAGGGAAATCCCCTTTCCAATTTGGAAAGCTTCAGCTGAAGCAGAGCGAATCCAAGCGACTGGCTTAAATCAATTATCAATTTTCCAATGAAGTCCCTCTACACTGAGCCTGTCCTGGCGGTGGGGGGGCGAGTGCGGAGGCCGAACTGAGCCATGTTTAGGCGCACGCGTCTGCTTTTTCTGCGGCAGGATCCGGGTCTGGATGCCTGGCCACCATTTTACTTCCCTGGTAGTCCGCCAGCAGACGCAAAATATAAATCTTCAAATCTCAGGTTTGTGAAATGAGTCGACTGTGGACCAATTAACTAAGGGCTGGCGCGCACAGGAATTTGATGATGTCACTTTTTGATGTGTGCGGTGTATGTTACATTGAATTCACACCATTTTTTTTACACCATCCGTATGCCTGCTTTACATGGGACACTTATACATTTTTACCTTACGTTTCATAGGCATATAGCCAGCTGCCATGCTACTAGCTGTTTTTCATTTTTTCTTTTTATTTCTTCCAAGGTATTTGCTTTGGGCTACAAATTGTGTGAAGAATGCATTAAGGGACCAATTAACTAAGGGCTGGTGTGCACAGGAATTTGACGATGTGTCACTTTTCAATGTGCGCGGTGCATGTTACGTTGTTAAATTGTGCAGTCATTTCTGGTTTTAAATGTTTCATGAGAAAGCCGTTCTATTAATTTTCAGATACCCACTTCAGACATCCATTGGAATCCCACTGGCTGAAATAAGTAGTCCACTCAAGCTGCTGTTGACACTGATCCACAATGTCCCGGAATCAATTAGCAGTGCTGAGGCCGTGAGTCGACTTAACCTGTGGCTTTATTGTGTGACGGAGGGCACAAAGTACAGAATTAAAATAGTGTACGAATGTGATATGTGAGTAACTATTGCATTTCGGAACATCTGACAGATAATGTAGAGGTAACACATTCAAATTAAATATAAATATAATACTTATTTATTTTTGCTGCAATAAGTGGAAAAACACTGCTGATCAATGAGTGCCATCGGTTCTGGAGATTTCTGGGTAATATTTTCTTTTAATGTATGCAAGAGGTGATGGTTGTGTATTAAACACTGTAAGTGGTGAATCTGTACCATGGCTCTTAAATCTTTGTGTGATGGGTAACCTTTTTTTAGTTGTGGCCCATTTTTGACTAGCCAGGTTTTTTCATAATGGCACACTGATTATGGATTTTTATTATGGCCAGGAACCCTCTCCAGGGGCTTCTGGGGCTTTCATTCCACATGCGGCTCATGTCCTGTGGTGCATATTGATGAGTGTCATGCTCTGTTTCTGTAGCACAGACTTGTGTCTGGAGGCTTATGGGAGCACACGCACAGACATACATGCACATGCGCACTGACACATAGACATACACACACACACAGAGACATACATGCACATACACACTCACTCTCACACACACACACACACACACACACAGACATGCACACTGAGACAGACATACACAAATACAGACATACACACACACAGACATGCACACTGACACAGACATACACACACATACATCTGCACACAGACATACACACACATACACACTGACACACAGACATACACACACACAGACACGTACACGGACAGACACACAGCCCCTGTTACGCATCGTTGTCTGAGTTACTGTGCATCAACAGTCTCTTAAAACGGATGTTAAAACTGATCAGGGAGATCTTTGAAGCTTTGTAAAAATGTCAGGTTGTCCAGACAGATTGAAAGTGTGTTTGAGGGGATTTGGATTTGCTGCCATCTTGTCTGTTGCCCAGTGTGAACGCCTTACACAGGGATGTACAAAATGGCCCATGAAATGGACTGGAGGGCAGGGAGAGATTATCGCATTAAGCCTTAAAAGACTCAGAAAGATAACTTTTAAATGCAGACAACACAAATGTTCCATGCTGTGTGCCTCATCTTCCTGTTCCAATGGGAGCTTGCTGGTGAAAGCTTAAACTCGAGGCAAGTGCGTTCATGCCGAGCCAAAATCTTCTAACCAGAGGATTTCACTTCTAGTCTGGATTTGAGCCATGAGCAAGGAAATCTACAGCATTTGCTTTGATAAATCGTTTAAACATCTGAAAGTTGTGAAATATGAATTATGTGAGTTTCAGTGGATCTGGTTGGTAATAAAAAATGTAATTTGCGACTAAATGTTTCATGACAGTAAGTGAAGTGCCATTGATGATTGATTTCTTCCATGAACATGGAAATACAATGAGACAAGACACTGTTGGATCTTCATGTTTAACTATGAAGGCATTTAAAACCATACAATTTATAGTGAAAGTTAAAAAAAAGATATTGTTTAAAAAAATAGTTATTTTCTACCTGCTAATGACTGAATCTGGGATGGCTGTCTTCTTAAGGAATCACTTGATTCCTGAAGTCAATCTGCTGACTGACTCTGATAACAGACTTGTGTGAATGTCTGCCATTAAGCTCAGGTCTTTGTGTTAGTTTTGGCTCTGACAGCATCCTCTCCTCTACTCTTAATGAATGACCTCTATGGGTCATGGTCTTTACATTACTCAAGGGTCCCTGCTCTCACTGTTAAACTGCTGCATTGGCTAGCTCTCTTAAGTCATACTAGGACCAGGGGTATAACGACCCAGCCAAGTGCTTCTGGCTATAGCCAGGCTTATTAGACAGTGAAATCACAGGGGATGGTCTCAGGAACATGGTGCTGTATGGCCACAACATGCTCATCGGAGGATGGTCCAGGCCGCACTGCCCCACGGTCACGGTATCTCAGGAAAACATCTGTCTGAGTCTACCTCCTTTATCGTGCCTCCTTCCTTTGCAAGCTGTTTGAAGCAAATTAATGAATTGATATTTGGCTACATTAAAAATATAATGGGGAACGCATTATAGCCAGCCGGCCTGGTCCTCAGGCTTTCATTGGCGTATTTTCTATCAGTTAAAAACTGCCTGCGGCTACAGCGTCTGTGGTTTTGTTTGTGTGTGCGGGCGTGTGTGCGGCGCGCACGCCTGTGTGTGTTTGTGTGTGCGCGCGCTCGTATGAAAAAGCAGCTGGTTTTGGGGGATGGGTTATTGATCCGTGCTCATTATCCTCCTGCTGTGTGCGGTATCCGTGGCTAGAGGGCGTCGTCCCCCTGCACAGGCCTTCAACAAAAGCAGCGGCTGAACGCTGTCCTCCACAGCCCAGATCCCCCACGCACTTCACAGCCAATCACGCGCCGAGCAGCCACATCAGCTACGCTTTAAATTCAATTTACACAGCACTGCACGCAGCGCTTGCACTATGACACATAGAAAACCTTATTTTATAGTTATTTACTGTGCTCCGTGTAACACCACATATGATTTAGATACCTGTGGGGACCAAATAATCATTAGCTCTCTCTCTCCCGCAGAAAGTAAGGTACACAGAATGCTTTGTGTGAACAGTGCTTCCCCTGCTCTCCCCTGGGTCAGCGTGCAAACCCATCGTCTGTAAAATTAAGGAATTAAACTCAATATTATTTTCTTTCTTTGTTTTGTCTGCTTTGTGTATTTGCATTCTCATCTCTGACGCACATTATTAATGCTGCGCTCATTAGGCGTTCATTAAAGCTGGGTTCACTGCAACGATCTTTAGCAAACTGCAATAATACCAATACCCACTGCAGTAAATTCAAGCAAGCTATCTTTATTGGTGTTGTTTATTTTAACTTAATGCGCGGACGATACTGTTTACAGCCCTTCTGAATGGGAGTGCGCTTCTGGACATTGTAGGTTTTTCGGAGGGAGTGACGGGAGGTATCGGGGGCACGGTCCGGCCCGGCCCCTCGCCATGGCGATGACAGCCGGCCCTCTGAGGCCAGCGTGCGGGGGGGGAGGGAGGGGGAGGGGGCTGGTCAGCGGAGGGCAGGAGGAACAATGGCCCGGACCCTGACCGCTCTGCCGACCAGCACGCTCGCCAAATGGCCATCATGGCTGGACAGGCCAGAGCGTGGTCCTGTCAGTCTGACTGACCGCCCCGGTCCGGAGCAGCTGCCAAGGGCACGACCTCTCCGATGACCCTTTCCTCCCAAATAAAAATGAGCTCAGGAACAATGGAGCAATATTAAAACATGCATTTCTGCTTTTACCTTCAACCTGGGGCTTTTTCTGTTTAGTTTGCAGTGATAGTGAAGAGATTAAATACAAAAATATTTTTTACCAAATTCAATTTCACCAATTCATCATTTTAAATGTATTCAAAAAACAAAAAATTCAAAATTTTCATAGATTACTTTCAAAATTAGCCGTCATACATTTTAACAAAAAATGCATCAATATTTCAGCATTGGTTTTGCACAAAAATACATTGATAGTATTGTCGTATTGATTTTAACATCTTCTCAAAAGATTAAAATATAGCAGTATCCGTTTTGCTCTGTTCTAGCTCTTCCCCTAGACAAAGGAACCATTTAACAGATGAAGGTTTTGGTATTTTGTACAGTGTGTGTTGGCTTTCTTTTGTTTGTTTGGTCTGTGAGCCCCTTCTCTGGGAGCTGTGCTGTGCCTTCATGGTTGATGAAGGACTTGTGTTGGTTGACTGCAGACTCATAAAAGCCCTGTCTTTTGATGGAGAACGTGTGCAGAAAGGTGGAATTCAGAACTGTGTTCTGTAGATTATTGTAGGCTCAGGGAGAGAGAAAGGAGTATTGATTTCGGGGCTCGTGCCGCAGACACCCTTGCCGGGCTGAGACAGAGGGGCTTAGGACCGCTGAGATTGCAGGTGTTTACTGCCAGGAAAAGAGAGGGGAGAAAAGAGCACAACAGAAAGCAACATAAAAACCCATAATGAGATGTAACCTTTTTGTTTCATGAACTCGTAAATCAAATGGGAATAAAGAGTCAATTAATTATGGGAATTAAGGTGAAGGGAATTAAGCCGCTGTGTGATGACTAGGGATTTCACACACTCCCCGCATTCCCTCAGCCTGTAGGAAAATCAGAGCGCTCCACGGCCAATTAGCAGGAACCTTCTGTGGGAAGGGCGGTGTGTGTGTGTTTGTGTGTCTGTGTGTGTGTCTGCCTGTGCGTGTGTGCATACATGAAGGTGTGTGTGTGTGTGTCTCCCTGTGTGTGTCTGTGTGTCTGCGTGTGTGCATTTGCTTGGGTATGAGTGCATGCTCACGTGTGTGTGTGTGTGTGTGTGTGTGTGTGTGTGTGTTGAAGAGGGAGAGAGGTCCTGTTTGTAAGTCAGAGCGTAATTAAAGACATTCCTCTTCCCTTTCAACTTCCACCTGGACAGATTACACCTTACACCATTAACTGATTTAGGGAATATCCCACACAGAGAATCCACTTTCTCTCTTTGAGTATAATACAGACAACCATGGACAGTGGATACGTGAATAATATGTGAGAGGAGACGATAGCTTATTGAAGTGCATGTTGAGTGTCCAGTCCACTGCCCATAGAGGTAGGATGGGTGAGACAGTGCAGATGATTTTGTCTTCAAAAGGTTTGAAATTGTTTCACAGATAAATGACACAATATGATAAAAACTTTAAAATTATTGTCAATAAATAGTGCATATTTGGCTATGGTGTGTGCCTAGTGTGTTTGGGATATTGCTTTGGCGAGCTCCATTCAGTAACTGAGTGAATTTCTGTGTGCAGTGGTTCCATCAAGGCTGAGTACTGGCAATATTTTTCACACAAAGCCTAACACTTTTTCACCTTTACCGCGGCTCTGCCTTAGTGCTGTGGGTCAAGACTCTGAAATCTCTTCATGAGTCCTGCGTTCTTGAACGGATGCATCAATAAGTTATGCATCTTAGCATCCGAGAGTAAACCGCCCAGAGTCGACCGCATCAAACCAGCCACTGTAAATAATACATCTGTCATTTATTTAAAATCCAACTGATGTGACTGCCTACCATCACAGAAGGGCTGAACTGTCTTCTACTCATTTAAGTAACGGTAAATGTATGGAAATATACCTCATTAGAACTGGATTGTTTTGTAAGCACAGTGGCGACTAATCGCAGAAACAGATTTTTTTGAGGCTATCGTATGGCAGCAAACATGTCGCCTCCACAAAGGCTGAGAGAGAAATCAATACCTTGTGGGATGGGAGACGAGTGGGAGGGGGGAGGGCGGTGATTACAATATTTAGGTTGTGTGACTTCCAGACCAAAATAAATCAGCTGTTTCAGCATGGACGATGTGTGCCTTTCTTTTTTTTAATTGTTGACTTAACAAAAAAGAGTAAGGAGTCATCTTATTACTATTATAGTACTATTGAGTGGAACACAAAAGAGGCTTAGTGTTATGACTGTGCAGTGTGCTATGATTAATGCATAGGGAAATAATAGTTTGTCTGAAAATCAACCATACAACTTTTTAGGTGTTTGCATCTAAAATTAAATAAAAACAATTTGTAAAATAAATGTATAGCAATGATACAAAATAGTCTATGGTTTAATGATTCGAAAATTGCATTAAAATACTGGGGGTGTTTTTATTTCTGCATGACCTGTATCCACCAATAAAATATGTCTTAGTATTGCATGTAATGTCAAATGATGTTTGATAGTAATTACCTCATTTGATGACTGTGATTATTGTTATAACCTTTGTGATCCTGCCTTGAAGGACTGACCACCGTCATGTTGCTGAGTTTTAGAATACCTCTGCATTTTGCTTTCCATTTACCATGAATCATGAAAGCATGAAATGCATTCAAACAAGTCATTCAAGAAACCATTGAAACAACATACCAGAAGGTATTTAGGTATTTCTGGAAAAGGGACTGGGACTCAGTTTATAAATTACATAGCTTTTAACTCTTTAAAATATATTTTTATTTCAGTTTTTAATGGTCTTGAAAAGCTTCACTATCATTGATGATGATAGATTATAGATTCTTCCAGAAATAATTATCCTGGGGCTCTATTTTCCATAATCAATGTCACAAATGGCGCATGGGCACAGACAATGGCATGGCACATGGGCACACTGGGTGGCTGAATGTGGGTATTTCTGTGACCAGAGATGAGGATTGCACAGCTCAGTAGGTTTGTTGCAGCTGAATACATTCACGAAGTTTAGTTAGCTGTGGCCTTTCTTCTGTTGTTGTTACTCATGGCGTATTTCAAACAGTTAACCATGAGTCACAATGATATTCTGTGATCATCAGTAATTTTGAAATAAAGTATACAAACTAAATAAAGGTTTTCCCACTTTGTACAAATATTATCATTTTATGTAGAAAATACTCATTTATGTCCCATAATTTGACCAGTACTGTAGGGACCGCAGTGTAGCATGCTATAAGAACAGCCCAAAATAATTAAGAACAGGAATAAATACCGGAATTACATTAAACTATTATAAATATCAACTATTTTTTCCTTTCGCATTTTTCCAAGAATTTTCCTGCTTCTGGGATTTATATCAAAAGACAGCTGAATCCCAACCATTGATTGTGTTCTGAATAGTCTGATCATGCACACATTACACGGGGAAGCCCCAGAATGAGCAGTACGGCATTGGCTGGGCTGCAACTTGCGCTTTTGTCGAGGGTTGACCCCAAACCCCAACATTGCAATGAGCTGTACCAAAATTGCAGTGCGACACATTGTTTCAAAATGGACTGACACAGCCCCAAAGGCGACTCTTCTATCACTTCAGGGGCATGGTGCATCATAAAATTACCAAACAACAGGGGTGTCAAAATCAGTGACAAAGATTTTACTTTCCCAGTGGCACGCCTCACAACATGCCACATGCAGGAAGAAAAACAGAGCCCTCGAAAGTATTTTATCCCAGGATAATTGCATGTTCAAAATGTACTATAGGATAAACTACTAGTGTTTTTTGGGGATTTAAGTATGTCCTTGAAAGCTGGCCGTTACTTTGTACAAATGCAGAAGTCCAGCCAGACTTTGAGGGGATGAAGTCATTAAACAAAGGCCTCTGTCTGCTTCCACAGCCATTAGTATTTTGGTCATTATTTATTGCACCATATAATGTAATTATCTTGCAATTGCCCAACATTTATTATTTCATTTATCTTTGTAAGTGCGACAATGAATGCTCTCTTTAATTAACATGCTGTGTAATTAGACTATTTCAATGAACAAATAGTGAGGAAGGTATTATTCTAATTGGCTTGTGGTGTTTGTGTGTGTCTGTGTGTGTGTGTGTGTGTGTGTGTGTGTGTGTGCCTGTGCCTGTGTGCATGTGCGTGTGTGTGAGAATGCTTGGCATATTTCTATCCATACATATACATTCGCATGCATTAACGATGTTGATATCGAGCAGGCAGCATGTCGGACGCCCCTGCGCCGGTCCCCGCCCCAGCCCACAGAGCGTGAGGGCGGGGCGGGGCTGCTCTCTCACCCCGTCACCCCGCTGCTCTCATTAGCATCGGGCGGAGATGTCTCTCCTTTCACAGCGCATGTTAATGTGGGCCGAGCGGGTGCCGCTCTGGCCTTGGGGTCGGGGTCAGGGGGGAAGGAGTTAACGCGCGCGCTCCCACTGAGCCTCCGTCCGTTTGATCCACCCCACCTCTCCTGGGATCGGCTTTAAAAATTAACCAGGTTTCAGCCCGATCACATCCTCCGCTGGGCTGTCATCGTACCCCCTCCACCTAAAGCCCCCTATTGGAGTGCCTGCCGGTTTGTTTTGGGTGGTTAAATGCGGATTTTTAGACCTTTTCACAAGAGTTAACCTTTGACCTCTTGCACAAGGAGCTTAGCTCTCTGCGCAGCGCCTCTTTGGCCCAGTCAAAGAGCTGGAGGCAAGGCCACTCAGGGTTGCTCCTTTTTAGCATTTTCAGCACCACTGGCTCATGAAGTCCAGATTCTTGTCATCAAGCTCATTAATTAGGTGCGACATGTTGTTGTACAAGGGTGACGCGGGCTTGTTTTGATTTGTTGTTTGTTTTGATTTCAAGAGTGCCTTTATAATGTCTTCCTGTGGCACGTATAATGTAAAAGCACCATACCATCTTTAAAATAATGTGTGTGTTAATTTGGGTGATGTTAAGCAATCATGCAAACATTTTATAATGTTTTGTCATGCTTCATAATGTGCTGGATCATTACTGAGGAAGGATTTATAAAGCAGTTATGACATGGTAATGGAGGCCTAATACACCTGCCGTGGACATTTTTAGAACAATGCACTTTGTGTAAAATCTAATCAAGATCAAATCAAAGTCAAAATCAAATATAGTCTTTGTGTTAGCTTCATATCTTAAAGTCTTAAAGTGTAAGTGGTCTCACTGCATCTGTTCACAGGCTTTGTAACCATGTAGTCTCTCTCTCTCTCACTCTCTCTCTCTGTCTGTCTCTGTCTCTCTTTCTCTCTCAGTCTGTCTCTCTCTCTTTTTCTCAGTCTGTCTCTTTCTCTCTCAGTCTGTCTCTTTCTTTCTCAGTTTCTCTGTCTTTCTTTCTCAGTCTCTCCCCCTCTCCCACTCTCTCTTAGTCTCTCTTCCTCACTCTCTCTCCCTCTCCGCTCATTGAGATAGATTCTGTCAGTTTCTCCTGATTAGCAGAAATAAATTTGCCCGTGTGATTGGGTGACCTGTCAGCAGCTGGCTCAGGGCCATTTCTTTCAGCAAATGAGGAAGTGCAATCAACAGTGGTACAGCCTGTCTAATGGAAACATCAGTCTCTCTTAAGGTGTGCTTTCTAGAACATAAATATTTATATTAATATATTATAATTATTGATGTTATTGTTGTGGTTTTTAGTTCAATTAGTTTAATTCTGTTTTGTTTTAGTTACAATGCATGAAAATGTGATTGTAGCAAAATATTAGATGGACATTGTTGACATCACCTCTGTGCTAAAATTGCAATATGGGGAACTGTCTTCTTTAACCATCATCTCTCATGTCTCAGGGCCAAGGCCTAACCTAATGTTTAAACCTGTTTCAGTATTCACTTTCCTATAATTGTCAGCCATGTCTGATTAATACATCACATCATATTCACTTCAGTTCCCACAAATAGTTTTCAAGTTCAGCTGGCTGGCTTTCAGATGCTGTAATGTTCTTTGCAGTCCTGTGGTAGGATTATGGTGTTTGCGGGTATTTTAAGAGCTCAGAAGGAAATTATATGACGAACAGAGCTATACATTTTCATTGATTGGCAGCCAAAGGAAAGCATAAGGAAGCTGTGAGGCTTAAATTTGTAATATTTGTCAGGCCTATTGTTTTAATATTTTTTATATCCAGTATCTCATGTTGGATTTATTAGCATTGTTGTGAATTATGAACATGACATAAGTATATTTTGAAGTATTTATTCAAATATGGAAGACTATGTTCCAAGGTATATTGTAGAATTTGTGCGCCTTGGGTAAATGAGGTGATTTTGTGCATCAACATAAGATTCCATTATCATATGTCTGTTTCTGCAACTAATTACTACTCTACAACAGACCTCAATGCAATAATAACAGTGTTTGTTTTTTTATATTGCTTTTTCCATTTTACCAAAGTAGACAGAAATAATAATGCAAGTAATAAGCCTATAATTATAATCTGGACATTTAAAGAAGTTTGTTAATGTTTGGTCTCAGATACTATATAAAAGGGTAATATCATTTGGTTCCAAATAACTGAACTGAACTCAGCTATTGCTTGACAAACAAAGCTAAAATGTCAACAGCATCTCATTTGTCTTCTGTATATTTCACAAAGCTATGTTCTTCAGTTGTATAACTGAAACTCAGATGGTCAAAACAATGCACTGTATCAATAAGTCATTTGGAAACCAATGGAACAGAGGACATTTAGAGCCGTTCTTAAATCTCACCGCCCATACGTTCTGTGCTCCCAACATGACATCATGGCTGCAGTATGTCACCGGGTAGGAACTCTCTGGACACGTAGGTTGGAAATTCAATTGTGGGAGCTTTTCAATCCAGAAATCCCAGCTTCAAATGCAGTCTGACTGACATGGCTGTCCTTTGTTCTCCTGTCTTAGGTTCGGTGCGTCGTAGCAGTAAATTTCATTAAGACAAAGCTCCCTTAACTGGATTTCATGATAAATGCAGAGAATCTGTAATATGGGTGCTGTTTCTGTCTTCACCTTTTGTGTTTTCTAGGGCACGTCCTCTCCTAGTGTCTACACATTAGGCAGAGTTTGGCGCAGTCCTGCTGTGTTTTCCCTCAAAAGTACCATAAAAAGAGGCTTGCGAGAGCTTGGCACCCCACTGGCAGAGTTATCCTGACATATGTGTTTCGTCCTCCGTGTAGCCTTTCAGCTTGGTGAGTCCCTAATTGATTTGATTATTGATCATTTACAAATTACGGAGTCTCAGAGATCCAGGATATTGGACCCTGTGGATTTGTTATTGTGCTATAAATCCTACAGTAGGTGAGATAATGACTTTTTAAAATATTTATAAAAGTATAAGGAGAGCACCCATCCAACGAGATCACAAGGTCACTTATGCAGCTGTCTGGCATCAGATGTTTCCATGATCCAGACATGAGGCCAGACCATTTTCAGTGGCTCCAGAACCTCATGTGTATGGTTCTCAGTGTCATTTGGAAAACAGCCATGTTACAGTGATGTGTGAGCCAGCCTATGTAGGCATAAACACACACACACACACACACACACGCACACAAACACACACATGCGCATACAGGTACACTCACCTTAAGAGATAGAAAAATTGATCCAGCTGCTCTGAAAGCAGAGAAATGACCTTTTCAGTGGGCTCTGCCATTCAGGATAAATCTGAAATATGGGACCATCTGCAGTGGCGGGGGGGAGGGGGGGGCGTCAGCCCAAAAGGCCATCATCTCTGATGACAAGAGGCCGGGGACCTGATGCACATCGTCTCCGAGGGGACGGGCCACCCTTTACCTTTGACCTCTGCCCTCGCGTCAGAGATGTAATGTGAGAGGGACGTGTGGGCCGCTGCGGAGGTCAGGGGCTGGCACTGGACGCTGTGACCACTACAGGGCTGTCTCTGCGCTCGCTGCATCGGGAGGGAGCGGGGAAGGGCTGGATGACTGACAGAATGTTCCGCTGTCCACTAGAGAAAACTCACAAGTCAGGGACTTTTTCAGTAGGCTCTCCCATGGCCAGTAAAAACACTGCATTCACCTATCAGAAGGCCATATGCCGAATAGGTATAGTATGCTAGTACAATTATAATAGCTTTGTATGCCCATCAAATGCGGTCTGTGAGCTTTTGATTCTGGATTTTTACTCACTGACCTACTCCTGGCAGTGGTCATGGTTGGCTTCGCTTCTCATTTATTTGTCATTTTAGCTTACGTCTTGTTCCTGAACTCCCGAAGTGTGGTTTCTCAGGTTTGTTTTCTCCGACGGTCTGCATTGTTGATATTTCATTTAAACATTCCACAGATTTTGAGTGAAATATAAATTTAACTGTATAACTATTGGTCCTTTGCAATAGTAAACGTCTAAAAATGAAACAAATGTTGATTTTTTTTTTCTTTGACACACTGTTCCACATACAGGATGGTTTTTTTGGTGATTGTTTTCATGATTTGAACATGGTGTGGGTTCTGGTATCATAGTGGCTCCACACAAGTATCAAAACTCCGCTGCCCCACTGCCGCCAGCTTTAAACCCCGCACAGCCTCTCCCATATGGTCACAGCCGCACAAAGGTGTCATGTCCCAATCCACGTACAGTACAGTAGTAAATTATTGACTAATACCAATCCGTACGCGTATGTGCGTTGAGATGGTGAGGCCTGGACTGATGAGAGAACGAAAGCCTGGCTTGGGGCTCTTTGTGATTGCAGAGCGGACTTTAGCCAACCGCAAAGGGCAAACTGGACACCACCACCACGAAGTGGGTCAATAGCACATCGATTTCTCATCTCATCATACTACGTGAGTTATGTTGTTATTCTAATATTCGATTTATGCAAGCAGGTAGGGCCTCATATTTTTACAACGGAAACCGTACGCTTTAAGCCTCTAACATTGTTGGAGGGGATGTGATAAAAAAAGCACTCTGTATGCCCAGTGGGGGACAGAGTCCTAGGGCTCACATTTCATCTCTCGCGTTTAGCGGACACGCTTATCCTCAGCGACTTATGCAGCTTACACTCTTTACATACAATCCCTTTATACAGCGGGATGTGTACTGATGTAATTCAGGTTAAGTACCACGCTCAGGGGTACAATGACAGTATTTCACCTGGGAACTAGACCTACAGCCTGTAAATTGCAAGTCTAGTCCCCTCACCATTATGCTACGCTGCCACCCCTGTGATTCTGTAGTTTCCTCTGCAGCTGTGTGTTGGGCCATTCTGACACATTGTCTTTCAGTGTGTGGTGGTGCCCGGGCCTACAAACACTGCCACAAACAAGGATTTCTTAAGAGTCTGTAGCTAAAGTAGCTAAAACAGCCACTTTTTTGTCTTAAATGATATATCCTTGGATTCAGCCAACATTAGTCCTTTCGCAGCTAAAAACTAAACACTTTTGTTTCCTTTTGGTGATTTCTAAATTTACCGAACTGTGCCTGTAAAGAGAGAGGTTTGAGAGAGGTTTGACCTTGAATATTAGCTGAAGGTGAAAGCTGAGGACAAATTTTGATGTAATCCCTGCCATGGTTCTCAATTGCATTTCATAACTAGTCAAATAAATGGTTGCTCAATTATATGCGCTTCACAGACTATTTATCTTTACTAAAAGACTCTGAGAGGAGTTGGGTATCATTTTAGAAGTTTCTCTTTCATAGCTGTCACTGCTATACTATGTTGTTATATCGTCTTCTCATTAATATTTGCAGTTTTATTTATCAAAATTAATGGCTGCCACTTCCTTCATTTCGGCTTAATGCGACAGTCCCACAACTATTTGTTTTCGCATAAGGCTTCGATCAGTTGTTGCACTGAAGAGTTTATTTATATATTTTTTTATTTTTTTACTCAGATCTATAACTTGGTTCTCACACAAAATAGGATTAGGAAACCTCCAAGGACACACAATGGAAACCCCCACAAAACTTGTTTCTTTTCAGAAGCAGGAAAGAGAACGGTGCAGCTGGACAGCCAGGCAGCCTGACTGTCTCTCTCTCTCTCTCTCACTGATACTGCCTCTCTCTCTCTCTCTCTCTCTCTCTCTCTCACACACATACACTGACACTGCCTCTCTCTCTCACACACTGACTCTGCCTCTCTCACACACACTGACACTGCCTCTCTCTCTCTCTCTCTCTCTCTCACACACACACTGACACTGCCTCTCTCTCTCTCTCGCCCTAACACTGTCTCTCTCTCTCACACACACACTGACACTGCCTCTCTCTCTCACACACTGACGCTGCCTCTCTCTCTCTCTCTCTCTCTCTCTCTCTCTCACACTGACTCTCTGCCTCTCTCTCTCACACACACTGGCACTGCCTCTCTCTCTCTCTCTCTCTCTCTCACACACACTGACACTGCCTCTCTCTCTCTCGCCCTAACACTGTCTCCCTCTCTCACACACACTGACACTGCCTCTCTCTCTCTCCCACACTGACACTGCCTCTCTCTCTCTCACACACACTGACACTGCCTCTCCCTCTCTCTCTCACTGACACTGCCTCTCTCTCTCTCTCTCTCTCACACACTGACACTGCCTTTCTCTCTCTCTCTCTCTCTCTCTCTCTCACTCTCTCACACACACACTGACACTGCCTCTCTCTCTCTCACACTGACACTGCCTCTCTCTCTCTCCCACACTGACACTGCCTCTCTCTCTCTCTCACACACACTGACACTGCCTCTCCCTCTCTCTCTCACTGATACTGCCTCTCTCTCTCACATACACTGACACTGCCTCTCTCTCTCACACACTGACTCTGCCTCTCTCTCACACACACTGACACTGCCTCTCTCTCTCTCTCTCTCTCACACACACTGACACTGCCTCTCTCTCTCTCTCTCTTTCTCTCGCCCTAACACTGTCTCTCTCTCACACACTGACGCTGCCTCTCTCTCTCTTTCTATCTCTCTTTCTCTCACACTGACTCTCTGCCTCTCTCTCTCGCACACACTGACACTGCCTCTCTCTCTCTCTCTCTCTCTCACACTGACACTGCCTCTCTCTCTCTCTCTCGCCCTAACACTGTCTCCCTCTCTCACACACACTGACACTGCCTCTCTCTCTCTCTCTCTCTCTCTCTCTCTCTCTCTCTCTCTCTCACTCTCACACACACACACACACTGACACTGCCTCTCTCTCTCTCACACTGACACTGCCTCTCTCTCACACACACACACTGACACTGCCTCTCTCTCACACTGACACTGCCTCTCTCTCTCTCTCTCTCTCTCACACACACACACACACACACACACTGACACTGCCTCTCTCTCTCTCGCACTCAGCAGCACTAATGGCACAGAATTGCAGAATCTCAGCATTACACCAATGATTTTTGCAACACAATCCCATCTCTCTGGAGACAAGGCCAAAGCCATTAAACTCCATCCCACATGTGACTGCCGCAGCTGTCAGATCCCCGTGATTAATGGTCATTTTTATCCTTCCCAGAATCCTCACCTCAGGGGTGAGTGTCCGGTGCATTAACACCCCCGTCAATACCAGTTCCCCAAAAACATTTTTTTTAAATATGTGTCCTTTCCTCTTTCAGTCCCCTTCTGAACTTATTATTTTAACTCGTGTTTTTTTTTTCTATAATCGTTTTTTTCTACATGTTTCACATCTGAGTGTCTCTGGCAGTGGTGTCACTGTTTATCTGCGCTGCCATGATAGGCTTCTTGCTTCTCCTGGTGGCTGTCAATACTTCCATTTTATCTGCTGGTTCGTGTTTAATAGCTGGATGGTTGCTAAGCATTCTGTCTTTGTATGCCTTTTTCTTTAAAACACTTCACGTTTGGTCACAAGATAAATATTTATTTTTGGCATACTGTTTTAGCTCAGTGTAGAAATATCTCCTGTTATCCTAACATAAACCGAATCCTCATGTCACTTCACTTTGCATTGCTTTAAAGAAAGGAGACATTCATAACTCTCTAGTTGCCTGATCTTGGTTTTACAATTTGAGATACTTTTATCTGCTATTAAAGTTTTTTTAAATGTATCATGGTGCCATATACACTTTCTTAAAAAAGCAAATTGGAGATTAAAAATGGTAGAAATGATGGCACAGTATTTCCCTTTATTTGAAAGCCTATATGCCTGTAGCATCCAGCCAATATGTAACTGCAACAAGTATTTTGGATTCATTGCTTTTTCCCAGTTATGATGTGCATGACTAGCAAAGAGAAGACTATCATAAGTAAAAATTATAATTTGTGTTCGAAAAACAAGATCATAACTTTAGTTTGAAGGTTGGGGGGGTTGAAATCCATAGACCCATAGAACAACAACCCTCTTGTGGGATCTGGTGGTATTTAGCCTCATAAACTGAATACAATAGCCTATCCAATCCTAGAATTCTCTCTGACATTGAGAATTTATCGTATCCAGAGCGAGAGATGTTTTTTCGCAAAGAAATAGAGCCAAAACGCAGGAAAAGAAACATAATGTGTTCTATAAACACAGATATTCCAAGGTCTTTTTTTAACAATGGGCGATGACCCAAACATGAACCACAGCAAACTAAGCTAAGCTCCAACTAAGCTGTTTCTTTGAGCCATTTTCTTTGGTGTCTGAAATGTGTATTATTTGCATTGTTAATGCATCTGGCTCAAAAAAGGTTTACAATTTTTACCTCCTCCACAACAAGCTATCAATGATAGACTAAGCTACAATTTTTTTATGTCCACTGTGGTAGTGTTGCTATAATGTGATTACTAAAGGTGCCGTCTTGTATATCTTGGACGGGTTATTCATGTTTTGTTGACCTTTTAAAGTTGTATTTGTATCGCTGATTATTTTCTGCAATGTGAGGCCATGCTGTACATTTATTGTGTTATTATTGTGGCACAATATTTGTATTCCATTGGAATTCACTTGTGCACTGATAATAAATAATAAATAACTGAATTCTGATGGTAGGGGCAGCACGGATGGTGCAGTGGGTAGCACAGCCGCCTCACAGCAAGGGGGTCCTGGGTTCGAATCCCCGTCGGCCGGGGCCTCTCTGTGTGGAGTTTGCATGTTCTCCCCTGTTATGCTAGGGGGAACAGAGGAACCAAAAGCAGACAGGGGTGCAGAAAAATGCAGGTTTTATTCCAAAAGGGGCAGACAGAGCGGAGTCGAAAAACAGGCCAGGGTCAAAAACCAGGGGGTCAGTCCAACAAAGCAGAGGTACAGATATCCACAAAGCAAAGAAGAGCCAAGGGAAGCAGGCAGGGGTCAGAACCGGTAATCCAGATAAACAAGGGCAAGGGCAAGGACTCAGGAACAAGGGCAAGGGCAAGGAAACAAGGAGGCTAGAACTGGGGGAAGGAATCAAGGGCTCAGACAAGAAAACAGGACAAGACGAACTACCAGTGTGCAACTGAAAAGGACAGGTATAAATACACAGGGGAATGAGACAAACTAGGCGGGGCATGGGAGTGAGGGCAGTCTAACAAATAAACATCAGGTGAGACACATGAAAGGGTAATAGGACAATAACGAGGGGGAAACGAAAAAACGGACTGGATTCACAAAGATTCACAATGTAATACAAACGGCTCCGGACTAGAGAGTAGACAATTGCAGAGAATCAGGAGATGCAGAGATAAGGAGAGACAGGTGCGAATACTTCGCTGAAACTAAGCAAGTAATCAGTGATAGAATAGGGAGGCGGAGTTACAGAACAGAATTGAAACTGGAGATGCATTAGTAAGTTAGTTAAGTGATTTAAATTACAAATACCCAAAACTAGTGAATGTTAGTTTGTTAGTTTGACAAACATATTAGTGTGTTAGTATAATTAGTACTGTACAAATTCTATGTTAGTTGGGATTAGTATATTAGTGCTATGTACAAACATGAAATGGAGAGAAAGCAGGAAGTAAGGAATGCAAGATTGGAAGGAAGGTTGAACCCCGGAACTACCGTAAACACCCGAATAGTGGGGCACGCAGACAAGGGAGTGACTGGGCTAGTAAACATTCAGACTCAGACATCACAGGTGAAGATGAGTGCAAAGACTAATAACTATAAACAGAACACCAGACATGAATATGAAAAATAATAAATAACAAGAATGAAGATAATAAACAATGATGAACTAACACAGAGAACACAGGAACATAACACTCCTCGTGTCTGCGTGGGTTTCCTCCGGGTACTCCGGTTTCCTCCCACAGTCCAAAGAAATGCAGGTTAGGCTGATTGGAGAGTCTAAATTGCCCATGGGTATGAGTGTGTGAGTGAATGGTGTGTGTGCCCTGCAATGGACTGGCGTCCTGTCCAGGGTGTATTCCTGCCTTTCGCCCAATGTATGCTGGGATAGGCTCCAGCCCCCCTGCAACCCTGTTCAGGATAAGCGGGATAGGATAATGAATGAATGAATGAATGAATGAATTCTGATGGTATTCCAAATACTAAATTGAATACCAAATATGAAGTTAAATAGTTAGCCTATTTTTATAAGAATGTAAAATATAATCTGCATAAGCAGTGGTCACGCTAGCCAATTGAGTATTGCATTTTTGTGTTTTACACAAATTCCAAGTGAATTTGTGTAAAACACAGATCTTGAAATATCCTGCATTCCAAAAATGCAATACTCAATTGGCTAGCGTGACCACTGCTTATGCAGATGACATTTTTACCTCACTATTCATTTACACAGCTGGACATTAACTAAAGCAATCCGAGTAATTTGCTCAATGCTATAATTGCAGTGCCCCAGCATTGACCCACAACTTTTTGAGTTACAAGCCTTAGCAAACTAGTTAGTATTAGCAAACTAATACTACACTGCCTCCCTTCTCCAGAGCTTTTAAAAGTTTAAACTGTAAAAGCAGGCTCAGTATTCCTGTCCTGATGTGAATCAAGCCACAGCCTTGTTCACAAAACCACCTGTCCTTGAGTGACATTGATCACCACCTATGAGTGACAGCCTATCGCAGTGCACTGTGTGAGCACGCTAGCCCTGAAATGATGTGCTTCCAGACAGTTTCACAATCTATACCGTCTGATGGGTGGAAAGTAGCGTAGCTGTCCTGTCTGTGCCTGGCTCTAAAAGGCTGAGAATTGTGTGCCTGAGGAGCATTCCTTGATCACTCTTTCACTCTTCCCTCAAAGAACGTGTTTAAGCCCAATTCAAATAATCTTCATCCATGAGCACTCCAGCAATGCTGCACCAGGTCCACGGTGTCACTGTTGGAGTAGCAGTCACTGGTGTGAAAAGGAGCATTGAAAATCTTTGTTCCTGTCGTGATTATTGTGCTTATTATTACGGTTGACATTACCTATAAATGTTTTAATAATGCGCTCATATGCTGGCTCTGCCGCGTTACAGAATGATGAATTTTCCAGCCGTGCATATTGACCGGGGGGAGGCTCGCCGGGCAGCTCGTCACATCGCTAATGCAGGGAGAAGCCTTGCTAGCCCGACCCGGATTCTCACTCCCCGCTTATTAAAGAAGCACGGCCGGCTCATCAATAGAGAACGCTGTAAATGTATACATAAGCAGGGATGATTACATTTCAGCGCTGTGCTGGGTGCACTAATGCGCTGAGTGAAAATAACAGAGCGGGTGGACCGTTCTCTGCGGCTGCTCGGGGGGGAAATCAAATTCCCCGGCAGGCCCGTGTCCCAGCACCCAGATAAAAAAGCGCAGACTAAGCTTGTGACCTCTGACCCCTCACCCCTCGCGCTTTCTAAGCCAATGTACTGATTTAAAAAAAAAAAAATCAATGGGCCCCAATCAATAGGAAAATATTTTTAGCCTCTAACTGGATGATATGTTTTGACAAGGCCAGAGAGCCTCCGGCACAAAAGAGCAATGAAAAAAGAAATCAGGAAGACAGAAAATGAGAAGTTTGCCTCATTGGCTGGAAGAGCTAACACAAATCATCCTTTTTACTCCTCCTTTTCCCCCCTTTGAGATTTCAATTACGAGATACGGCCATGCTGATGAGCAAGCAGAATGATGCGCACACTGCCTTTCCCGCCTGCCTGCCCCAAAGACCCACCTCCACTCTGCCCAACTTGTGTAATCTGTGAAGCCACCTTTCCTCACGTTTAGTCATAAAATAAAATGCTGAACATCTGACATATGGAAAGTTCAAAATGTACACCTTACTAAATATGTGTTGGCAAAAGATTTACACTATTTTAGGAGGACATACATATGATTAAATTACATGTATTAAAGGCACAATAATGAATTGTTATGACATTGAAATGAGGAATGATGATTTATTTTAAATGTACAAAATTCAATATTTTGTAAATGTGCTGTGTGATTGTGTTTATATTACTGGAGCTGTAAGTCACCAGTACTGAGCCCCACAGGAGTTACCTCCCACATTGCCATGTTAAGCTGTCTGGAAATGTCCTCAAAATCAAAGGACATAAATTTGTGTTTAAATTAAATGGAAAAAGTCTGCTGATTTCTGGGTTAATGTCGTTTGGCTTGATCTAAACATCCCTCAGGTCAGTTTCTCTGGTTTCCCTATGATAATGTTCCAGAGGGGAACTAATAAAATAGTAATCCTGGTATGAGTTGCTTGTGCATTTAGAAATGTGCATTTCAGTATAAGGCAGCAACCTGAAACAGAAAGTATGTATGTGTATAAAATATTCAATGTATCTTCTCTCTATGAACAGCATGCATCCCATACAGTAGTTTTGAGTATTATTTGTTATTTTTTTCTCATGGATATTGTCAATAAGCCTTCACTGTGATAGCAAGCAAATCCTTGAAACAACATATTTTATGCAATGATCATAATTTTCCATAAGAATGAATTGCTGGGAAGTTATGTTTTGTCCAACCAGCATTATTAGATGGCTACATTTCTTCATATGTGATGCAGTACATGTTTTTCTTATTCTTCCATAAATATAGCACGGAAGAATACTTATTATATTGATGCTCTGTAACAATGCAGTGCTTAGGATTGCCAAGGATTATTTGAGCTATTGACCAGGTAGTGGGTGAAATATGTCATCGTGATCATTTGAGAAATCCATCATCAGGGAATGCTATTGTTTGCCTGAAAACGGGTTTGTAGTCAAGGAGAAAGAAGGCAGAATGAAAGGGAGTGAGAGTGGAAAATGGATGCCTTGGCTTTGAATGCAGTGGGAGAGGTACGCAGAAGACACAGAATCAATTCACACAGAAATCAATTTACATGCCTGAACGTGTGCATACGGGGTGCTTTCACATATTCCACAACAGTCTCATACCTATATCTGTGTGTCTGATGTAAAATATGTGTCTTTCTTTATTCAAATATAGGTTGTGATGGGTATGTACAAGGTTCACCAATTTCCCATTTAGAATGGCCCGTGTACTGCAGAACGAAGGCTTGTGGGTTTAAGGTTTGTGTAGGTGGGTGCAGTCATGTGACACCACCTCCTCTGTACAGAAAGCAGAGAGGCAGGGGAGTAGCAGGACCTTTAAAGGTCTATGGCAGGTGTATCCACCGCTAATTTAGAAGCTTTTTTCTGTATGCAAAAGTCTGGCCGCTGAATAGAAGACCCCTGCTACTCTGATCGATTTCCAGCCAGCGCAAGGCATTTACACCGTTTTGGTGGAGGCTGAAGACGCCTCTGCTTCAATGGGCCGGACACAGCAGGCGGACTGAAGCCCACTGCCAGGGCCAAGGTGGTGGTGCGGCAGGGAGGGGGGGGGAGCAGATGGGGCAGCAGGGAGGGGCAGAGGGGCTGGAGCTGGTGGGAGGGAGGGAGGGAGGAGGAGGGAGGGGGGGGGCTGCACGGGGAGTGGCCATTTTGTCCGGCCCAGCCCTACCCCAGCACTTCATCACGGAGCGGAGGCTCAGAGCAGTGCCGGGCCAGCAGCCTCCGATCTCGTCTCAAGGTGACAGTCACCCCTGGCCTCTCCTCGGGCTCCCAGTCTCTCTGTCCATCCATCTTCAGACAGCCTGACACCGGCTTCTCTCCCCCATTTTACAGCCAACCAACATTTCCTATTGATTTATTGATGGCAGTCTGCCTGTGGAGGGGGCTCCTGCAGACTCTGCGCTCTCTTTCTCTCGCTCTCTCTCTCCCTGCCTCCCCACATGGATTTTTTCCTTCCTTTTTTGCCCTCTTTCTTGTGTTAGCCCTCTGCACCAAAACAGGAATTACCGCATGCAGGTGCACTACTGCTGGGAGTGGCGGTCAGCTTTTATTTCTTTCTGTTTCTCTCTCTCACTCTCTCTCTCCATTTCTATACCTTTCATTCACTCTCCCCTTTTTTATTTATTTTTTTTTGTTTTCTAAAGCTGTTTCTCAAATGTTTCTGGAAACCTGGTTCTCTGAAACTGGAAAATAACTGGAAAATAACTTTTTGATTTCAACTTTTCATTAGCTGTAGGCTACTGTATACTGTATATGTTTATTTTATATTTTAATATTTAAGGCCGCTAAACATATTGGTTTCTGGTATATATGTTTTCCAGCATCTGTTATTCTGCGGCATATGAAGCAAGGAGAACATTGTGTAGCTTGTGTGGAGTGAATTGTTTTGAAGTGCTATTTCTACATTTCACATTATTGATCAATTTCTATTCTGACAACACTTGCTTGACCTTGTAAAAATCTTTTGACTGGTTTTGCATTTTGTTTTCAATCTGGTTTACTGCAGGGCTTTTTATTTTTTATTTTTTCCTTTCTTTTGATTTTTTGTTTGCTCTGCAATGGATATACAATTGCCACGTTGCATTTATTAGGTTCCAATAATATCTTAATTTCTATATCAACCTTAAATTTCCAAAGTTCCAACCAACAACATCTTTCAGATGAGCAAAAGGTCTCAGCCTGTCATACCCTCTGGAGAAGTCAGAACACCTCTTTGTGTTTGTAGATTGGATTATTTTATTGACCCTTAAGGTGATGCATCATTTCTCAGGGTGTTTAAAAGCATAACCTTTTAAAATAGTTCAACATGAAAAAAAGGGAATAAAATAAATTCTGTCCTCTTCTCTGTTCACCAAGTCAATAACACCACACACCACTCCGGTTTACAAGTCACCTTTAATCTATCTCGCATTGTGGAAAACCTGCATTTGAGGTTGTTTTTAAGAAAATATTTCTTATGATTTTGATACAGCAGGGTGAGTCAGTCAGAATGACCCCTCCCTCTCCTCATCAGAGGGAAGGTGTTTCAGCACAGAGGAAGGGTGTGTCATTCAGTGTGACCCCTCAGAGTGAAAGTGTTTCAGCACTGAGGCAGGGCGTGTCAGTCAGAGTGAATGACCCTCCCACTCCCTCTCAGAGGGAAGGTGTTTCAGCACACAGGCAGGGTGTGTCAGTCAGAGTGACCCCTCAGAGGGAAGGTGTTTCAGCACACAGGCAGGGTGTGTCAGTCAGAGTCACCCCTCAGAGGGAAAGTGTTCCCTGGGCTGTGGAGCGTGCTCACTGGGGACAGCCTCCTGCCAGTCACAGGCCTGTGGGCAGTGAGTCTGATCGATCAGGACCCACTGTGAGACTTTGGGGATTTGGCAGATATTAGTCCTCTGAAATGGGAGAGTCTTGGCTGGAAAAGTTCATAATGCACCTCTTTTTCCTTTCTCATGTCATATAGTCTGGTTTATTGTTCCTTCATGCTCACAGGAGAATTGGGAGTTTTTCATTTTTTCTTTATTTCTCTGTTTGCTGAGATGATTATTAAGGCCATGCAGATTTCACTATCATTTACCTTTGTGATGATAGGTAGTTGTGATGAAAGATAGTTTCAGTAACTACCAGTACCCGTAAGATATTATCAACAAACCAACATTACAAGTGGAAATATGATTCATAATACAATATAATATAATATTGGACATATAATGTTGGACATGCATTGTATTGGATAGCCGTGGGTTCAAATTTCAGGTTGTTTTATTTTTTTCTTAAAGGCTGCTGCTTGTGACTTTCAACGTGTCCTTCAGTCACTCTTCCTCCCAGACTTTGAAAAGCGGAGCTTACATCTCCTGCATCTGTGACATGGCAGAGTGAGCATGTTGGGCATCACCCCAAGTCCCCCCACACGTACCCCCCCCCCCCCCCCAACCCCTGCCTGGGGGCCTCTGTGATGGCACACTTCAGCTCCAGGCCTGAAGGAACAGTCTGCTCACTGAGGCATGCAGAGACAGACCCTACCGCTCTCCCACGTGATTCACATCCTTCAGCAGGGTTAATGCACATGAACACAGACACCACTACTTCACACCACTTCCCATGTGCTGGGTACCTCACACCATCCCAAAACCTTTGCTTTTAGGTTCTTAGGTTCTTTTAAAGGTAACATTATCACTGTTCTTGTGCCCTTGTTTTTCATAAAAGCTTTATACAATGGTCCTTTCATCGAGAGCCTGACCCATTATTATAAATGAAGGGTAAACATTGGATATGATTGGATGGAGGCATTACAATATACAGGGGTTTGCTTTTAATTGTGCTCAATAATTTATAAAGATGTCAAAAGATTATGAAAATGTATATATTCTATTTGATTCTATTTTCATGCATTATGTGCATTATTTTATGATCTAAAATGGATTTTAACAATTATAAAGTTAAAGGATAGCACCTACAGTGAAATCTTTTGTGGGTAAAGTTTGTAGGAATTGGATTGTGTGCATGTTTTTCTTTGAAAAAATCATGATTAAAATTATAGCTGGACTCGGTTTATATTGGCTACAAGTAAGTTGTTATCCTGAAACTATAAAACATGACATTCCACCACTTTGTGTCACCAGCACTTAGTATAGTATAGTATAGTATAGTATAGTATAGCATAGTAGTCCACCTGCCTGCTCCACAATGGGTGTTCTTCAATAGAAGTAAACTAGTTTGACGGAACCTTGCAGAACATACATTCGGTGGATGTGAATGCTTAACCGTGGTATTATATTTATATACTGTTGAATTTTTTTTGAATCATCAACTTTTTGAAATGATGTATTGGGCTGACTATTGCTTGCTGGGATTTTGAGAATTATATCCCTTCACGGCTTCAAAGAGATCACAGGTAGAACATGTCCGTGTCTTCTGTAGCATGCTGATTTGAGTCAGGAATACCAGGGAAATGTGGACAGCTCTTTGATCATTGGGGGATCAATGAGAGAGCCTATCCATATTCATTCCTCCCAGTGAAGTTTCCCTCAGGACTCATCTCCCATGGGAGGGATGGAGGGGGAACCCTGGGACGGGAGGAGAGGGGTTTTGTGAAATTGAAAGCCAGCTGCTTTCCCTTGCACCCTTGCAGTCCGTGCATAACCTGCAGTTAGTGCGATGAGTTCCCTGGCTGTGTGTTGATCTCGAATGATGATGTCCAATGTATTCAAATGGTTTCATATCTCCCTTATTGTGTTGATTAGTGTGTTATTTCACCTTTACCTGGCAGAAGATATGAAGGATTTGGTGTGCAATGGGCGTAAGTGACATGTTTGGCCAAAATAGATCTATCTCATGGCAAAAGTAACTACATTGAAATAGGGCGTAAAACCCTAAAGATTCATCCCAAAAACCTTGGTTCATTCAAACATTTGTTTTGGCTGTCCTGTAGAATTTTAAAAATGCACTTACACCCCTTATGCACCAAAACCTCGATGTATACCTTTTTCTATATACTTAAGTGGGAATTTCTAAAGCTGGCACCATCTGTGCTTTCAGAAAAACACAGACTGGAAAAATAAAAAGGTTTTCAGAAAGTTTGCTTCATCACGTTTTGTGGTAGGAGGCTCCAATGGCAGATTTCAGTCTGAAGTAGCCTTTATGATGTTGTTCTTCAGGTCTCGTAGCAATTAGTGTATTTGTCAACTTTGTGGAAGTGAAATCAATGAAAGAAGGACAGAGAACCAGGAAGCCCTGAATTAGATTAAAGGATGTCGGCTCCATTATGTGTGCTGGTCCTTACGAGAGGCTCCTTTATGGCAGAGGTGCTCAGAAATTCTCTGTCTCTTCACTTTGAGATATCTTGAGGGCTGACACAGATATAATAATTGGTCAGGATGATCACTTCCGCCGACTCTTACCCCCTTCAAGATCCTTTCTTGTCTGGGCCTGCCGTTGGCCTTGAAGCAGCCTCAGCCCTGTGTGGTTTTAAAAGCCTGAAGGAGAGCAGGAGAGCCTGGGAGGGAGGGCCTGAGGAGGGCTAATGGCTGCTCTGGAGATGAGCTGGCCTGCCTGCCTGCCTGCCTCCCGTCTCCCAGTGCTGCCCAGAGGCCCTGTTTCCAGCAGGCTCTCGTCAACTCTCATCTGTTCACCATCTTACTGTGTTTACAGTCAGCAGAACGCCTTTGGCAAAAAGAAACATGATCGCATGCCCGTCTAAAATAAGAAAATGTTTTCTCATCAAAAGGCAACATTTGGTCTGAATACGTGGGTCTGTGTATATTTGTGTGTGTGTGTGTGTGTGTCTGTCTGTCTGTCTGTCTGTCTGTGTGTGTTTTCTAAATGCTACATGTAAGAGAGGCATGGTTTTATTGATGGAAATAAACCAGAAATTATCAACCAAAAGCAACATCCACAGACAGTATGAATATGTTAAACACTTTTGTTGGTGGAGAAAACACATCCTGAAATAGTGATCAGATAGTAAACTAGGCCTATTCATAATGTCTGTGGTCAAGATGAGCAACATTGAATCCAGTCGTGTTTATTTGCAAATCAAAGTTCCATAATTTCATAAGCTCATTTTACTGCACACATTCACAATATAATCTCCCATACCTCTCCCTTCTCCACACCTGTTTTAGACACACATACTCAGGTGAGGGGACCCTCTAGTTGTCTTGTTAAGTGCTTAAGGTCCTGTGTAGATGGAGGGTAGCTGATCCAGGCTGATTGGATGATGGAGGGCAGCTGATCCTTGCTGATTGGATGATGGAGGGCAGCTGATCCATGCTGATTGGATGACCTGTCCAGAGGGGCCTCCGGGGAAAGCCCCGATGTGGCAAATTAGAGCGCCTCCAGCCAGGAGGTCAGCCAGTTACCCCTCCCCCATACTCTCTTTTCTCCACCCACCTTTGCTGTTAATACTGTATGTCTGTGTGTGTGTGTGTGTGTGTGTGTGTGTGTGTGCATGTGTGTGTGTCTTTCTGTGTGTGTGTTCACTTGTGCAGATAACGGCCTGTATTCTGTCAAGATTTGTCTTTAATTAAATTGTCAACAAACTTTATAATTTGTTATTTATTTATAAATTAGATTTATGTTTATTGAATTCAGGCAAATCTGTGGTGTGGGAGAGGTTATGCTTTATCACTTAGTACCAATATTTCCCTTACCTGTTATTGTTATTTTTCAAAAAAATATATTTCCGGAAAGACATAGAGACTGTAGCCTTTTTGAAAAATTAGGTAGCTCTCGTGGCCAAGCATTTTTCATCGCTGTCTTTTCCTCTAGCATTTCTCTATTTATTCTGGTGTTCCCAATGTTCATTTGTATTGCGAAAACCCTTTCAATTTTTGAAAGAGTGGTCCAGAAAAAAGATGGCTGTGTGATAAAACTGTTATTGCAGGACATTAACCTGTTTGAGACAGGAATAACCACGAGGAGAGAAGGTGAAGCCGCCGTGCTCACAGACCACACCGCTGTCTCCCACGTGCCCGTCTCACCGCCATCCAGAGAGAGTCAGCCATGACGCTCTTCTCAAAGTTGGAACTGCTCTACCCCCATTTTCTCCTCTCTCTCGGACCAATTAGACGGAGCGCGGGGAGAGGGGGCGGGCAGGCTGGGGGATGTGGCGTGCGTCCACACTTGATTACTCTAATGAAATGTCCATTGATTCCTATAGATTAATGTGAGAGGAGCAGCAGCTGCAGAATGGCTAACACCTCTGGGTCTGCCCCTGGGGAACATGGGACACGGGAGGGGAGAGAGGAGAGGAGAGGAGGAGAGCAGGAGAGGAGGGGAGAGAGGAGAGGAAAGGGGAGGGAGAGCAAGAGAGGGAGAACAGGAGAGGGAGAGGAGGGGAGAGAGGAGAGGAGATTAGGAGAGCAGGAGAGGAGAGGGGGGAGAATAGGGGATGAGGGGTGAGCAGAGGAGGAGAGGAGAGACGGGAGGGAGATGAGAGGAGAGGTGGAGAAAGGAGAGAGAGGATGGTAGGGAGAGGAGAGGAGATGAGAGGAGAATAGGGGATGAGAGGAGAGGGGAGGTGGAGAAAGGAGAGAGGAGGGTAGGGGGATGAGAGGGCGGAGAATAGGGGATGAGAGAAGAGCAGAGGAGGGGAGGGGAGGGGAGGGGAGAGGAGAGAGAGGAGAATGTGGCCTCTGAGTCCAGGCAGGATGAAGTGTGATATGTAGAGAGCAGGACAGGGCGTGGCCTGGTGGTGCGTGTTTGTATGTTTGTATGTGTGTGCTTGTACATGTGTGCATCAGGGCAGTGTAGTTCACTGTTTTAAGTCATTTGTAATGTGTGCCTTCCATAAAGGAAATGTATATTAATGATAAAATCACTGCTGTATGAGGAAATAGATATTACTTTAGATGTAAGTGGTCTGACTGCACCTGTCAATTGGGAGGTTCTGTTGCCTTTGCAACCACACATTCTTCTGTTTTTAGTCAGTCTCTTTCTTTATCTCCCTCACTCCTTCTTTCTTTCTCTCTCTTTATTTATTGCATTTCCTTTACTTACCATTTCCTGAGTCCACTCTACTGTGTCCAGATTGGCCAGGGGCAGACCATGTGCCATTGATTTTCCCCCTCCCCTGTTTTCCCTGGGATTTGATGGAATAATAGATCCATGGCAACAAAGAGAGCTCTGTGGCCATGAAAAAATATCCCATCCCTGACATTTGTGTGGCCGTTTCATCCACAACTGTTTTTAAAACCTGCTTAAACCTGAAATTTAAATGACATTGTTTTATTATCTACCCTATTTCATAATTAACCAAACAGGGGTCAAGAAATATTATGAACTGAACAGATGAAACATTAGCACAAAGGCTTTTTGAACTCAGACCTCTGCCACATTTATTTGAACTGTATATATTTGAAGTTGTCGACTGTAACCTGGTCTCTGAAACACTATTCTGAAGAAGTCAGGAAATGGTCAACACCATTCATACCTTCTGGCATTCATTATTTCTGCATGCATTCAGTAACGGCACTAACAGTTCATTGTGAAGGTTGAAAAAATATCCATTGCCTTGAAATTCAGAAAATTACTTTGAAAGTGCGGCATTATATGTTGTAAGACCATGTAACTGAAATGAAATATGGCTGGTCAAACAGACAAATTCTTATACTACCTGGACATCTTTCATGCCTTTGTGCACAATCAAGTATGTAAAATAAATATTGCGATGTTAAAAGCATTCTTTTTCCCAATTGTGCTCATGCTGATAAATAGCATTTGCACAACAGACCTATAAACTCAAATAGCTGTCAATATTATAAAGATTGAGATATTAACATCTCGCGTGGACTGGAAATGGTTCAGATTGGCAGACCTTTCAGTGTGGGTCATATCAAAAGCAATGTGTTGAGTTAATTTGTATTGAATTGTTGCTGTAATTTGAAGACAATGAGTTTGGGGCTCAAAGTACACCGATTCAATAAACAGGCTGTTTCAGGACTAGAGGCTAGGCCTGACTGACAGCAGAAGTGTGGAGTACTGGACAGTCCAGCAAAAGATATTCTCTGTACACGGAAATCCAGTGACGAGTCGATTGTTGTCGTGTGCAGATATTATTTCCCTTCTTATGCTGTCACAGAAGACATTTGTTGAGATTCTTTGACTCTTTTATCCAAAGCACTCTCGTAATCTAATTGATTATATCTTGAAGTAGCTGTATGTAACCTTGTAAACAGTTTCTGGGTTTTTTGTGATTGGCATGTAATGAACCAAAGCTGATTGTGTGCCCCTCATGCACTTGCTGCCGAATGTCTCGTCGGGTGCCGTTTCCAACCCAAAGACATGAATCAATAGCAGCAATCTTTTAGACATCACATACATTCAACTTCTGTATCTTATGTGTTGTTTATCTCACAAAATGCACCCTTTTGAGAACGGTGGTGAAATAAAATCTTTGGTGACCTTTTTGGCTGCCTTTTTGTTGGCCAGTGTTGTGTACAGGGTCACTGTGCATTTTCAGTGCTGTGTACAGTGTGCATTTTCAGTGTTGTGTACAGGGTCACTGTGCATTTTCAGGGCAGGAGCTGTAGTCTGCATCTTTCTATTTTTATTTTATTTGTTTTCCATTTCCAGCAACATAAAATATTTAGCACAATGTCTGACCAAGTTTGTTTCCATTGAATTAAATAAGTTTCTTGTTACTCTTTGCTGAGACCTTGGGCCACCCACTGCACTTGCAAACAATGGAGATTGTAATGCAACTACTGTAGATAATAATATGTAAATGTTGAAAATCAATGCATTTCAATTTCTATTTCTGGCTCTTTAGGATTTATTTCATCATCAATCTTTCAGTTTTCTCTTTCAGTTTCCACCTACTTCAGCTTGTTAGATTCCAATGCTTCTCATATGGTAAATAAGGGCACTCATTTGAAGATGGAAAACATCAGATGGAATAGTGGCACTATCACTGCTGTGTGTCTGTGCTAAAGGGTGTGTGCGTGTTCTTGAGTGCGCTAATATGCGTGTCCATATAGCTCAGAACCAGCCTGTATAGTACTCGACACCTGAAACAGCAACCAAGCGGCTGTCATTACCTTCTCCCACTCCCGTTTAACAAGGCACTGTGCTGCTACCTGCATGCACAAAACGCTCCTATAAAGCCTGGCGATATCATAAATGAGCAATAAAAGCCTTAGATAATCAAACACTGGGGCATTAAGCAGGCTCTTCTCCGTAATGACTACGTAGCGCTATTGTGCAGTCTGGCAGCTAATCTCTCCCTGGCTGGCCTAATTGACACTGGGGCTTTTGATAAGGCAAACTCTCATCACCTAGATTAGGCACTCATTATTACAAGTATCATTATCCTTGCCACTAGTTTTGATCAGGGAGCAATTTCTCTTGGAGATGTATGTTTTAGGCCGGCCCTAAGCATTTAGTCTTCTTCCCCATAAAGCGGCAGATTGATAATCTGGAGAATCGCCCCCCTTGTTGGTCATTTGCAGCTATTAGGTCCCAGAGTGCCATTAGACAAATGATACCGTTTGAGAGCGAATGCAGAGCAAACTGCAAACCAACAGGATATAATCCTGCTCTTAAAGTGTTCGCAACCGGTTTGCGATGAGCACATTTTTTCTCTTTCCTTCTTTCCTTATGTAATATGGGATTGGTGTGGCAGATATTTAGGGCAGATATATTTGCATTTAAACTTTAAGTAATAGTGATTTCGTGCATTTTTCAAGGTTAAGAACAGATGCTTTTGAATATCTCTGATTAATTTAATCGATGCATGTGATGATGGACCGAGTGTGTAATTCAGACTTTTGCTGTGTATAAATAAAAATAGTATCAGATTTTTAAATGTACCTGGGATGTGTTTTGAGCCTGCACACAGTGACACTGCAGTGTCGGTCATTGTCACGGTGTCCGGCCGCAGAGCTGACCAGCTTGGGGGCCCTGGCCGTTGACCTTGTGCTGAAAGGTCACTGGACACACAGAAGGCTGACCAGCTGGCCATTTCCATTTCAGAGATGCTATCAAGAAGCCAAGAGGCAGTTGATCCTATGGCCCCTGGACAACACGTTCTCCTGTGTGTGTGTGTGTGTGTGTGTGTGTGTGTGTGTGTGTGTGTGTGTGTGTGTGTGTGTGTGTGTGTGTGTGTGTGTGTGTGTGTGTGTGTGTGTGTGTGTGTGTGTGTGTGTGTGTGTGTGTGTGTGTGTGTGTGTGCGTCTGCATGGATGTAGTTCACTTCTAAGAGAAAAAGGTTAATGGAAGAAGGCTAGATTGGTAAAACTGTGAGGTTCTGTTGAGTAATGGTGAGCCATTTGGTGTACTATTATCAGTCACTAGGAGCAACCATTCACTATAGGAACTCTCTTTTTCCTTAGAAGACAATCAGAACAGTCAGCTCTCTCCAGTATTTACTTATGCATTTCATGGACTGTAGCAAACATTAGCTTATCACAGCAGGAGTAACACATCCGTGTTACGCAGCTTGCCTGTGCTCCACTATCTGGATCACCTAGGACACTTGTGAATGTCAGCTCACATAACTCGTAGACAGAGACCAGGATTCAATCCACAGTTATCCTTAACCTGAAATTCTAATCATGGACATAGTTGGGCACAGTTTGGTGATCAAAGTGGCTTTATTCAAAAATAGTGGGCTACTTTTGTAGTCATTTGAGTCAATATTAAGGCTTGAATCCTTTTCATGCACTATGGTATCTCAACCCCCTATGAAGCCCTTGTGTATAATGCATTATAAACACACCCTGTAGGTGTATAAACAGTGTATAATGCATTATAAACACATCCTGTAGATCTATATACAGTGTATAATGCATTATAAACACATCCTGTAAATCTATAAACAGCAATTTTGGAGTTCAAGCACCAAGAGTAACATTGTCCTATTTTTAGAGCCTACTACAAAGGCCCAATGCAAACTTCATTTATAAGTATTATTGCTTTTTCACTTGTGGCAGCCAGTCATGTTCAACAACCTTTTAATGAAATCATTAAACTATTTGACTGAGTTCAGTGTGTTGATCTTGTATCAATGTGATTATTATTTTTTCCACTTTATATAAAGCAGACTTATAACATACAGCACAGCCTATACATTTCTCTGTTTTAGGCGTTTAGATATAAGTAATCAAAGATCAATTCCAATGGCATTATAATATAATTAAATAGTATAGTCCATTGTGAATTCTGTGGAGATAAAATACTAAATGATGTTCAACATGAAAATAGTTCTCTATCCTTCATCAGTAATAATGAGGTATCATGGTATTTAACCTTGTAAATTATATCACTTTGTAATATATTCTTCATATTGATATAGTGTTAGGATAATATGTGCAGTTAAAATTATTTTAACCATGCACTATACACTCAGTGAGCATTTTATTAGGTATTTAATAGACTTATTTTTTAGGCTTATTGGTCTTCTGCTGTTGTAGCCTTTTCCGTTGTTTGTTCAGAGATGCTCTAATGCATACCACTGTTGTAATGTGTGATTATTTGCATTACTGCTACCTTCCTGTCTGGCCATTCTCCTCTGACCTCAACATGTTTTTTCCTGCAGAACTGCTGCTGGATGTTTTTTGTGTTTCGCACCATACTCTACAAACTCTAGAGACTGTTGTGCATGAAAGTCCCAGGAGATCTGAGTGTACATGTATTACAAGTCATTATGAATGCATTTATTATGAGTAATATTTTCCTAAATCATTGAACACATAGCATTAACACTATGTTTTTTACATTACATTATTGGCATTTGGCAGACGCTCTTATCCAGAGCGACGTACAGTTGATTAGACTAAGCAGGAGACAATCCAGGGTTAAGGGCCTTGCTCAAGGGCCCAACAGCTGTGCAGATATTATTGTGGCTACACCGGGATTAGAACCACCGACCTTGCGTGTCCCAGTCATTTACCTTAACCACTACGCTACAGGCCGCCCTGTAGCGTAGTGGTTAAGGTAAATGACTGGGACACGCAAGGTCGGTGGTTTGAGAGCATGTTTTGAGAGCATTGTTAATAGGAAAGTTGATGCTCTGAATAGAAGAAGGATAATTTAAGAGATCTGGTTCACAATACATGCTACAAAAAGATTATCTAGGAAAAGGGACTATTGAATAACCCCTTTAAGCATTTACATGTAATTCATACTTAGATATCTTGCATTAATAGTGCACAGATTTTTTATCAGCAACAAAATGAACTACAGCAGTAATCTTAATCCCAGAAGAGTCCATGTATGAGGTATTTTGCGTAATTTCAGAAAGGAATGGTCTGGTTGGGACACCTACATTACATCATGTTCAGTCATATTGCTCTACCCTACCACCATGTTTAAAACTCAGGCTCAGCATTTTTTTATTCTGAACATGGATATCTTATTATCTCATTGATTCTTTTGTCTTGTGACTGTGGTGCATTGTGGGCTTGCATGAACACCTGATCTTTAGTGTTTTAGTTCATCTGTGTCAAATTTAGACACACTGCACCAAATATCTCAATAAGACACAAAAAATGACACACAATTTTGCCAACATTTGTGTCCCATTGGTCTTGGTGTCCTTTACTTTAGCAGGTTTAGTAATCCCTCCAGCACTTGGGAAGTGCAGGGCCAGATCAGTGTGTCTGCGGACAGGGGGCAGAGTACAGTACACTTTCACAACAGTCACCTTTGTTTTGGGGAGCTCTAGTGAGGTATTTAGCTAACCTGAATTGGATGTCATGGCCAATACAGCCTATTTATATCACCGTGGAGAATGCACTGACCACGCAAAACTAATGATGTTGTGTAATTGCTCGTGACTTGAAGGTAGAATCAAAATAATACATTTTGTGTGCACTGATGAAATATGTTTTGATTTTCTATTTGAATAATATATCATAAAATGTATCTGAAATTAATATAAGGGGTGCACAATAATATCAGGATCGTTTTGGTCAATAATTGCTTAAAGTAAACATATATGTCTAGGCCAAATGCTAACATTATGGCCCATAAAATGCCTCAAAATGATAATGCTGCATAATTCTGCCAGAGAGGCAGCATGTTTGATGCTACTTAAGTGAACATGTCAAAAATAAGTCATGTCACAATCATCTGAACCCTTTTTGCATATTATTTTCCATATTATTGAGTCACACAGTGCTGTGATGCACCTAAATGAGAAACTTCAGCTGTTCCTATAAAATGGTGGCACGTGGAAAAAATAAGGTGAAGGAGGACAGGAACTAAGGGACAGGATGTATGTTATGGTACGAATATGTTGACAATTTAGTTTGAGACTAAATCATATTGGTCATCTGTTTCCCACTAAAATAGGCCGTATGACTGCTACAATTCTCACTTACAATATATAATAACACAATTATATGCTGGACTGACACTCTCCTCCAAAATATGTAATGCCCAGAATCTAAAGGCAGACCCTTCTATAACAATGCTATGCTAGTCCCTGAAGGCTGAGCAGGGCCAGACATTCGGCAGCCCAAAGAGCCGACAGCCCCACCACCATCAGCCATCACCACAGCTGGATAATGCACTATTCTCTGCCGGGGCCCCGTCTCCTGGAAACCATGGAGAATCTCCTGCATTCCTCCACCACTTAGTTATTGATTATCTTTATAATTCACGCCGAGTAAAATACCCTCCTCTGTCTGCTCGCCAGGCACAAAAGACACAAAGGCGCGCAAAACGCAGGATTTCATCCCAGCACCTGTGCACTGGGCTCTGCCTGCCCTTCGCGTTATATCGCACGTCCAGTTCTTCACGGCCAGACCGTTTGTGGAGCCCAACAGAAATAAAGCAGCGCAGATGGATAGATAAAGGCCTGTCACATACCAGACATGATTGGGTTTCATGTCTGTCATGTTGGAAAACATTTAAGACGGAATTGCTTGTTAAAAAGACCACATTTTTGTCCTCTTGTCATGTGTTTTTGTACAATGGTCAATTTAACTTATATTTCCTTATTTTTATATTTCTGATGTTTGTTAATTATATCCAAGTGAATATGTTACTATATTTTTAATTTTATTTTCAGTAGACTGTCACGAAGACGCTTTACAGACTAGCACTCTACTGTATATCTATCGCTGTTTTGCACTCAGGAATAAGTTTTCTGACAAAGGATATTCTTTTAAATGTATTATAGAGTGAATCTGCTTCCTTCAGTTAGAATCTGTACTTGCTTTAGGTTTTGTCTTATGCAAGTAATCACAAATGTTACTGAAATACTTATACAGGGGTAATGTACAGTAATATTTTTCTGCCAGCTTCAAAAGCAGTGTTTGGGTAAAAAAAAATGTACCAACCAAGTTATATAGTACAAATGAGTTACTGATAGCAGACCTTGATGTATTTAGTCTAAGCCACATATGGTCTGACTCTAAGTTAAGGTGCCTGAGAACACAGTGCTACATTCTTGACTTTAGGGAAGTACAACAAAGGTATATAAGCACAGATAGCAGAAGATCATTCAGTATTTACCACAATTATTTCCAACTTAATTCTTGGGAAAAATTTCAGTCACCAGTTTAATTGATCTGTCATGTATTTGTGTGTGTGTGCTTGTGCGCATGTTTGTGTTTGTGTGTGTGTGTGCACGAGCATGTGGGTGCGTGTGTGTATGCGTGTATTTGTGTGTGTGCTTGTGAATGCTTGCATGTGTGTGCATTAGTTTGTGTGTGTGTGCCTTAGTGTGTGTGTGTGTGTGTGTGATTATGTGTATATGTGTTTGTTGAGGGTGCTGGATATATGTTTCTCTAATCAAGTATGCAGGCATGTGTGTATATCCAGCTTCCAATGCATTTACAATTCACATTTTATCGCAGATGCTAGCTTTTTGGCTCACTTTACATTTTGATGAAGCTTTTGTCCTCTAAGTGGAAAATGGATATCCATACTTTTCTAGTCTCTGTAATCCTCTAAATTGCTGCTATGCAACGCAGGAATCTGAGTAATCTCCTTTAACAGCCACTGCTAATGTTCCTCCTCCAGGTGCTCTCATCTTAATTCATGTTATTTGGACCCGTTTAAAATGAGCCCTTGTGCCTTCTGACTCTGCCACTCACAACCGCCATCAGGACAGAAGTGAACATGTAAAAGTGGAATTTAAATTAGTCCTACTGGGAAACCTCCATATCCGCACACTAGAAAATACACTGCATTAACATCCGACTTATTCGCTCAGAGTGACCTCATTACTGCCCTTGCTGGGGAATCGACAATGCAGCACACCCTTCAGTCATGCGGCCATGTTTTATGTTTAAGTTTGCATAGTAGGACACAAACAATACACGGTAAAGGCCCTATTTATCAAGGAGTTTCAGTCTACATGTAAAGGACTATGAGTGTTCATTCATGGCTATCTGCTATAATGTAATTTGAAATAATGTTATCTTCCTATGTGTTTGATTGGGATGAAAAACACGGTTCATGTCAAGTAACTTTAGGAAACCATTTTTAGTGTGTCTGGTGGACACACAATTTTTAATATTTTCTGGAAACACCGATTTTTTGCATTTGCATTTATTGTAATGTTTAGCAACTGGAACACCACTTCTTAAACACGATTATTCAATTATTATTTATTGTTTTTTGTTTGTAATTGCTTGGGAATATGATACATATTTGTGAGTTTGTTAGAGCCTTTGATGTGACCAAACAATTTTCTGACAAAGGACTTAATCCTGAAGCCCACACGCTCCACTCTGAATTGTGCCAACCCACAGGCCCGTTGCTTGGGTGGGTACAGGTCCCTCTGAGTATTGAGCGTTTACCATTTGAACTTGTCTTTCCTGCAGCAGCAGGCCGTTTTGTCCTGGGGTCACCGACCCCCGGCTCCTCCTTCAGCTGCACGTGAACCTTAATTGAATGGCAGATGGTCCACTCGTATCAGCTAGTGCTCCATAATGTTCCGATATGTCTACTGATCCACTGTCACATTTTTGCATATTACAGAAAGAATTTTCCATTGATGCTGCAGGTCTGTGCCGTGCCTTCCTCTCTCTGTTGCGTGTAGGTGTCTCTCGGCCACTGTAAGCCTGGCCTTTCGCTTTGCTTTGCTCATCAGGATCTTCCTATTGATGTACTACTGTGTGCTCCAATATAGTCTGTATATACTATTTGAAAATATACCTCCCACAAAAGATGATGCAATCATTAATGAGGAAATTGTGTGTTGTGTTGTGTTGTGTTAAACAGAGGTGTATTATTCAACAGATTTTTTAGTTGTTGAAATACAGACAACCAATAATTAATATGGCTTAAAAATGAGTAGTTTCATAAATCCTGGACTTTTTTATCTGACTCACAAACAATTGAATGTACATTTCGCAGTCCAAAAGTTGACAAACTGGGAGAGAAATATGAAACCATATCCAACTACTGCATTTGGCTAGTATCATAGCTTTTTTTTCAGCTGGTCGTCAAGTAGGCTACAAGCCTGACACGGTTTAGAATATGGTGGGGTGCTTTAAGAAGCGGATCGATACAAGCTGCGTAGCCAACTTCATTATCATTCTGATTAGGATTTTATTGGCTAGAAGTATTGTGTCCAGTGGGTAGCCTGTTTTATGTTTATAATGTTGGATGTTTCTCATGCAAGTAAGGTATTCTGTCTAGGACTGTGAGGAATTCTATTTTGTGCGCTCATTCTTTAAAATAACAGGAAATTGGCGTATTTTTACGAATGTTCTGATTGCTTGGTCAACATATTTTGTATTTTGTCAGCAATGTTGTCCACCGAAATATCACGGCTAATTTATACAGATTTTAAAACAAATAAAATATTCTAGGTAGGCCTACATTACATTTTCCACCTATAAAAGCATTGCCAGTAGACTAGTCGATGTGCTGCATGGGCAAGAAGCCGCCAGAATTACCTTATTTCCTTATCTGAGATAGATTTATAAATACACTAACATGTTAGTTAAGTAAGGAAATCTCCAAACATCATACGCATTAATGGATGATAATTTTATGTTTTAATAACGTGTCGTACCAGTCTAATTGTATCTTACATAATTGCAAACACATCGTATCTTTTGTAGTTTGACAGTTATGCCTAGACTTAATATTCAGCTGATTCCAATGCAAACAGTAGGAAAAAGAATGCATTGCTGTTTGTTGAATATGAGAAAAAAATTAAATCTACGAAAAACCGTACTGTGTAATTATTTTTCGACAAATAAACTGATTCAAATTGTTGAAATAATATAATAAAACCTTATCCAAGTAAAGGCCTTTGAGAAAGATGGGAATAGCAATCTTACGAGGAGTGAAGCCGACATCAACTTCCGCAAGACAGCTATTATAGATCGAACCTTTCGATTGTATCTGAAACAATTTGCATACTGATTCCCTTTCATAGCCCCGCGGATCCATAACAACTCGGGCAGCTATTCAAATGCAAGTAGCATCTCTAAATGCAGGCACAGATCGACCAAAAAGACCTATCCAAGAGTCAGGGGATGAAAAGACCTTGGTTTTTCCGCTGGATGTTGACTAACATACGCTGAAAATGGAGAAACGCGATATCTTTCTCCCCGGCATGGAGACGGAGCATGCAGGTACGGAGAGCGCTGGATCTGGATGAGCGCAAGGACCGCAACACGAAGACGATTCAGTCGGACAGAGAGCGATACCTACTCACTGACGTTTTTCAATGCCAATTCAGCATTGAAAAAAATCTAAATCAGAAAACAAGAGCATGGTATGTTTATTTCGTGCGAAATTATGCTATTGTATTTGGTTTGTGCAAATCGCGTAATGCGGATTGGCAAAAAATGCAACATCCCCTGAAATCAGCTGAACTCAGCGGATCCCAGGGGTAAGCGGAAAAGAAAGCGAGGACAGAATTAAGAGATTAGAAAAGGACTAAAGGATACTCTGGTTATGTGTTGTTTAAGAGTGATGCTGTGACATGTGGTACCTTTCAGGCTTTAGTGGTCAGGCAGATAGGGTTTAAATCTCAACAGAGGTCATCAAGCGTCATAAGCTCTCGGACCTACAATATCATAAAGTAACTCCTCGTCTGTAAAACATCAGCAGTCCCATGCTCAGTGGTAGCACACCTAGAAAGAAAGTTTTGCACTACAGATCAGATCGCTTGGTGTATACTTTACACGTTATCAGAAATGTTTATCAAAGCTGTGCCTAATAATAACGTGAAATCGACCTACATTTACAATCTGATATTTTTAACACCGAAGCACATATTTGCAATTGTAGTCACGCGAATGAAAAGAGCATATTTGCTGTAGTAGGCCAATGTAATCTGTTGGAACAATTGTATCGAAATCATTTTACTTGATACATTCTTACTTAGATACATGTTAAGGAATATTTCTGAATTTTGTTTGATTTAGTGAAAATATCACAGCTATCTCAATTCTCACTTAACTCAGTGAAATGTGCTGGTATTTGTTTTGCATAATTGGCATAATGTGGTCAGATTGTGAAGCGTATTATTATTATTATTATTATTATTATTATTAGTAGTAGTAGTAGTAGTAGTAGTAGTATATTATTCTTCTTATTATTATTATTATTATTATTGTTATTCGTATTATTATTGTTGTTTTCCCGATGACGATAATAATAATGCTTTTTTTGTCATGATCTGCATTATCAAAAATAATGCAAATGTATAATGACTTGCAGAATTGATGTATTTCTGCAGTTACACCTCATGTTTACTGGGATGTGAAGGTATTAATTTACACCCACACACACCCACACACACACACACACACACACACACACACACACACACACACACACACCACCACCACCACCAACACTCTTCTAATTATAAAATGGTATGAAAACCTCCCGTCTCCTGTACATTTCTAACTCACCTGAACGTGCTAGCTTTAGCCTATCTCTTCCAGTTAGCATGTCTGTGTGTCGTCGCTTGTTGGTTTAGGCGTTTAAAAAATAGGATGACTTACGCATCGCTGTAATCAACAGAAGAAACAAGTTTAAAGTCCAAAGTCTTCTTTTAGCCAAGTTTACTAAATATTATTTACTGGCCTCAGCTTAATGTGTACTGGTACTTAATGAGAGCCTAGTGATTAATACAATATTCTTGTAGAATTAAGATCAATTTAATAAATTAAAAGTGAGTTATTTGAGGTTTTATTATGGTCTTGACTATGTTTTATTTGTGTGGTGATTTCGGACACTTGCTTGTTCTTGCCTTGAATAATAGCGTTATAGAACCTGAGGGAAATATGACCATATTGATTTTCCCTGATAAGAATGGCTGAGATTGTCGACATTTATGTTTTGTGTGCTGATTGCTTTAACAAGATTTAACCAGTTTAATCGAATATTTTGAATGCTTAACTGTCTCTTTGTTTGCCCGGGCAGACGGAATTATCATCAGGCGTTCAGCGACTGATGCTTCACGAGAGTATAAACAGTGCGAAATAATAGAGTAGCTCCCTAACTTGTGCTTTAGCCTACTGTAGCCTAATCTGGTTCAGTCTGAAGGTTGTATTAGCCCAGCACTAACTTACACGCATATGACTATTATAGGCTAAGTTTTGTAAGAAGTAGGCTACTGAGATGCAAGCAGCGTCCTTTGAAATTTAAGTTTTGGTTGCCACATGATTTTAACAGACTAAGCTACTGTAGGCCTCGCTACTTGTTGGTTAAATGGCAACAAAAACTGGTTCGATTACGATGCTATTTCATGAAATGCATTTAAATAATCACTTTATTCTGCAGTATCAGGCCCCTGTGATTTTGCATCAATTCTAGATATTTTGTATATATGCTATTGGTATTATTCGCATGTTATTATGTTTTAATTAACATTAGATTTCCAGTCAGGTCGCCAGGTCATGGGCTATAACAAGTGACACTTAACACATTTTTAGTTGGTAGCTTACAGGCGATCGATAATTTAGACATCCCCAAAATTGATTAAGAAAGAAAGAATTGGAAAAAAATTTGGGCCTAGGCCAATATGTTTTTCCCACTGAGCAAACCGACAACAAAAACCCTGGGTTGTTGGACTTCGAAGATAATATTCTTGAAAAGTTTGCAGATGCTAAATTATAAGTTAGCACAACTGTTCAGTAGCCTTTAGGGCTAGTTTACTTTCTGTTCATTGACTTTTGCTAAAAAGTGCAGGACAAGATGGAATTAGAATAGCGGTAACTGATGCTGTGTTTTTGACCTCACCAAAGTTGATGTTCTAACGCCTTACTAACGTTTGTCGGAATAACAGCATTAAGGTTAAAACATTTTTATTTTATTTTATTTTATTTATTTTTTTAAATTGTAGACTAAGTTTCTAAGTTAATGATGGCCTAATTACTCTTTTTACAATGGCAGGTGCAGGTCTATGGCGGATGGGGATTCATGGCCTGGGCAAGAAAATGCACTTCAGGCAACTCCAAAGTAACGATATTGGCCGCGTTTCCCGAACGCGTTAAGAACGTTCTTAAGCTAAGAAAGTTCTTAAGGACCGTCTTAAGAACTTTCTTAACGCGTTCGGGAAAGCGGCCATTAATGTTTCTAGTGGATGTGCATGTGAACAATTATAGCCTACACAACTAAACATAAATAGGCTTTTCCTGCAGATACGTATTTCCTTGCGCGCCCGCTCAGGTTGCATGCACTTTATGAAAATAGTTCCAACCGAAACGTAGGCTAATATTTAAATCTCATGTAAACGTTCAACAACTGGAGGCATGTCGTTGTACAAGCTCTTTTGAGGTTACATTCAGTGTATTTTCTTACTATAGAAACGTCAGAAACTTTCTTAAATATCTAAAATATCATTCAGTGCAAAAGAAAACTGAGCCACTCCAAAGAACTGCTTAATTTATTCCACATATGACATATCCATATCAGATAATATTAATCAATGATGTAGGGATGTAGGGTATAGCCTAATGCATATTGTTGATAAAATATGTCGTTTTGTGATACACTTGCGCAAATTAACGACATTTTACATGGAACAGAACTATTGGTCTAAAATTGCATAATTTATTAGCTCATTATCCCGCTGCAAGGCAATTTAAAATGTTATGTAATTGTACATAGGTAGCTTACATAGTTGCATCAGGTAAGTATTATATTTCTATTTATAGTCTATGTGAGTATTTATGTGAGGGTTTCTAATAAAATAAATTAGAAAAAAAAATTGTCGAACTTGATTTGTGAGATAGTCTTATAGTCTATTTTAGTTTATTTATGTCACTTCTGCGTATGTTTGGATTATAGCACCATTATTTAAAGTTGTTAAGAGCTGCTCCCTTTCATTTATTCTGTGAAAAAGTAAGTAAACATTGTTTTAAAGGTCTTCGTAATATTTCACTTTTTCTGTCATTTAATTATATTTGAGAAAAATGAAGAACGCTTAAATCCTTATGTCATTTTACCTTTTATGAGTTGCCATGCAATCGTCCTTTAGAAAATCTACTGGATTCTAATATAGCAAGCGGTAGTGATAGTTTTACAAGTAATACACACACAGAGTCAATTGGAAAAGATACTTTGCATTTTCTATTTCATTTTATAGCTACAGTTAGCCTACCTACACAATGCTGGACGGTCTTTGAGCGCTCAGATCACTGATTAGAACTAATGGAGTGTAACTTTTATATATATATATATATTTATGTATTTAAAATCACTCGTGAGCTCTGTCGCTTGTGTTTGAATATGTCAATAGATCCACTATACGAGTTAAATCAATTTAACCTTGAATTATTTAATTTACTAATATCTTGCTGAGACAAAGGGTATCATGCAACATATTTAAGACTAGTCTATTTGGCGGTGTTTGGTGAAACGAAACTTTATCTTAAGATTACACGGAATTTTTGAATTTGGCCTACTATTGGGAATTAAAAACAGTATGATGACATGGATTTTTTCCAAATTTGTTCATGAGATGTTAGATGCTCTCAATTCTATTCAAAATTAGCCAGGTGTAGTTTTCGAATGTGTGTTATGCTTGCAGGGCATTAGTTTGAAACACCGGAATGTTAAAATGAGGCATATATATATATATATATATTTGCTGCCACACTCTCTATTTTAATAAAGTGTTCATTAACCTCGCCCATTGAGGTCGGATACACAATAAAATATATGCGACATGAACTGTTCAAACACCGAAACTATTGCATAAAAACGTCCCACCCCCCATGTCCTTTATTAAATTCGCACTTGAGGGAGAAAATTGATCTATGCACTGTGCATCATGTTAGCCATAGGTTTTATTAAAATACTTCGATAATTACTGTGTCTCAGTAGCTTACATGTTTTTGATTTATACCGATGCATTCTGATGTTTCATTTTTTAATTGACAGCGGGTCAATGAAAATGCCTACACACTAACATCAGAGTACGTTTTTCCTGATGAACATACTCCATCAGGATGGAACGTATACTCAAAATTACTTTTAGCAAAACATTTTGTTGTGTAAATAATTGGACTACAATAAGCTAGAAAGCACATTACAGAACAATGCAGGCTCGCCTACTGTGTTGTATAGTTGTTTTTTAACAAATCTTTATCAAATCTTTTACTCGTAATGAATTGTTTTATTGTAATTGATTTTTGTATGCGACAGATTATAAGGCCACGTGTCCGCTAGCTACTTATCCTTAAAGTTTGTCTACTTTTTTCAAAGAATATTAACAGAATGTCATTATAATCGACCCTGCCAGATGCACATGTGTTTGTCATCTGACAGGTCCTCAAGAAAGTATCGAGGGAAAACTCCTGAAAAGTTTATCTGGTCCCACTGCAGCTGTTAGTCTTTATGCGTCGCCTTTGCCATTTGTCCTATTGAGATAAAGGAGCTTCAAGCAATGGCCACGCAAGCTGTCACCGGAATCCGGAGAGACACCTCCCGTCCTGGCGTCATCAAAAGTTTTCATATTTGCTTGCATGTTTGAACTATGTAGAATGTGTTATCTGATTGTATCTTAAATAATAATACGCGTTCAAATGTGACATTTATGGATTACAATAAAATAAATAAGCCCATGTTTTTACTCCAAAATTACTTGTTGTCCTTTGTCAATAGCCAGCTTGTACATAATAACATTATTTATTTGTTTATTGTATGTTTCATTTCAGTATGTTATTGAGGATATTTTAACTTTTGAATTAGAATTTGTGAGTGTATTTATGAACTTGATTGTTGATATCAGTTTTAAGGTGCGTTCGTATATGCATCGTCACATTTAAAAATGAACTGTGTGTTCATTCTGTCAGTTTCTGATATATTGGTTCACTGAATATTTTGTAGTATTACTGCTGTTGTACTGCTGTATTTATGTATATCTGGAGACAATACAAATATTGATTTGAGTCCTCATTGTTGTCTATTGAAATAATCTTAGTACATGTAGGCCTAGTACCTCAGTGAAATGAAACATAGGCCTATATAGATTGTCAGTTAACCTTTGACTTACATTTGAGGATTAAGTTTACACTGAAACACTCCATCAGAAATGAAGGTAGGCCTACAAGAAGTGCCTAAAAAGGTACAAATGTGTTTTAAGGGGATTGGTTTATATGTAACAATGGCTGGCCTGCAATGTTTGATAAATAATAATATAATCAGTGATCGAGATATGCTATTTACATATTAACATGGAGACTATTCTCTCCAAATGTGTATTTGTTTTGTTTCGGACCTTGACTGTGACCAGTATTCATTCTTTCTGAGAATCTAACAAGCATTCTGAATGTCTGTAATCTTGTCACAGCTAATCTCTTCAATAAAATTAGAGAAATGAGAACCAGGTGTTTTTTTTTACTCTCGTTGCTATTTAAAAACAAAAAGTAGGAAATAAAAGGGAATTAACACACACACACTCAAGTATAAAATAAATGAACAATCACGGTTTTGGTTGTACATTAGGTAGCCTATGTTATCAATGTTTACACTTTTTTATCTACTCCAGTAATTCATCTTGGGAGCCTTCGCTTTTCCCCCATTGTTAAACTTCAAGCTGATCATCAACCAACAAGAAGAAACCCAAATACTGGTAGCTGATAGCTCATGGAATATCTTGGCTTCAACTTCCTTATTAGCTGACGTCAGCTCAGAATAGCGGCGTGCATGTGTATGTTGTGGGAGGAGACGCGGGGCACCTAGTGCGCATGATTCTTCAGTTGGAGCCGCAGCAGCAGAGCTGTGGCCAAAGAGAACCAAACAGCGCGAGACATGGCTGGAGATGGCGGCGAGGGATACATCCAAATTACGACCGCCGCTGCCGATGCTCTGGTAAATGAACAGGGGCCTTAAATTAAAGCTTAAAGGGATAAAAAGATATAAAAACAAAATAATAAAAAACATAAAAAAGAAACTCAAAAATCGACGACTTTAAATGATAAAAAAACAAGAAAATAAAACAAAGAAACTAAGGAAAAGAAACGAGAAACGAAAAAGACGGCGGTCTGTAGTGAAGACTTGTTTGGACCTTTCTCAGACAGATCAGATAGATGTTTGGTCCACAAGATTGCACGTATAATGAATGCTCAGCTGTCGATGGAATGTATTGGCGATCTGCACGGAGTGAGCCATGAACAGGTGCCCGCCACGGCTGACCTGATGAGCAGCAACAGTCCTCATCACAGGAGCCCGGTGACCCATCGCAGCAACCACTTGTCAGTCCACCCGCGCTCAATGGGCATGACCTCAATCCTAGACAGCGGCGACTATCATCCCCACCGACCCACGGATCACGGTCTGGCCGGTCACCTGCACCCGGCTATGACCATGGCTTGCGAGGTTCCTCCCGGAATGAACATGAGCAGCACTTACACCACGCTGACTCCCTTGCAGCCGCTACCTCCCATCTCGACCGTCTCGGACAAGTTTCCCCATCACCACCACCACCATCACCACCATCACCACCCCCATCAGCGGATCCCAGGGAACGTGAGTGGCAGCTTCACTCTGATGAGGGACGACAGAGGTCTGGCTCCGATGAACAATCTCTATGCCCCGTACCACAAGGATGTTGCCGGCATGGGACAAAGCCTGTCCCCCTTATCAGGATCCGGTTTGGGCGGTATACACAACTCCCAACAGGGGCTGCCGCCTTATGCACACCCGGGTGCCACCATGCCCACGGAGAAAATGTTAACGCCTAACGGATTTGAAGCTCACCATCCTGCCATGCTAGCCAGGCATGGGGACCAGCATATGACTGCATCCTCGGGGGGCATGGTGCAGATTAATGGTATACACCACCACCCGCACCACCTGAGCGGGCAAACCCACGGCCAGGTCCTGGGCGCAACCCGGGAGCAAATGTCTTCATTGCCCGGATCGCAGGTCAGCAACGGAGGCAGTGCAGGGCAAATGGAAGAAGTCAATACCAAAGAAGTAGCACAGAGGATCGCCACTGAGCTAAAACGGTACAGCATCCCCCAGGCCATCTTTGCCCAGAGGGTCCTGTGCCGATCGCAGGGCACCCTCTCCGACCTCCTAAGGAACCCAAAGCCGTGGAGCAAGCTAAAGTCCGGTCGCGAGACTTTCAGGAGAATGTGGAAATGGCTGCAGGAGCCTGAATTCCAAAGAATGTCCGCTCTCAGGCTCGCAGGTGAGCGAACAATAGGTAATCTGCTCTATTACATTCTCTTTGTTCCAATTTTTGTTTTATAATTGTCGTTCTGTGATGCCTGCTTGGAGTGCTTTAAATATGTCATGGCTGCAAAATCTTCATATTTTAGGATTTATCTATTTTGACGCAACATAGAGCTGAGTCTTACATATGACAGTTAGCTACACTAAACGAACCACATATTTTTAGATGTAGCCTACTTGCCGTGCCATTCTTCGGGCATGTATCGAGGCTCTTTTATCGATCGGCTATTAATTTGTAATAGCTATAGCATACATCGGTGAACAATCTTTTTCAATAACGATGCTTCTTAAATGGCTATAGGCCTAAATTGTTGTAAATGTGTTGGTTTTGTGGACCCAGATGCTTTCGAAACGTCTGGAGTAGTGATTTAGCCTGTATATTGTAGCTATATATAGGCTATATAGTCTTTAAAAAATTACCTTTGCTGATTTTGTCACAGCGAATCTCCTATATTTCTGTACTGTAAACACTTCACACTTGACTTGTCGCTGTGGTGTTAAACTGTGACCTCCATTGTCTCAATCTGATTCTGTATTAATAGAAGCTAGGGACTTCCAGTTTAATGCAGTTTCTCCATTTATTGCTAGACTGTTTTAAAATAAGAACAATAAGAAACGCCTATAGTCTATGTTTTAATATGAATTTGTAGTTTAAGACTGCCTGCGAATTTACTGGCTAGACGTATTCATAATGTTACTATGTGCAAGGTCCAGGGCGGCGACAGATTATTTTCTGTTGCGGGAATACATAGGCTATTTGCTTTTGTCCGTTTTGTACGACATGCGTGGTCAATGTCTGCGGCCGTTTGCTTTCTCGTTCCTTTAAAATTATTTGAAATCACAATTAATTCAGTCGAGTCATTTTGCCCCGATATCATGTTCTATTTCCGCGTGAAACATGCGAGTTTCCATTGACGCGGCCCGGAGTGAATTTTTGTTAATTAACTGATAGGTCTCCATTAATTTGTCCCTGGAGATTGAGGGAGTCAATCCGTGCGGGAGTCATGGGCACTGATCCGTTTCACAGACAGACAACGTGATCCCTTCTCCTTGAAGTACACAAAGGAAGTGCTTGAAAATGTAATAGCGTAAATATGCACGTGGTCCGCTTGTGGTTTCCGTACTCACTTTCCAATAAATGTGTCTTACTACACTTATTCCACAGTATTCCTTTGTGTGTGTGAACACGATGGAGCGAAGACGGTGCTGACATGCAATTGTTCCATTTAGCTTTTTAAAATAATAATCATAATAATAATAATAATCTTCGTCATCATCGTCGTAATAATAATCCTGATAATAATACAACAACTACTACTACTACTACTACTACTACTACTACTACTACTACTAATAATAATAATAATAATAATAATAATAATAGTAATAATAATAATAATAATAATAATAATAATAATAATATAAGTTATTACGATAATAATATGTCTTCAGTGATAGCTATATTTGCAGGCTAATATTTTGATATTAACATGAGAAAATATGTTGAAGGCAGTGTGGTGACAGTTCTTTTATTTTTTCACCTGTATGCTGTGACAAGGTTTTTACTGCAGTTTTGCCGAAAGCTTAATTTACATGGGTCGATAAGGGAAAGACCACTTGAATTAAAGTATTTTGTAGGGGAGGCCTCTTCACTTTATCCGAAGTTAAGGGAGGCCAATTCGGAGCAACAGTCGCGGTGTTTAATGAGCGTGACAAATAGGTTATTTATTCAAGATTAAAGGTTTTTTTTTGTTTTGGAGTTTCATTATGTAGCCTATGTTAACTGTTTTTTATTATACTATAATTCGTTTCCAAAAATATGATATATATTATTTTTGATTATTATATAAATATTCCAATAAAGTTTGATTTAGTCTAGTTGACGGACTGTATCATTGAAACAATATGCAGCTATTCACACACACACACACACACACACACACACACACACACACACACACACACACACAAATACAATTCGTTATTTTCTATTTAGCCAATTAAGCATACACCATAAATTTACTGAATAAAATTACACTGGATATTTGTGGAAAGTAGGCTTTTTGTTTGGCCTAGTTAGCCTACATTATTGATCTATTATTATAAGGGTATAAGGATGTGAGACGTATGTGATCGGCCTACTTTTAGATGTAATATACAATTAATATTGATTATTCAAATTCGCCAATTAGATTTTACAGTAGGCCTATTACAGAATGTTTCAAAAAGCGATATATTACTGTTATTATTATTATTATTATTATTATTATTATTATTATTCTTTCATTATTGTTATTATTATTATTAATATTATTATTATAGTCGATATGGCTTTATATATTATATATAATTCTATATCGGATAAAATAATCATGCATAGCCTACAATACAAACACACAAACAAACAGACATTAGGCCTATATGTATTTTTTTAAATGAAGATCAGTTATATCATGGTAGGCCTACATTTCTGCCTTTTTCTGGAATGGAGAGTCATTTATTTTGTAACTTTATAAAACGATAATATATCGTGCATTTATATGAATGCAAGTGTGAGTTGTACGTCGGGATTTGAGACAGATTTTCACAAGCTTTGATTTCTATTCCTTGAAATCATTTACCTAAGCTTCTATTGTTGTATCGCTTTTTTATCATTTTGAGTTTGTTGAGTTTATTGAGACAATCAAAATAGGTAGATCATCAGTATAACACAACAGTTGTTATAAAACATCAGAATGTTCTTAATTTAAGTGGGACCAGTGCACTGTGCCAGTATATTGTTATAATGTTAGGTTAGGTTTTTATCTATCTTTCATATGATATTACTATTACTATTAGTTAGTTAGAAATACTTGTGCCTGCAAACACACACAGCTCTGTACCCAAAAGTTTATTTATTTATTTTCTTAATCCAGATTGTGAAATATGTGGCTATTCTATAGGCTAATGTCATTATACGCTGTATGTGTGACGTTATCTCGTGTCTGTAGAATGATTTAGCTACAGAACAGTAACTATCTGATTAGTTTTATTTGAGTGAGTGGGCGATAAAGAGACGATACCAAGGTTCATTGATATTTAAACTTGATAACTGGAAAAATTCCCCACTCGCAAGGTTCCAGGAGCTTCTGTTGTCAACGTGTCCTTGCAGGCTGTTTGATTTATAACAGCTGATATAGGGCGTCATTTGAATTTTTTGTTAATATTTATCAGAGTGGAGACTTGCAGTGCAATGCGTTTTCAAACTTGGTAATTAGGTTTATATTGTTTAAATTCTTGTTATGGGCGCGTCAAAAGAAATATACCCTACTGAAGATAGTATAAGTAGAATAGAAATAATATGAAACGCAAAATGCTATAATGCCGCAGCGATTTAAATTTGTTCCAGTTTATGTGCTTATTGCTTACGTTACCGTTGTGTTGAGGCTATTGTGTTGAATTCACCAATAATAGGACCAAGAAACGAGCATGATACGAGCAGTGTAGTGCGACCACTGGCCAGAGATGTGGGCAATATTGGCGATAGATCTGTGTGAGGGAGATTTTCAGAATATCTTTTGATTGATATCAATAATGTTTTCTACTAGACGAGTTTAATTACCCTGCTGACTGTAGCAATGGATCTTATATAGCTTATATAGGCGTATATATTTATTATATCTTAATTTGGAGTTTTTTTTTAGATTGCGCAAAATAAAACGGTTTATGAAAATAAATAGAAATTCCAAGAGAAGAAGAGTGAGACACCATACTCTAAAGATCCGAGTTCTGGTCATTTGAAGCTCATTCCTGCCCCCTTTTGGCCGTGTGATGTCACTGAGCGGTGTACTTAGAGAAATAAACAGAAAAGGAAATACCTACCTCACAATCACTCTCTGTGCAAAGTACACAGAAAGCCATATCTGCATTGTAGGCTTGTAATACGTGCATATGGACACGACTGTTTGTGTCTATTGTTTCAAAAAACCGAGCACTTTCACCACTGTGGCCAGCATAAAGCACAAGTTTTGTACATTTTCTGGCACTTTCACATCAGGTAAATAAACCTAATTTACAATAACTATAGGAACACACAACAGGAAAATGTAAAAAAAATTACGCAAGAACACAGATTTAAATAATTGAATATGACTGTGTCTCCCACGCCATTCATCATAATTATCATTCATTTTTGATCAATGCATTAATTACAGTAACGTTATATTGTGATTTTGGTCCAAGCTGATTCAATAGCATCACCAGTTCCTATAGATTTTTTGATCACGGATTGATGTTGCGAACCTCCTGTTGCACCTCATCCCAAAGGTGTTCTATTGGATGACTGGACTTTGCAGCCATTGGAGTAAAGTGATATCACTGTCATGTTCGAGGAACACGTTTGAGATGATGTGTGATTTGTGACATGGCACATAATCCTGCTGGAAGTATCCATTAAAAAAGGGTAAACTGTGGTTGCACATGTTCAGCAACAATGCCTAAGTATGATGTGGCATACAAATGATGCTCAAGTATTTAGTGGCCTAATTTATGCCAAGAAAAAAAAAGTACAATTGGCAGCTCAGCTGTTTCTCGGCCAGCTGTGTGTTGCATTTTTAGTTCATGCACACAAAAGCGAACAAAGGTATAGAGTTAATTCTTGGTGTGGAATCTGAAGTCTCCTGCTGTCATCTCTCAACACAAGGAAAACAGAAGTGTCAGTGTGAGTAAAGCAGGACATACTGGGGTGGAAAAATCTGAATAAATTGATCAGAGACATAGCCAAAACATGGAGTGTCAAATTAGCTGTTTCATACATTGTTAAGAAACAAGAATGCTCTGGTGAGCTCGGCAATAGCAATCAACCTGGTTGATCATGGAAAACCACTGCAGCGGATGAACATGGAATACTTTCAGTTGTGGAGAAAAAACCCTTTTCAAACATTTAACAGATGAAGAACACTCTCCAGGATGTAGGCATAGATGCCAAAGAGAAGACTACATCAGCATAACCTCAGATGGTTCACTGCAAAGATGACTGCAAAGATCACTGGTAAGCCTGAGGAACAGAATGGCCAGAATAGAGCTTTCTAAAAAAAGTACATTCAAATGGTTCTGAGTTCTGGAGCAAAGTCTTATGTACAGATGAGTAACCTGTAACAAAGTGATGGGAAGACAAATGTATGGAGAAGAAAAGGAACTGCCCCTGATTCAAAGCAACCCCCCATCTTTGAACATGGTGAAGATGCTGTATGGCTTGTGCATGTTCGGCTGCCACTTGTCTTGAAGATGAACTCTGAAGTGTACAGAAATATCTAATCTGCTCTAATCCAACCAAATGTCTCAACCCTCATTGAATGACATGTCACCTTGCAGCAGCAGAATGACCCCAGACACACTGCTGAAGCTACTAAGGAGCTTTTCTGGGCCTAGGGTTCTTGACTGGTCAAGTCAATCAACTGAGCATGCATTTCAGTTGAAGACAACTGAAGGCAAAAGTCCCCTGAAATAAACAGGGACTGAAGATGGTTGGCATACAGACAGGGAAGCGCATCACTTGTCTAGTGCTGTCCATGGGCTGCAGACTTCAGACAGTCATCAAATGCAAAGCATTTACAACCAAGTACTGAGTATGACTACATTATTTGAGATTATGTTCATCTTGTCCGATTACTTTTGGTCTCTTAAATTGGAGGCAAGGTGTGTTGTTATTCCTACTTGCTGTTAGTTGTTATATGGTCACTGGATATGGTAAATACACTGAACTTTAAGCTGACTGCGCATTAACCTCATATTCATTGCTTCATTTAAAATCCAATGAGCTGGAGTATGGAGCCATAACAACAAAAATTGTGTCACTGTCCAAATGCTATGGACTGCATTGTATGGATCTATAAGACATGGAACATTCATTCACATTAATATGTTTCACACATTTTAACACTTTTCTGCACAAATTTTCCACTCAACTCACCTAGTCATACCTATATTCACTAGGGGATTAAAATTCCAAGAGGAATGTTTCTACATCATGTGATATAGCCACTGCGATTTATACAATTTCCTATCCAGATTTCACAGTGAAACATTTTATTATGGCATCCTTTGTAAGTAGAAGAGTCTAGAAGTTGCTGAGTCATGGTCTCTTCATCCTATCAACAGAAGCTATTGAGAGTGCCTGCAACCTTTTTTAAACCCTGTTTAGTTTACATATTCGGCATCATATTCGGCATCATCATTTTCAATCATAAAATCAAATATGCCTTTCTGATGACTTTCTCTGCACTAATCAGAGCTCTTGATGTACATTAATGTAGAATAATTATGGTAATTAGATTATAATGAATATTTTGGAAAAATATTTCCATTATGGATAATTATAATCAAATTAATGCATTGCAACTATAATTTTCTCAAGTCACTGAATTAACTCATTCTTAGAGAGTTATAAGTAATGATATTCCTTGATGTTAATTTAAGCTAATGTCAAAAATATTATTTCACTTTATAACTCTTATTAGATACTTCTTAAGAGTCTTTCATGAACTCTTCTTAACTCTACATATCTTTTGTAATGATGTGTATGCTGCATGCTGTCTTGCAGTTACAGTATATAACTTTAATTTATTAGGCCTACTTATATATAATACTTACTTATTAGGCGTAACTTAAAGAAGCAGTAGAAGTAAAAAAGAACATATGTACATATAATAGGATTAGAAAACTCATATGAAGTATCATAATGTTAAATGAGTGTGTTAAATGTACTTGTGTGGAGTACTCGTGTCTAACTTGATGGCATGTTGGAAGTGGTTACATTACAAAGTTGTCATACAGTGTATCTTTTCCATTCGTTCTGTCATGTGTTGAGCTGGGTAAAGGTGAACAGCACTAAAAGTGGACTTTTACTAACTGACATTGCTCGGGAATTACTTCTGACCTTTAACATCAGTTTAGCTTTTTTCTCAGATAACACTTTACCTTGCTCTCTGTCCTTATTCCTGCAGTGGCTCACAGTTTGTCTTTGCAACTCCCAGCAGGAATTACTGTAGCATGGTATTCCACTTTTGCACTGCTTACAACCTAGTTATTGACACAGATCATTTCTGTATCAGCATATTTTTAAAGTTCATCGAAGACTCACACATATAGTTTTCCATTACTGTTTGTGTGTGTGTGTGAGTTGGGGTAATCAATGTTTTATTTGCATTTATTTAACCAGGTGGGCAAATTGCCTTCTTTTTTTTGCATTGATGACCTGGGGAATGAAAGTGGATTGGGGAGAGCCATTGTGTAGACATCAGTAAGATGTAAACAGCCAGTTTGTGTCATTGTTGTTTATGTGAGTGTGAGCTCTGACAGGCTTTGTCTTTTTTTTGTCCTTGTTTCTGCTCCTTGCAGCGTGTAAGAGGAAGGAACTGGAGCAGGGGAAGGGAGAGAGAGGGAGCCTCTCCAAGAAGCCCAGGCTGGTCTTCACTGACGTCCAGCGCCGGACATTACATGCAATATTCAAAGAGAACAAGCGTCCGTCCAAAGAATTACAGATCACCATCTCACACCAGCTGGGTCTGGAGCTCACGACCGTCAGCAACTTCTTCATGAATGCCCGGCGGAGGAGCCTGGATAAGTGGCTGGACGAAGGGGGCCTGATCTCGGGCAACTCCTCTTCCTCATCAAGCACTTGTACCAAAGCATGAAAGAGTTAAAGACTGTAGACTGAAACCTCGGTGGAAAAGCTTTAAAAATAAAACACACAGAAGCCTAACTCTAGACAGCAAGTTTTTGTCCGCAAAAACTGTCTGAGTGGAAAAAAAGTGACTGTACTGATGATGTACCAATGTCCAAAGAAAATACCAAAGACTTTGTTCATGCGCATAAGAAACTTTGTTCTGCAATGCATTTCAGCTGAACACCTTGCAAAAAAGAGGAAATAAGTTCACAAAAGAAGAGACAAAAACATTAGTCATACACTTTTAAAACCCACGTCCTCCCACTTGTCATTATCTTTTAAAGTCATTGGAGGTTTAAATGGAGGTTCACATTATTGTCCTTTTTTAACTGATTGGACATTATTTCTGCCCATGAGCTGAATTTATATAGCTTTATCATAAAAGGTGTTATGATGCAGAGGGTCAAAAAACCACTGTGTGAACCAGTGGGAAGGGATCATATAGGGCTTTCCTATATGAGAGAATTGTGCAAATGTAATGGTAATGTTTGTGTTCTTTTTAGACGGTCCCTGGATTTCTATCTGTTGAGAACTGGGTTAGCCCTGGGAGCAGAAAGACCCATGCTCCCGCCCTGAGTTCTGTCTTGGCAAAGTTTGCTTTGAATGTCACAGTCACAGTAGTGCTTTCTTCCTGATTGCTTGAGAAGTATACTAGATAACCAAAAAAGCACCTACATAGAAACACTCCTGTATACATTGGGAAGTTGTTTCAAAATCACACAATATTGTATTGAAAAACCAAAGAAGAAGGGAATTATATTTTAAATGATCCAAAGAGTATTTTTCAGTGTCTCTTTATACAGATCAACATGACTGTTAAAATGGAGGATTGAAGCTTAACATCCCAAATCCAAAATTAATCTTCAAATGTATAAAAGTTGATTCAAATGACCTTTAAATTGGTTGTCTCCTTATTGTCAAAATAAGATAAATATATTCCTTTTCAATCTTAATGGTAAAATGACAATGAGACATTTCATGTGGTGTCAATTTCAAAGTGTAGATTTTAAGGAGCACTGTCGATTCATTTGAAATAATTCCTCAATTATTGATCAACGATTAAAACTGTGATCAGTGATCATCATTCCTGTGATGATATTTCAGGACTTTTTTAGATGTAGTTCACCATGTTATAATGGGCCTCTATGGAGCCCTTCTTTAATGGTAATTAATGCGCTGACAATTGACATTTACAAAACTTTCCAAATATAATGGCACAGTTACGCGAACATCAACAGAGTTCAAAAAATGCTCATTTATATCCAGAACTATATATCTTAATGCTGAGACACAACTGTGTTCACAGAAGCAGAAGTTTCCACCAAAGCACAGGAGTATTCTGGGGCAAAGTGTTCATGTCTTCTTTGTAGTCCGACATTGAACTAAACAAGCTAAACGAGTTCCTATATTGTTTTGGCACAATTTTGTTAACTGATGTTAAATTATGTACATTTTGATGTTTTGATATGCAAGTCAAGTGCAGCAAACAGCTGGCTAAAACACTGATCAAAACAATTGACACTTTGCCCCAGAATACTGGTGTGCTTCGGTGGAAACTTCTGCTTGTGCAGACACAGTCAGTGAGTCCTGGTCACAGGAGGAATAGTTGACTGGATTGAAATGTGCACTTTTGATGGCATTATATTTGGAAACATTGCTGTTGAGACATTGCTGTTGAGTTTTTCCAGTGTAACTTGTCAGCACATTGGTTGCCAGAAA